>NW_024080664.1:2719984-2832342 GCF_003009895.1 Hyaena hyaena | reverse complement strand
ATCCGTCAGATCCATCTGGTCCAATGTGTCTTTCAAGTCCATTATTTCTTTAGTGATTTTCTGTCTGGTTGACCTATCCATTGCTGTAAGCGGAGTATTAAAGTCCCCTGCTATTAGCACATTCTTATCTATAAGCTTGTTTCTGTTTGTGATTAATTGTTTTAGATATTTAGGTGCTCCCATATTTGGTGCGTAGACATTTATGATTGTTAGTTCTTCCTGATGGATGGACCCTGTAATTATTATGTAGTGCCCTTCTTCATCTCTTTTCTTTGTCTTTTTTTAACTGCATCTTTAACGGCATCACATGGATGTTATGATTATTGAGATTATGTACACGACACCATCTTTTATATTCTTAACTGTTCTTGAAAGTAGAGCACAGTTACAGTTGTTACAGTTTGGTATTCAGTCTTCCATCAGATTCACGAGTAACTTGTGTTCTGGGGCCTGTGACTCCTTACGTTTGCAATAAGTGTACATCCGGGACACAGCTGTCACACTGAGCTGTCTGCTCAGTGGGCCCTCCAGACGCTGTCTGCCTGCCCTTGTTCTGTGATGTGAGTGAGTCCGAAAGCTGCTGTGCTTCCTGCCCTTTGTTACAAAGAGAAACATGCAGAGATCTAACCGTGTATGAAGCACATGGTCTTGAACCTGGCTCCTTGGCAGCCAGTAGCCTGACAGCGCAGTAAGGGGGAGGGGAACTGCACCTGCATCTGAAGCTCCAGGCTCTTTTTCATCTGCTCCTGGCGAGGAAGTCCCTGCTCTTACATGCTAACATTTTCGTAGCTTTGTTTTTAGAACGTCCCGCATTCTTGGGTAATTGTACTCTTCAGAGGAGACGTGGGAATGTATTTTGGTCATAGAGGAGAACTGAATTTAAGGGGGAGAAAGGTCTCCGTCACCTCACAGAATAAGAAAACCTACTAGTAAGCAAAGTGAGACGGGACAAAGCGGACACTAGAGACTTGCTGAAACGCCCCCGGCGGCCTCTGTGAGGTTGGAGGCACAGTCTGAAAACCTGGGCCCGGTTGTAGTTGCCCCGCTGCCTTGCAGGGTCCCCTCGGCCTGCCTGCCCCGCTGTGACGTGGCACTTCTAGGCAGGGGGGAGCAGGGACTTAAATAACAATTTTTTTAGTTTTTACTTTTTTTTTAAGTTTATTTATTTTGAGAGAGAGTTTGGGAGGGACAGAGAGAGAGAGAGAGAGAGAGAGAGAGAGAGAGAGAACCCCAAGCAGGCTTCACTGTCAGCACAGAGCCCAGTGGGGCTCAAAGTCACCAACTGTGAGATCGTAACCTGGGCCAAAACCAAGAGTTGGACACTTAACCGACTGAACCAGCCAGGCGCCCCAGTTTTTACTTTTTAAATAAATTTTACTGAGGTATAAAATTACAAACAATAAAATGTACTAGTTTGGACTGTTTAGTGTAATAAGTTTTGAAAAAATGTATATAGCTGTGTAACTACCGGCCTAGTAAAGATACTTCCAGCATTTCCAAAATCCTCTTCTGCCTTTGCAGTCAATCCTTGCCCCTGGCTACCCACACAAAATTCCTTTCTGGTTTCTGTTACCATAAATGACTTTTGTCAGTTCTTGAATTTCATATAAATAGAATTTTATATGTGTACTCAACTTTTTAAGAATTTTCTGAAGAAGTTGTACTGTATACTGACCAGCAATGACTGAGAAGTTCTGTATACTTATCAGTATTTGGGTATGAATAGTATCTCGCTGTGCTTTTAATTTGCAGTTCCCCAGTCCTGGGAGTTTGATTGAGGTGATGTTGATTTCATAGATCAGTTTTGCAAGAAATGACATCATAACAGTATTGAGTCTTCCAATGCATGAGCATAGTCCATATAAATCTGCTTTGCTTTCTCTCAGTAGTATTTGGTAATTTCCAGTGTATAAGGGTTGTAAATACTTTGCTAAATATAATACCAAGTATTTCATGTTTTTTTGAGATGTTGTAAATGGAATTTTTTAAATTTCCATTTTACTTGTTACTAGTTATATGAAAATACAGATGATTTTTTAACATATTGATCCTGTGTCCTGTTATCTTGCTAAATTCACTGATTGAATTCCAGTAGCTTCTTAATATATTCTTAGGATTTTTACATCCATGATCATTGCATCTATGAGAAAGACATTTTTACTTCTTTTTTTACGAGTATGTATGGCCTCAATTTCTTTTTCTTACTGCACTTACTGTAACCTCCAGTACAGTGTTGAAAGAGGTAGTGACAGCATATGTCTTCGCCTTGTTCTGGATCCTAGGGGAAAGTGCTCCTTATTCATTGAATATGAAGTTAATCTGTAGGGTTTTTTTTTTTTTAAATGTCCTTTATCATGTTGAAGAGTTCCTTTTTTTCCTGTCTGTTGAGAGTTTTTATCATGTATGTTGAATTCTTTCTAATGCTTTTTCTGCATCAATTGAGATGATCATATGATTTTTTCCTTTATTTTGTAAATATGGTAAATTCCACTTAATGATTTTTTAATGTTAAACTAACCTTATATTCCTGTGATAAACCTCACTTGGTCGTGGTACATTATCTGTTGGTTGTTTGTTTTTTACATTGCTGGATTAAATTTGTAAATATTTTGATAAAGAATTTTATGTCAATATTCATGAGGAATGTTGGTTTGTGTTTTTCTTTTGTGATCTTTTTGGTCTGGGTTTGGCATCAGCAATGCTAGCCTAGTAGAATAAATGGAAGAAGTGTTCCGTCTTGTTTTCTGAGAATTTGCATAGGATTGGTATTATTTATTCCTTAAATATTTGACAGAATTCACCATTTAAGTAGTCTGGACCTAGAGTTTTCTTTCTGGAAAGTTTTTACTTTTGAATTAATATAGACACAGAGTTATTCATCTAATCTTAAGTCAGCTTTGGTAATTTTTTCTTCCAAGGAATTTGTCTGTTTCACCTAAATTGTAGAATTATTGATCTAAAAGTTGTTCAGAATATTCTCTTATTCTACTATTGTATGTAAGATCTGTACTGATGTCCCTGCTTTCATTCCTGATACTGGTAATTTCGGTCTTTTTTTTTTTTCTTGATCATATTAGTTTGAGGTTTATCCAGTTGATCTTTGCAAATAACTCATTTTTGTTTTTCTCAGTTGTTTGTCCATTTCATTGATTTCTCCTCTTTATTATTTCCTTCCTTTTATAGTGAATTTAATTTGCTTTTTTTTTCTGCCTTCTTAAGGTAGAAACTTGGATCATTTATTAAAAAAACTTTTTAAAGAACTGTTGGTTGAGGTGTAAGTTACATTCTTAGCATAATACTTTTGAGTTTCAGCCATGTTGTTGGATTAATCAATATTGTCTCTGTTTTTGATGAGTTGTATTCTGCCCTGTGAGTGTATACCAGTTTATCTGTTTACCCATTGATAAACCTACATGTTGTTTCCATGTTGGAGCCTTTATGCATGAAGCTGCTGTGAACCCTTCGCATGCAGGTATTTGTTTGCCAGCATGGTTTTGCTTCTCCTGGCAGTGGAATTGATAAGAGTACATTTACTTTATGAGACACTGCTATCCTGTTTTCCAAAGTGTAAGGACTATTTTGCAGCCCTGCTAGCAGCGAAAGAGAATTCTAGTTCCCTCACGTTCTTGCCGACAGCTTGTCAGTCTTTTCAGTTTCAGCCATGTTGGCAGATATGCATCTCGTTGTGACCTTTATTTGCATTTCTGTAATGACTCATGGTGTTGAGCATCTCTTCCTGTGCCTGTTTGCTATTTGTGTACCTTCTTTGTTGAAATGTCTACTCAGATATTTTTCTCATTTATAAATTGGGTTGCTTGTCCTATTATTACCGAGTTGTAAGGTTTCTATAATTGGTTATAAGTTCTTTATTAGATATGGGGGGTTTAACAGTTAATAACACCTTTTTATATTAGTGTTACATATGTAAAAATTCTGATTAGGGAATTCTATAGCTGCACTGTAAATCTTGTGTATTAATGTATATGTTCACCTAAATCTGTTTCTAAATGTATTAATTGTTAGATTCGTGTTTACTTAATTTGAACATTAAACTTCTAAAAACTCCTTAAATGGTACATGACAGTAAAGTGTAGCTCATGTTAAGTCATAAAATTTTAATTGATTCATCTATTATCCATATTAATGTTAGTGATGCACTCTTAGCTTTGTTTCAGAGCTTTGGATTTACAGAAAGGAAAGTTTCTAAATGTGAAATAAAGTAAGATCCCAATTTCTGAATAAAGAAGTATGGTTGGTGAGCCTGAAACACAGGTTTGTTTCCACTCATCAACATTTGGGAACATTTAATCATGGAGATTTAAAAAGATGGGTGTGGAGCACAGCACTGATGCAAGCCTTGGGTTTGATCTACCCTGCAGCCTTACAGAACTGTAGGTGGTGGTCACGACGGCTACTGTGTCAGGGTTTCAGACCCAGAACTCTTGCTGGTTCTTTCTAGATTGATTTTTAATTTTAATATGGAGATAACCATTACGAGTGGATAAATTTGAAGAGGAACAGACTTTTTTCCTAGTGAAGTCTTTTCTTTCCAAAGACCCTAGAAATTCTCTTTATATGTAATACACGTGTGATGTGAACTCTTAGCACTATTAGTTTCCTGCCCTGGCATCAGCTAACCTTTGTTAGGAAAACATGCACTGCTCTTTTCCTGGCTCCTTCCAAGAGCTCTGTGGACATGATGCTGCTTTGCTTACCTTCACATTGAGTAAGTGACTTGTCTAGCTCTTTGCCTATCCCACTCTCCTTACACAGCTTATGCCCCCTGCCTCTCACATAAGTCCGAGGCACATTTCTTTCCTGGGAGGCTCAGGTTTCCTGGGGTGAAAAGCTGTTGAGATGTTGAGCTTTTTGGCATTGTAAAAATTGCCAGCACTCTTGGTTTCCTGACCCACCTGTTAGTGCCTTTTATGTGGCTTAGGCTTTTTCTTTATCTTATTCAGAAATGTTTAGTGAGATCTAATTGACAGACTGTTCACTATCCTGGGGTGTTCTCTGCTTTTGACAAACAGTGTGTAACCATCAGTACAATCAAGATACAGAATGTTTCCATCAGCTCAGAAAGGTCCCCCAGCCTCTGGCGGTCATTGTCCTTGTCGTTGTGCCTTTTCCAGAATGCCACGTAAATGGACCAAAACAGTATGTAGCATTTTGTCCTTGACTTCTTTCACTTAGCACAGTACTTTCGAGATTCATCTCTGGTTGGGTGTATTAATCATATCCATTGGCCGTCACTGAACTTGAAGCTGGGGGAAGAGCCACCAGAAAGGAACGCAGCCCTGCTTGTTCTGATTGTAGCCCCACGCCACCTGTTTTGGGCTTCTGATCTACAGAAGAGTAAATTTGTGTTGTTTAAGCCATCAAGCTGTGGTGATGAATTCTAACAACACAAACCAGTACAAATAGCTGTGCTTTCTGTGTCCTAGAGATCTAAGAAATACAAAGATCTCCTTTTTTTTTTTTCAAGCAGGTTTTAGTTTTACGTTCCACAGTTTGGTCTGTGACTGATTTTTATGTGGGGCAAAAGAAGGATCTGGTTTTCCCTCCCTCGCAGTCCCCCCAGAGTGAAGGGGGAAGTGCTCCCTTCTTCTGTTTCCTGGAACCGTGGATGAAGAGTTAGTATCAGTTCTGTACTCAGTGGTAGAATTCACCAGGGAAGCCACCTAGCTCTGGAATGTTGTGTTTTGTTTTTGTGGTAACATTTTAAGTATGAAAGCATTTTCTCTAGTAGAGAGAGGGCTATTTTGGTTATCAATTCTGGAGTGAGCTTTGGTCATTTGTGTCTTTCTTAAGGTCATCTACATTTTCAAGTTTAGTGATATAATGTTGTTCTTAATAACTTGTCTTATAAAGTTCTGTTGAGTCTTCTTTAATTCCTGTTACTGAAAATGTGTTTTCTTGGGGCGCCTGGGTGGCTTAGTCAGTTAAGCGTCCGACTTTGGCTCAGGTCATGATCTCACGGTTCGTGGGTTCGAGCCCCGTGTCAGGCTCTGTGCTGACAGCTCGGAGACTGGAGCCTGCTTCAGATTCTGTGTCTCCCTCTCTCTCTGCCCTTCCCCTGCTAACACACTCTCTCTCTCTCTCTCTCTCTCTCTCTCTCTCAGAAATAAATAAAGCATTTTAAAAAAAAGAAAATGTGTTTTATTTTTTTCTTGATCAGGTTAGCTAGAGGATTATCAATTTTATCAGTTTCTGCAAAAACCAGCTTTTGGGTTCATTGATTTTCCTCTAATATTTTTTTGTTTTCTGATCTATCTTTATTACCTTCCTTCAGCTTGTTTTCAGTTTAATTTTTTTTTCCTGTTCTTAAGGTGGAGACTTAGACAAATAGGATATTTCCATTTCCCCACCCAGCTGTCCTTTTACAGTTCTTCTGTCTTCTTTACGTACGCTGTGACCCAGCATTAGACAGTCTGTTTTGTCTGTTTCCCAGCGTCTTCCCTTGTAGGTCTGAATTTCCATCTGTTACTTTCCTCCTGCCTGAAGACACCCTTGGACTTGTCTGTAGTGCAGCCCCCCTGGTGACGAGTTCAGCATTCTGCTGCCTCCTGACCTGTATTCCTTCTTATAAGTAGTTAGTGCTCATTAGTAGTTCTGCTTTACATGTGCATCTTCGTCTCTGGTTGCTTTTAAGACGTTTCTTTATCACGTTTTTAGCAGCCTGCCTGTGGTGTGCTTTGACGTGATTATTGACCTCACCTGGGCTTGTTGAGCTTTCTGGATCTGTGACTTTGGTTTTTATCAAACCTACACCAAAATAATTTCACCAACATTTCTTTAAATATTTTTTCTATAACTCCTTCCCGGGACTCTAGTGATCTATAGTAATCTCTCTTACACGTATATTACGTCTGCATGCATGTCACTTAGGCCTCCATCGGGTCACAAGGTGCTCACTTTTCTTAAACAGCTAAGTGTTTGTCTTCTGCGGCTCCCGGTTGGCTCCTAACCCCATGTCACCGCCAAGTACCCGCCCGCCTCCCTGGCTTGGCCCCAAAGCGGGCTTGTGCAGTCCTGCCTGCGACCCTGCTCCCAGCCCAGCTTCCTCACGGACACTGCCTCTTCGTCTTCCCCGCCTCCGCCTTCCCTCAGACCAGGGAGACAGCCTGGTGGGACATGGCTCTGTGGGGCTCTGGCTAGGGCAGTCACTTAGCTCACGTGCCTCAGTTTCTTCTCTGAAGCGGTTGGTGCCGTGCCCATCCCACCGCACAGTGGTGGCAGAGTGAGCGAATACATGCATGAGCCTGGGTGACCACGTGTGTGCATGCTCCACATGGCAATGTGCTCAAGGTCATGGTGGTTATCATCCTGATTGTGAGACGGTTCCTAACAGCACATTTCCCAGGGCCCCCTGAGCAGTTGATCCATACTGCCTCCTTTCTTAGGTGAGCCGGCTTTGTGTGTACTGTGTCACCCAGCTAGACCACGGCTTTGTCTTTACGAACTTCCGTCCTGACATGCGCACACTAGGCACTGTCCCTGAGGGGGTCCCAGATGCCTCCCTGGGCCAGTTTTTATGTGGCCCTCCAGCTCAGAGTGACTTTCACAGTTTTGAAGGGCTGTGAAAATACCGAGAAAACAGGATATGCAACAGAGACCTGTGTCCCGAAGC
Source organism: Hyaena hyaena (assembly GCF_003009895.1). NCBI lineage: Eukaryota > Metazoa > Chordata > Mammalia > Carnivora > Hyaenidae > Hyaena > Hyaena hyaena. The sequence continues at coordinate 2,824,712 of NW_024080664.1, read as the reverse complement.
CTGAAGTGCCCTTACTTTTTACAGAAAAAGTTTGCTGACCCCAGTCTACAAGCTCATCTTGGCAAGGATGCTGTTTTTCCTGATTTTTAAGTTTAAAATTTACATAATTTCCAGTGTGTTGTAAATATTGACATTTAAAGATAAAAGTATTATATTGCTCTTTAAAATGTTTCCAGTAGAATCTAAATAGCATGGATACGCCCACCGTCATGCATTTTTGTAGAAATATGAATAAGCTCTAGTTCAGTGGTTGGAAAATGCTCATTGCTGCCTTTTCTCCTGGCACTTATATGTTTATTCCACTCATCCTATAGAATTATATCCTAATGTAAACATTTTTCTGCGATTTTTGTTACCCTGTCCTACTAGTCTGTAAATATATATAAATTATTTTAAAGGTTTTTCTAACTAGAAGACTCTTTGATCTTAAGCACTTTGTTTTGAACGGTTGTTAGTCATTGTTTTTACCAACCGCTGGCTCTTGCTTTCCCTCCTCGGTGCTGGCTACACCTCCGGCTCCTCTCCCGGACCCCTCTAGGTTGGGGGCCCTGAACGCTTTGTCCTGTCCTTGCACCTTCATAGTCGGTTCATGAAATGTGAGCGCTTCCATACGCTGAACGGCTCCTACACTGCCCTCATCCAGCCCCGTCCCTCCCACGCTCCAGAACTGTCTGCTGCCGATCCCGCCTCCATTCGAAGTTGACAGGAAATCTCAGATCAACACGTCCGATGTTGAACTTGGTGCAGTGGTGCCCCTTGCGGCCTTTTTATCTTCCCGATGGCAACTCTGCCCTTTGCATTGCAGGGTCAAAGACCTCAGCTCTTCTTTGGCTCCTCTCTTCACCACTCCTCACCCTCGTCTGTCAGCAGATCCTGGTGGTGCTCCCATGGGAGTGTTTCCATGGTCCTAACCACCATGGTCTCTCACCGGGGCTATCGCCTCCAGAGGGCCTGCCGCCTGGCCCTCTGCTCGGACCCCTCTCCCGGCTTCCAGGCTCGCTCTGCAGAACAGCCAGCACTCACAGTGGCCTCTCCGGCCCCAGCCCCTTCATCCTCTGCCTCTCCTCTGGCCGCTGGAGCGTTCTCTGAGCATATCTCCCCTTTTCATGGGCTTTACGCGGCTCCCCCACCCAGAGTGTTCTTGACCCCAGTGGCCTCCTTTTTAGGCCTTTGTGCTCTCCGACCACCCTATTTAAAGTTTCACCTCCTACTCCCTTGGCTCTTTAACCTTATAGTATATGGTTTCCCTATTTGTTGTCTCTCTTCCACCAGAATGTGAGCTTGTACGGACAGGGAGGACTCTTGCGGATGTGTCACCAGTGCCCAGAACAAGGCCTGGCACATCGGGCGCACTCATCAGGTATTTGTTGAGTGGATAGTGAACAGTATGCTGTGAGTTTTGATGGTTATCACACGTAAAATAGCATTTCCTCTGAAATGGATCTCAGAGTGATGGGGTTACCGTTAGCATTTTTCTCTGATTTGGTTGATGAATTTGTAAATGACCGTTCCTTTATGCTAGAGGAAAGGAGCGCCAGTTCTCATCCTTCATTTTGTTTTTCTAGATGTAGACACTGAAGGCTGCCTGTGCAGACAGGCCGGAAGGTGTTTCGTCACAACAATGACGTTCCGTCCTTGGGCTTCAGAGTTAGAGTCCCAAAACCATGTATTTTCTTGATCTTTCTGATGACTTAGATTAGGCTCCTTCATCCGTTTTGTTGAAAGCAGAGAATTGGAACCCACCTGACTTGGAAAATGCTTTGTGCATCAGTCAGCAGAGCCCCTGAGCCTTACAGTTTCACCAAGACCACTTTCCCAAGACCCGTCAGCTGACCGGTAACCGTACCTGCCTCCACTTGGAAGCATCTTGTTTTATCTGAAATTCTCAGGAAGAGTTGAGAACTTTGAGATATTATTGATTTTGTCATATCCTCTCCAATATAAAAATGTAATGCTTTATATTTCCTCAAAAGCTGGAAGCTGCAGATTTAGCTCATTCCGTTAATAAGAAATCTCTATCCAATGCTTTAGTAGGTAGACCCAGTTCACTGTCAGCCCAGTCAGAGGCCAGACTCCCTCTCTCTTGGGAGAAGTCTTACTTCTAAGATGTGCCATCAGGCACCTCACTTCCGAGTTTCATTCCTAGCAGTTAGGTGCGGCTTGGATCCAGTCACCTGGGCAGAAGGTGCCATGCCTGTGGTTTATGGGCTCCCTGTATGCTTGCTTCTCACAGTGATAATGTGTTCTTCTACAGTCGTCTAGGGATTGAAGTCAATAAATGAAGTCTACAATTTTTTTTGTTTTTATTTATTTTTGAGAGCAAGACAGAGGGCAAGCGGGAGAGAAGGAGAGAGGGAGGCACAGAATGTGAAGCAGGCTCCAGGCTCCAAGCTGTCAGCACAGACCCCAACGCGGGGCTCGAACTCCTGAACCGTGTGAGGTTATGACCTGTGCCAAAGTTGGGTGCCTAACCGACTAAGCCACCCAGGCGCCCCGAAGCCACTAAGTGAAATTTTAATCATTGCTGCCATCAGTCTCCATGAGGTGTCTGAATCCAAGATATTCCAATATGAACTGGGATGTCTTATTTATAACACCATACTTAGCCCTTAACAGAACTGGGTGTTGGATAGGGAAAGCACAGCCCTGCTGTGGGGCTCCATTCAGGGGGCCTTCCTGTGACCTTTGTCTCTGGGATGTTTGTGCCTTGGGGCAGTGCATCGTGGTTAAGAGGAGAGCTGAGAAGTCAACCTTCTGCTCCCAGTGGGAACAGCTATGAGAAGGGAGAGGGAAGGCGCAGTTGGTAGGAGTCTGACCTCGTGAGGCTATCAGGCAACCTTCTTTTAGGGAAGAATGTACCTGGACACTGGCCATCTAGAAGTGGATTCTCCTGGAGCTGTTTGTGCCTACACACCCCTTGGCCAGTCTCTCCTCCCAGGAATACCCCTAACCCGGCTGACAGTCAGTGGCATATGGTTCCTTCCTTCTGGAAGGCAGGAGGGAGTGGGCTCCAGGGTAAAACAGGAGGGAAGGATGGTTCCTCTTCTTGTAACCCTGGGGGGTGGGGATAGGCTGGCCCAGTGACAGCTGGATACCAGGAACTTTCCTACTGCGTTTCACTGTTGTACTTGAACGCCCAGTTATCTGAGAAGCAGGAAGTTTCCAGCCGCAGCAGCCGTACACAGTGACGTAGTGAGCCTGTCCCAGGCCTGGATGTGGTGCGCACTGGGTTACGGGCACTGTAAATTAATCCTCTGCCTGCTGGCTCCCGAGTTGCGTGGACCTTTTTCCATCTCCACCCTACAAAGTGCCAGCTTGGGTGCCAGACCCAGGAGGTGGGTCACCAAGAACTCTTCACTGGGGCTTTCGCTGAGAAAATCACAGGAAGTAAGGGATGCTCTTAAGTTTCCTCTCAGTACAGTCTGCTTGCTCCCTAGCTGCTTTCTAAATGGAATTTGGCATTTCTAGGCGAATTCAATAGTAAATAGAGTGGGTCGGGTCCAAAAGCTGTGTGTGTACCTTGGAAGAGGAAATAAAGAGCCCTGGCCCAGAAGCGGGTCGTTCTCCTGAAAGAGATGTAATTCATGAAACAGAATAAAAACTAGAACTCTCTGTTTGTTCTCTATCTTCACTGAGTTCAGAGATGATGTAATTCTAATAATTATTAAATGACAGCCTGACTAGGAAAAGGAGTGTGGTAAAATCCAAACCCCATTAGATCAGATAATAGTTTCTTTGCAACTGGTTGGCAGCATTGTTGAAACTGTGTAATAGTGAAATGGAAGGCCCAGGAGAGAAAAACCACAGTGTGGCCGGATGCAGTGGCTGGAGGAGCGAGAAGAGGTGAGAGCAGGCGCAGCACTGCACCGGACGCTGGTGCCACAGCACTCACGGTGCCGATGCGACAATGGGCCTCGCAGCCACAGAGCCTCTCGCGGCCACGGCTGTGCTCTCATGACCTCACACCTGGGATGCCCCTTGTTTGGAAAGTTCTTCTATCTGGAGGTAAAATTTTTCCCCCAAAAAAAGGCTCCCAAAGACTCTCGGTGCTGATCCGGGTGTGCTGATGAGGGCTAGACACAGCCGTACCAGGTGAGTGGGGAAGCAGAGAATAATCCAGGCCATGTGATGGGCGAGGCCAGCAGTGAGGAAATAAATGCCGCCTCATTCACACAACAAGTGGGCTGCGAAGTATGTGAAACCCTAAGATGCTGTGAGAAAGTAGAGAAAGTCATCCGGGTTGGGCAAGAGCTTCGTAAGCACAGGGCCAAAGACAGACGCAGAAAGACTGGCTTCAGAGTGAGAACTAGTTGAACCACAAAGTCAAAGACAAACAGCAGACTAAGAAACACTGTAACAACCACAAAAGGCAAAGGTTAATCTTCCTAAGAGCTTTTTTATGCTGGTAGTTACAAGATGACTACTTTGGTGATAAAGGGACAGTTAAATTAAAGAACATCAGTCATTCGGTTCTTTAATATCGACCCATGATATGAAATAAATTTGAGCTGCACTGCTTTTCAGGTGAATGTAAAACAGAAATGCGGTCTTTCTCTTCTGTCACACTGGCAAAGAATGAAAATGTAAGGAATCGTAAATGTTGACACAATCTCAGAAAAATGATGTAGTAATGATCTATTTGACACTAACAACTTTGTGTTAAATGTTCATTTTATGTAAACAGCTGAGGGAAGTGGTAAGATGTGGTATTGCTGATTTGTTCACAATGATACATATTTGGGGGGGAGTTGAACTTGCGTATTGAAGATGGGGTTGATTTTATGAAATTGTGAAGCCCAGAGTCCCTGAATTCTCCGGGTGCGGGCTCAGGTTGGAGCGCCCTCTGCCGGCGGCCGCACTGGTAGCGCTTACAGTTCACCTGCCAGCCAGGCTTGCCTGGGGTGGGCGGACTCTGAAGAGGCAGAGCGGCGGCTGGCTCAGTTGGGGCTGTGCTGTGGGGTCCGTGACCCGCTGCCGCCCTGACTCCAGACATCCTCCTGCATGCCCACCAGCGCCTTCTAGCCCCGTTCCAGGAGGCCCGCTCTGTCAGAGGCTGCACCAGGCACACAGCCAGCCAGCTCGCAGGTGTTGACTGTGCACGCTGGCTGGGGCAGGGACTCTGTCCGTGTGGTTCCCTGCCTGTCCCCAGGGCCTGGGGCACCCACTCGGACCTGACACTCTCATGGGGTGGCCAGCAGCAAACAGTGACCCTGCTGCTTACACGGGGTGCTTAGCTGTCATGAGATGTGCTTGAAGGGGGCACGCGGGTGCTGGGATGGGAGTGGGGTGGGGCCGCGGCGAGAGCAGGGCTCCGCGGGCGGGCTGTGGGAGACTGAGGAAGCGGAGCCAGTCCTCCCGGAGGGATGCCGGCGCCTCCCCGTAGCGCCCGTGGTCGGTGAGGAGACGGACAGCAGGCAGGCGTGGGGAGCCGGCTTGGGCTCATCGTCAGGGCAGGGGCAGGATTGGGTGGGGTGATGAAGGAGCCCTGCGGTCCTGTGGTGAAACTCTTCATTCTCTGCACTTACTGTATCCTAACGTAGCGTTTGCTTTCTGTTAACTTTTTTTTTTTTATTTATAAAGGATTTGTTTTGTTTTGTTTTGTGTTTTTGATAGATGAGGGTTACTACCAGGGTGGAAAATTTCAGTTTGAAACTGAAGTTCCTGACGCGTACAACATGGTGGTGAGTAGCCCGCGTTTAAGCCATTGTTTCCCCTTCGCGTGGCTGGGTGGCCGTCCCGGGGCCCGGCACCCCCTCTGCATCAGATCCCCCTAGTCCTGGGACCGAGTACAAAATGCCGATGTTTCTGATTAATGCTATTCGTCAGCAGTAGTGAGAGCCTCAGGAGGGACAGTTATTTCTCAGCAAGTACTTGTGAGTACTGTGTGCCGGGCAGCCTGCACGGGGGCTGCAGCTCTGCCCCGGCTGGAATCTTCCTGGGCGCTGCCTGTGTGGCTTCTGTAAATCTTACCTGCTACACTCTAGCACTGAAGAGGGAGACATTTTACTTAAAACCGTAGTTTTGTTTATGGTATGACACCAAAATCCCCCAAGTGTAGAAAACATGTACTTGACAATTTTAGAAAAGAGGAATGACTTGTAGTTTTAAACTCTAATTTATACCCATAGCTGCATGTTCATCTCTCAAAGACCTACCTCAGGTAATACTTATACCAAGTACTATCACATTCTGTCTTTGCTTTAAAGGAACCTTCCAGTTAGGAAGGTGAGACAAAGTAGAAGATTATCCTAAGGTGATAAAAGCAGTAAGTAGCAGGGGCAGGAAACTAATTTATGGGAGTTAAGAGAAGGAAAGGAGAGGATTACTTTGGGAGAGGGGTCGGACCATTTGGGCTGTTAAGGAGAAATAGATTGGACTTGTCATGACTTGGATTGACCCATAACCAGGGGAGGGTGGTTTAGGTGACGTCGAAATCTATGGAACTGTGTCAACAGGTACAGAGTGAGAACTAGTGGCCTCTATGTGGCGGACTGACCAAGTCAACTTGAAGGAAGAATCAGGGTTGGGAAGTGGTGAGGAGGAGTGAGAAAGTCAGGTTTGAGGGTCATTGGGCACTTTCACTGTGGCCTGAGAAACACGTGACAGTTGGGAACAGCGCCACAGTTTTGTATGTATATCCGTATGTAAACATCCCCTGATGTTCCCCAGCCCTCCAGGCCTGTCAGACAGGAAAGGAAAATCCACTAGTAAAATTAAGCCACTTGTTAACCTGAGGCTGTGGGTCCTGGGGACCCCCTGTGTCCTGGTACTTTACCTGCAGTGACTCCCCGCTGTCTGACAGATGGAATTAGCCTCCCCTGCCCTGGGCCCTCGCCCCACCAGGGGGGTGCACAGTTGAGTGGCTGTCCCACTTTTATGTTTGAAGCCAAACCTTTATCAATGGAATTGGGTCTTTACGGGGCAACTCCATTAAAATTTATTTTTGAATGTAGCTTATGAGGTTGGGGTAGAGTTGGTAATCAAGGGGAAAAAATTAATTTTTCAGCAAAGACACGAAAATATGCATTTCAGGTCTTTGTCTATCCATCCAGCTACCTACTGACTTTCCGTATTTCCCTAACCACAGACTGAGGAGTCTGGCCCCACAGAACGCCGCACTCCCTCAGGTGAGACGCAGCCGGAGAGGCTTGGTTTCCGTACAGATGGTTAGAATTCCAGGGTCTATTTTGATGTTTTCTGGAAACAGCCAGGCATATAGTACTTAAAATTACAGACTTCTTAATTATCTCGACGTCCTCTGTCCCCCAGGATTCCTCATCCAAAGAATGTTCAGTTAAAGGGTGGTTAAGTCGGCGACAGTCCCTCCAGAGAGGCAGTGAGTGTGAGGAGGGGGATGGCTCAGGGAGGGGTTGAGCATGAGCTGGTAGCCGGTGGAACAAGCCTTGTGGAATCAGACCCACCCACTGCACGGGTCCGAGAGCACCACTGAGCACAGAGAGTCCGCGTCGGAAGAGCGCAGAGCGTGAGACGATGCCGAGGAAGGAACCGATTCTTGTTGAGATCTTTCCCACGCCAGGTGCCCTCACTCGCTTGTGTACTCTCTGGGAGGTCCCCAGGGGACGTTAAGTCGCTCACGTTCACACGTTAGGAAGCTGGGGCCCAGAAGGGTACAGTTAGGAACTTCCCTCATCAGCTTGGCCAGAACGAACGGCCCAGCTGCTGAAGCGGATTCCAGTCCGGGGCTGCCCAGCTCCCTGACCGGGGCCCTTCTTGCCAGACCGGTGGCCACTTGTAGTGAGAAGATGTTGGTCATGGTGTCCTATCCCTGCGTGACTTCTTCCAGAAACAGAGAGCGTGGGACATGGAATAAACAAGATAGAAACCCACTGGGCCTCGAGGACATATTATGTTAATTAGTGATTTATGATGATTTTACATTTTTATGTTTAGTTTCTATCTCCTTTGGGAAATTTCTGAATGATTGGCTGCGTTGATTTCATCAGGAATGAAAGCAGTGTCCTCAAGCAAGGGCACGGAGGGGCCTCTCTGGGGGGACCCAGGCCCGGCGGCTGCCAGCACCTCTCCCCACCGCAGCCCTGCGGCCCCTCTGCCTGTTCCCTCTGCTCGTCCAGGCTGAGGCGGCGCAGCGGTCTTCCCGCTAGGCCGAGAACAGGGTGGGGGCAGCGGGGACACTGTCCCCAGGAACTCGTGCTCGACTGGTCCAGAGGTATTGTGCCTGTGGTTTTGTATCAACCTTGCTTAGCCAGCTCCTCGGTGTCTCTTTCCGCCAGACTGGTGGCTCCCGGAAGCAGGTCTGGTGCGGCGTCGTACAGCGCATTTCCACTGCCCACCACATGCGCACTTGTCCCTCGGGGGGCGCGCTGCCCGCCCCAACCTGCGTGCAGAAGAGGAAGCCCACGTGTGGAAATGCGTGGGCTCCCGGCACTTGGGGCGGAGACTGGGAGAGTAAACTGTGGGTGCCCTTGTGACTCATTTGCATGGGGAGCCACCAGCCTGAGAGGGCATCCTGAGCCCCGCGCCCACTTGCTCTTGCGCCTTCGTGTTCTTCTAGGGACTTGTCCACCACCCCTGACACTGACAGCTCCCGTGATGACCGTCACTTGTGAGGACTGGGATTCGGAAACACCTTGCATCAGTAAAGTAGTTCACTATTTTAGAACAAACTTATAAACATTCTTTGTGGAAGAAAGAAAGAAGAAAATGCCTATTTGGTACTCATGCCCCCTCAACGGCCCAGCACCCCTGCAGCTAAAGTTCAGAGTGCCCTTCAGCTTCTTGTGCTCTTGTCCCCGAACTTGACCTCACAGCCTCAAGCCCGCCTTGGAGTCTCTGTCTTAGATATCGGCTGAACTCATTTAATGACATGAAATAAACTTTTTTTTTAAGTTTATTTAATTTGAGAGAGAGTGGGCACACATGTATGAGAGGGGAGGGGCAGAGAGAGAATCCCAGGCAGGCTCAGCACTGATGTGGGGTCCAAACTCCTGAACCTGGAGATCATGACCTGAGCCAAAGTCGGACGCCTAGCCAACTGAGCCACCTAGGCGCCCCGAAGTAATCTCTTAAAATGTGTACGGGTCTGTGCCAGACACTGGCCTTTTGAGAGCCCCAGTGTCCTAGGAGGCAGCACAGACACAGGGATGAGCCAGGGCGGCGACACGGTGACACGGCAGTGGGGACCCCTGGGTGATCAGGGTGTGTAGAGGAGCAGGGCTTCAGCGTGGTGTCACAGCCCCCAAGTCCCACGGTGCTTCCGTGGCGTGTCGATGGCGCTCTGGTTGGCGGAGGTCACGTGCTGAAGCAGGAGGAAGGAACGCAGCTCTTCGTTCTTCAGCTTCTCCCGGGGTGCCGTGTACCACGTTCCCTCACACGTTTGTGACAAGGTAACCAAGTCAAGAGACATGGCCGTGACCTGCCCCAGAGAGGGAAAGGGGAGAACCAGATACCGCAGGGCACTGACGCCCACTCCTTCCCTGCATGTGATGTAAGCTCTGTAGGAAACTGAGAAGGTGTGGCCACCCAGACGTCAAATGTCACCTCTCCACTGGAGATGCTCACCAGAACTCTTTGATGTCTGTTGTGGGCAGTTTATAATCGTACGTGCAAATGGGATGGCGCCGCAGTAGCTGGGGGACGTGTTTTTACCGTTGTAACGTGATGTTTATGTTCTCACGTCATTTAATATATAATCACATCATGGTCAGGAAGAACACGTCACTGTGGTGTGTCATGGTTTTACATCAGCCCTAGTTGACCAGTTTTTGACAGAATGAATCAGACTTTCTGTAAACAGTAAATATTTTAGGCTTTGTGAACCTTAGATAGTCTGTACCACGTATCCTTTTTTCCTTCACAAAGTATGTGGCTTTTTTTTTTTTTAAACAATCTTTTAAAAATGTAGGAAGCATACTTAGAGCCGATGCAAAACAGGCCCCACCTGCCTCTGGTCCCTCTGGCTGTGGTTCACCGACCCCTGGCGTGAGCAGTACCGGCCTGCGTGTCCCAGACACGGTTTGTGTACATCCGCCCCTGTCCTTGGCAGGAGTCCTTGGAAGTGGAATGAAGACTGAGGAGTAGTGGGCACCAGGCTTGTAGCCCTTTGTCAGTATTGTTCATCCCCACCCCCATCCCCCACCAAGAGGCTGTGCCAGCGGCCTCCTCACTGTCACTGCTTGGAAATTCCCTTTTTCTCACAGAGATGGAATATTTTGAGTATTTTTATTTTTGCCATTTGGGGAAGAATTAAACGGTATTTGTCATTTGAGTTTTTAGGATGCTAAATGTTTTTCCTATTTGTCAGCTTTTTATGTTCTTTATGAACTGTGATTATGTTATTAGCCCTTTTTTCCATTGGGATATTTGTTTTTCTTACACGAGTTCTTAGCTAGAATTTATATGAAACTTTTACCCTAGTTTTCTTAGTTGTACTGTAATGATTTTTCTATTTTTCCTTTGTCTTTTGTGGTTCTGTGAGTTTGAGGTTTTTGTGCATTGCCACTGTACTCAAATCTACTTTTCTTTTGCAAGTTTTTCTTGTTATGAAATGCTTAAAACAGGCCTTCAGACTCACCAAGGTAATGCATCAGCATTTTCTTCCAGTACTCAAGAAAAATGTTTTTAACATTTTTTGAGAGAGAGAGAGAGAGTACGAGTTGGGGAGGGGCAGAGGGAGAGGGAGACACAGAATCTGAAGCAGCTCCAGGCTCTGAGCTGTCAGCACAGAGCCTGACATGGGGCTCGAACTTACAACTGAGCCCCCAGGCGCCCCTCTTCCAGTACTCTTCTCCAGTTCTGTGTCATTTGTTAATGCATCTGGAATACAAGCCTTCGGTGGGGATCTGACTGTGGTTGGCCAGATGGATTCTGACTGAAGAATATCTTTTTCCCCGTTGGTTTGCAGTGTGGTGGCTGTCACACATCAAACTCAGCCTGTGACAGGGCGGGTGGCAATGCCGAGTAGCAGGCAGAGCTGGCTATTTCTTGTCTGTCTTTCCTTAGGGGTGGGGTCGAGTCAGCGATTTCTGTTTGGAAAGTGTGTGTCAGAATCCAGGTTCATAGTTCTAATCTGCTTTCTGTTCTGGGGACCGAAGCTCAGAGGACGACCATTGACGGGGACGGGAGGTGCCTGTCTAACTGAAGGGTGGAAAGGGACAAGGAGGAGGGGGCAGGTGCAGATACTTGGAGACCTGGTGAACACTAGGCGGGGTGACAAGTGTCGGGGACTCTCTAGACGGGAGGGAGCGCCAGCCTTGGGGTCTCCTCAGATGCCGAGTTGGGGATTCAGTGTGTGCACTACTGAGATACAGCGCGGAGTGCGGCCCGCCCCCAGCTGCAGGCCACAGCTGACTTTCTGTCAAAGGCCTTCCAGTTTGCCTGCAGGAAAGCAAATTAGAGCCTATTAAATTGGTTGAAAGTCACTCTGAACCTGAATCCTGTAATCGTTGGACTGCTGCATTTGCATGCCTGAATTAAGCACGTGGGGAGTTTTTGGTGTGGGGGTATTTTCATGTCAGTAGAAGAATTTAGGTGGGTGCTGGAAAGTGTTTTGTACAGCAAAGGCCTAGAGAGAGTGTAGGAGAGCATCTGGGTGGGGAAATATTTGGTAGGTTAGTAGCAGATAAAAATCTGATTGCGGAGGCTTCATAGAAGAATAGCATCGTAGCTGTAAATTCATACCAGATGATAGACTGGGAAGACACCGCCCCTGTGACAAAGGGCTGACACTTGAATATCTGTGAGATGACGTGTCCTCGCAAGGCGACCCTTGTGTGCCTGACCAGCAGTTCCTCTAAGCGGGCTCCGTCCGGGGAGACCTTTCCCACGCATGTGAGTGGACACCCTAGCTGGTTGAGGCCAGCCTGGGGGATGGGTGGGAGGCAGCCTGAGTGTCCATTGATGGGAACTGGCCAGTGAAAGGCCGTGGCGGGCGTGGAAGCCCAAAGCCATCTTACATGGTGACAGAAATGCATGTGAAAAAGTAGAGAGTGCCCGCCCCCGGGCCTCCAAAGACCATGAATGTGCAGGAATGCACCTCACCTAGAAGAGAGGCTCAGGATGTATGTCAGACGGTAATGGAGAATATTTCTGGGTGGGATTGTCATACATAACAGAAGGAAAGACAGCGAGAGATCTTGCCCATTGTTTTTATTGCCTTTTTTTCTTAAACAAGTAGATTGCTCTTATTAGAGTCAGTCACTTTAAAAGAAGAGCTTTACGTACACATGCCTCCTCATAAGCGATGTCTTTGTGCCTCATTCCCACATACTCATTTTCGTTCTCGCTCCCTCCTGGAAGCATAAAGCAGACTAAGACTTGGGTGTGGGCCAGTGTCCATGCAGTGGCATCTTCAGAAGCCCCTGCACAGGGGCCCAGCTGCCCCCGGAAGGAGCAGCGACTAGCAGCCGCAGCTCGGCACACAGGAAGCTGCGGGCCCTCGGTTTGAATGGGCCTGGGGCACAGCGCGGGCGCCTCCACAGCCCCGCAGGGTGGGTCACGGGGCACCGCGGCCCTGGGACTTGTAGGAGGCTTTGTCCGGGAGACCAGCACGCCTGGAGGCAGCGTGAAGACGCTCCCCTGCAGGTGACATGGGCGGTGCCCAGAATTGAACACTGGCCGGCCACGTCAGCAGTGGAACGGGCTGGCTGCGGTTTGTGGCTGCAGGCATGATTTGGAGAACCTGTGTCCTCTTTCTCTCTGTTGCAGCCTCCCAAAGTGAAATGCCTGACCAGGATCTGGCACCCCAACATCACAGAGACAGGCGACATATGTCTAAGGTGGGTTTCTCTTCTTTCCCGTCCTCTGTGTGTGTCCTCTGTGTGTGTGAGCACTCTGTGTGAGCACGGGGCTTTTCCAACACGCTATCTCTGTCTCTGCTGAGAGAAGATTTTGAGGCTGGGCTGAGAGGAGGGACGTCTGGGAAACGGCCCTCAGGGCTTTGGGTGGGGGCTAGAGGGTCTCCCACACCCAGCCTGCCTCCGCCTCCCGCCCCACTCTGGTGACTGAGTGGGCCCTCTGGTGACTGAGACCACTGCTGCTCCTGGTGCAGCCTGTCATCTGGCCGGGTGCTCCCTCTGGGCTCTTTGCCCTTTTCCCTTCTGAGGTAGCGAGAGGCTGCAGTCCCTCCACGTGGCAGATTGCAGCTAAGAAGGAAACCATGGCTAATAAAGTTGGGTGCGGGGAGGTGGGGAATGTAGATGTCAAAAGATGCCCTCTCTACTAAAATAGTCTGGATGTGCATGCGCAGGATGACTTTGCCAGAGCTTCATGTTGCTTGTGACCTGCGTACCCCTCCCTTCCAGTGGGGTCCGATCTGGGGCCCACAATCCCCTGCTTCTTAAGGCTCATGTAGAGCACTGGAGGAGGTGTGTGATTTGTTCTTAAGTAAATTTAGCACTTGGGTGGCGGCGTCTTTGTGTGTCTTGTCACTTCCTCCAGCTAGGCAGTGATGTAGGGGCTCCGGTGCCCACCTGCCTCACGACAGCACGGTGTGACTTGGGCAGGTTCTGTGCCCACCAGTCGCAGCCTGCAGAGGAGGCATTAGCACTTCCTCTTCTTTCCTCCTGTGACTAAGTCAGGCCGCCCTTCTCTGGGAGCATCGGGCGCTGCCTGTGAGGGGAGCCACATGCTGTCTGCTCACAGGCCAGAGCTGGGCCCCTCTCCCCAGCAGTCAGCACCAGCTCCCGGTCAGCTCGTTATAGTTAAAAATGCGTTTTACAAGAGGCTACCTTTTTCAGATCTGTCCTTTGAGGATCAGCACTTCTAAAATCTGACTTCTTCAGGCTCAGGTATAAATGGCACCCGCTCCAGCCTTGTCCCCCGAGGCCTTCACAGATGCTCGCACACTGCACTTCCCTGTCTCTTCCCTTCCTCAGTAGCCATTAAGGCCAGAGTGGGAATTCCTCTCATCACTTTTGCTGTCTTCTGAGAAATCACGTTCTAGCAAAGATCAGGAGAGCTCAGCAGGTAGCAGCCAGCAACAGGCTCCAGAAACCTTAAAGGAAGATCATTGATAGACTTGGCCTCATTCAGATTAAAAATACAGAACACAAAAGTGAGAGGGGAGAGGTCAGCTGGGTTACATCTTTTGTATGTAAATGGTCTTTACCGCCCAGTGTGAGGGAGATGGGCACGGGCACCTGCTACTAGCAGTGACTCATGGGAGAATCACAGGTGGGTGGGTGGGAAGACTTTGAGGGGTGTTCAGTCTCCGTGGTAACCAGCGAGGCCCATGGAAACAATGGGATACCACTCACCACTCCTCAGCCTGTCGGGTGCGAAAGCAGGTACCTGGTGGGATGTGTGAGAGAGGCAGCGAGAGGCTTTCCTGTCCCGGGAGGGCAGGAGTACCTGCGTACCTTTGGTCAGTCCTTCAGCTGTAAGGTCTCCGTTTGACTTACATTTGCTCTCGGACTTGTCAGCTGCACTTGTAGGGATTATTTGCGGGAAATAAGCTACCAGGTTTAAGTGCAAAGACCTCGTCATTGTTTGTGAAAAGCTAGACCGTGTCCACCAGTGGCTTAGTCCACAGCTGACTTGTGGCATCTCCTGAATGAAGAGGAAGACCAGCCTGGCCCAGCCCTTCCTGGTCCCTAGTGACTGCTGGGCAGCGGCTGCGGGGATCCCTCGCTCCGCACCACTGACCGGCACCTGGTGCTCTGGGGGGGGCTTGTCTGGTACACAGGGGTCCTTCCTTCTCTGTGGGGCCCTGCCCTGCTCCCGGCTCAGGGTCAGGGGTGAGAGGTGGGATTAGAGGGCCCTAGGCTTGGATTCTGACAGTTCCACTTGAGACTTTTGCTCCTGGGGTCCACGCTTCAGTGTGGTCCCTGAGGCAGCCTCCGCTCTCTTGCCCGGTGCCCTCTCTGACGGCCTGTCACCTGAGCTCCTGCAGGACTGCCGCCTGCCTGAGTAGAGGCCCTCCCAGGCCCACCCCTGCCCACGCCCTTGCTGGGCGCACCTGGCCTCCGGGTTCAAAGCCTCGGCTCTGGCTGTGCTGCTGACAGGGGACCTCAGAGGATCCCGCCTGGTCCGCCAGTTCGGCCGGCTTCTTCCGTCCCTCCACCCGTCAGCTCCTGCTGGGACTCTGCTTTATGGGGCTTGCCGGCCGGAGGGGAGACAGGCGGGAAACGGGTAAACAGGTATGTGCCTCAGGCTGTGACCAGGTCCATGAAAGAGGGTAGGGGCAACTGGGAATGATTTTCTTCCTGCCTCAGTGAAGAAATCTGTCGCCGGATCGTATAAACACTAGGAGCTGGCAGATGGTTTCCAAAGTTGCTCAGATTTGTAAAGATGTCGGGTCAGCGGGCACAGGCCTCTGCAGGGCCGAGACATCTGGTTTTTCTTTGTTTTCTTTTTAAGGCTCAAAGTAAGTGGTAGCAGTCAATTTAAGGTTTTGTTTATTCTAACTGAGATCTCGGGGCAATTAAGATTTATGCATATTTATATTTTCTCCTGATGGTAGTTGATTTATGTGAGCTTGAACATGTTCCGATTCAAAGATTCTCTTCATAGTAACAGTTACGACCCAGACAGCCTGATAGTGACGTGTGAGCTTAGGGAATGTTAGGTGCAGGGCAGAGCATCAGTGCCGTGCACACAACTCAGCAGTGCCGATCTAAGTTTTCCCCTGGAAGGAGCTTGGCAATACATTGTGGGTTTTCCAGAGTATGGAATAATCACTTATGTGAGAGTATAGAACGGCGTTTACAGCTGATGGAACCGTGATGAAAAGGACCCTGAGGTCCAGCTGGAGAAATAGCACCTCATGGTACCTCCAGGGCCCTGTGCACCTTCTCTGAACACAATCCTCCCACCCCCCGCTGGGGACCATCCAGAGTTTTGGGTTAATCCACCTTTATCCTTCATTTTTCCCTTTTGAGCTTTTTAAAGAGAAAAACAAACAGGGTATTAATATGTGTGCTAGGAGCGGGCGCCAGTGTGAACCCGCAGCTCCCGGCAGGCTGCCTGGGTGCGGTGAGCCGCTCGTTCCCCAGACCCATGTCCTGGGCACATTGCTGCTGCGTGCCGGGCTTCCTTCCCTCTGTCAGTCGGGGAGATGGCTGTGCCCCCCTCATAGGTCGCTGAGGCATTAAGTGAGGTCAGGGTCGTGCTGCACACGCTTAGGAGGCCCTGGACGCTAGGTTGGCAGGTGCTCATGGTGCGTTATTTAGAGCGTGCTTTCTCCCTGCTTACAGCCTGTGTGTGTGTCTGGGATTAGCTCCTGTGTAGACAGGTGGTAAAGACGCACAGGAGTTAGACTTGTGGGTGTCGGGCCTCGGAGATAGAGAAGGCCTTCGGCAGTGTGACGGAGGCTGCGAGGCCACAGGGGACACGGGGCACGGGGAGGGCTTGGCGGCAGTGTCACAGCATGCCTGCAGCTCACGCGACTAGAGGCTGCCCTTGCTGACCACCACGCCTTCCTGTGTTTCAGTTTACTGAGAGAACATTCGATCGACGGCACCGGCTGGGCTCCCACAAGGACATTAAAGGTAGAGTGCAGTGCCCTTGACCGCCTGGAGGCATCTCCCTCTGGGAGCCAGTCTCCTTGCTGTCCTGTCCACACGAGTGGCCGGGCACAGCCTACGCCCTCCTCACCCCCTGCCCACCTGGGGCTGCTTGGCCCACACCTGCCCCTGCCGGTTCCTCTGCCCCCGGTTCTCTCTGGGGCAGTGGGGGGTTCACGTTTTCTGCGCTCCCCTCTCCCCTTTACCATTTGTGCCTCGGGTCATTTACTGTTCTTCTCTTTCTCTGTCCCAGTCTTGTGTGGTCCCCCACTCTCAGAGGCAAGCAGAGCAGATGGGCTGGGGGGAGGGGGAGGGGAGAGGGCGGATGGGGCCTCTGTCTGTTCCAGGTTACAGGGACAGATTTGCCCTGAGGGAAGAGAATGGGGAGCCACCAGCACCAAAGAAGTGGCCCCCATTGCTTCTCTGTAGGCTTGAGTTGGTCTTGGGGGTGCACGTTACGGGCACCCCCCGAGGCTACCGGCTGTGGCTTCACCTCAAGGCTTTTCTGCTGTGGCATCCATAGGACACCTACTCTCCTGTCACGTTGCCTGACCTTTTCATCAGAAGCCGTCAGAACTACCGGCTGTGTTCACTTCATAGTGAGCCTGACGGCGGCCATCGTTTCTGGTGGGATACGAAACAGTCCACGCAGCCGGATCCCTTGCCTTTGAGCTGGGTTCCTCAGCCCGGGGCTCGGCACAAAGGTGCAGTCGCCTGGACTGGGCCCATTTCCTTAGTGTCCGTGTTCCTACTCTGAGGCTGACAGTTACACCAGTTCGACCTGAAAGGGCTGCGGGCGTCAGATCAGCGTGTTTGGGAAGCTCTGAGACCGGCGGGCACGTTGCACGCTGCCGTCTTCCTCCCTGTCCTCCCTCCCCTTCTCTTCCTCTGTCTCAAGAGCAGTGTTTTCCCACACGTGTTAACTTTGGCTCAGTCACGCATGGCCTACAAAAGCTGTCCTAACTAAAACCACTTGTAAGTGGAAGTCTGTGCCAAACGCACAAAAAATAAGCGTGGCTGGTAACGGAGATGCTGCACTGTATGTCATCCCTTGGGTCACAAGGCTGAGCCTGAGCTGAACTGGGCAGGCCTGGGCCCTGCCCTGCACACGCGTGCCAGGCTCTCTCCCCGCCATCCTTCACATGTGAACTCTCTAGGCCCTGCCTTTGGAAAGAGCTGCTGTGATTAGACTGACCTGCTTACTGGTTATATGCCTGCTTACTGGTTTACCTCTTAGAGACCGTCCTCACCCCCACCCCCTGCTCTCAGCGGAGGACACTGAGGCCCAGCGAGGTGTGCGTGGGCCACAGTGGCCCATGGGTTACTGTACCAGCCTTGGGACCCTGGCTAGTTCTGTGTGTGGCCCTGTCTAGTTCTGAGGGGAGCTCAGATGTGTAGGCAGTATCACCAAGTAGGCACTTCGGGGAGGGACACAGGGAAGGAGTCTGGGCCCCTGGCCCAGAGTCAGAGGTCGGAGGGCAGCGCACACCCCCACAGGCCTGACCGTGGGCCCTCCCAACACGTGGTCTCTACCGCCAGGGGCAGCCTTCCCTGTGTCACGACACCCTGTACATGCATGTCCTGCCCACTGGGGCTGAGCTTCCAAAACGGCTCCCCTACCTGGAAAGCGCTCCCTCCTGTCATCCCGCTACCCAGCAGGCCCCCTCCCCCTCCTGCCTGCTGGGTCCTTTGTGGGGACACTTCTGTGGAAGCTCCCCCGACACAGACTGTCCGACCTCTCTACCAGACCCAGCTCCAGCCCAGGCCCGACCCCCTCAAAAGGACATGGGTGGGCAGCTGAGAGAAAGCAGAGGGGGCAACCAGAATTGCCAATTAGCATATGAGTATCGAGTGGGGCTGAGAATCAGCCTAAGAAAGACAAGGCTAGGGCCAATGGGGAGGAAGGCTGAAAGGGAGTCTGGTTGAGTGACAGAAGGCCGGTCACTCCAGACAGGACAGTGGTTGTCCGTTCTATTTTAATGAAAATTTCTGATCTTTGAATGTTACGAAATATTAATCTTCCTTGATTTCCAAAATAATTAGAGCCAATTGTTAGGAGGCCCATGGACCATGGGTAATTAGCTTATCTGGGGTCCCCAAGAGGCCGCAGATGGAGAAACGACAGATTTTATTGTAAAGACGACTCTGCCGAAGTCTGGATTGTATGAGAGGGTGGTGAGGAAGAGGAGACACGGGTGAGAGTCTCCTGAGCAGACACCCGTCTTGGGCCGGGCCTCACCTGGGGGCACTTTACGTCATCCTTGATTCTATACTTCCTGCCCATGTCTGCTCACCTCCGCGTTCCCAGAGCCTGTCGTCACACTGAAGGGAAGTTGCTTTCTTTTTTTTTTTTTTTTTAAGTTTCTGTCATGGGGAAACAGAGCTTGCTCAAGATAAATCTGACACAGTGCAATCCACATGTCTCTGTCATGGGTTTGAAAGACTTAAGCACACGAGAGCCTGAAACTTGTTTTTTTCTTTCTCATTCCAGGATGTTGTTTGGGGATTAAACTCTTTGTTTACTGTAAGTACATTGATGAGAATCCCAAGTTTTTCTTGATTCCTCTGCCTCTTGGTTTTAAACCTCACATTAAGGATCACACAGGGGGAATTAAATACAGCGCCCTGTACAACACGCTGAACCCCTCGTTTCTGTCCTGTTCTTACAAGAGGAACAGTGACACGGGACCTGAGGGAGTGTCGGGGTAGCACACGGGGAAAGGGGAGTTGGGACCCCTGTCGGAGCAGCTGCCTCTGCCCTCTGGGGCCGGGCCGTTCGCAGCCCTCTGCTTCCTCCAGGGGCGTCCGGCCCGGCCCCGCTCTGCATGTGCCCGCACTGGCAGCCCCGCTCCCTCCCACGTTTCCTGGTTTGGGTGAAGGAGCATGTGGTCGCCCGACTTCTAGACTTTTCACAAGCCCAGATCATAGAGTCATTCTCTCCTCAGTGACAAGCTGCCCAAGTTTACTATCCTCAGAAAACAGCATGTCACAGCCAGGGTCTGGAGGGCGGGCAGGAGGTATGGAGAGAGGCTAAAAGTGCATATGTGAACTGTTTAATGTAATATTCCTTTGAGTTTTTACATTTTGATCTTAAAAGAGCTTTAAAAGAAATAAGCTTCAGGGGCACCCGGTGGCTCAGTCAGTTAAGCGTCCAACTTGCTCAGGTCATGATCTTGCAGTTCACGAGTTTGAGCCCTGCCTCATTCTCTGTGCCGACAGCTGGAAGCCTGGAGCCTGCTTCAGATTCTGTGTTTCTCTCTCTCTCTGCCCCTCCCTTGCTTGAGCTCTGCCCCTCTCTCTCCCTCCTTCTCTCTCTCTCTCTCTCTCTCTCTAAAATACATAAACATTTAAAAAATTTTTTTTTAAGAAATAAGTTTCAGGGGGGTGCCTGTGTGGCTCAGTCGATTAAGCATCTGACTTCAGCTCAGGTCATGATCTCACAGTTCGTGGGTTCGAGCCCCGCTTCGGGCTCTGTGCTGACAGCCAGCTCAGAGCCTGGAGCTGCTTCGGATTCTGTAACTCCCTCTCTCTCTGACCCTCCCCGGCTCAATGCTGCCTCTTTCTCTCTCTCTCTCAGAAATAAATAAAACATTTAAAAAATAGGCTTTAAAAAAAAAAAAAGTTTCAGGGATCTGTCTCTGAGGGGGGGCAATAAAAAGCTTTGCTACTTTTTTTTTTTAATTTTTTTTTAATGTTTTATTTATTTCTAGGAGAGAGAGAGAGACAGCATGAGCAGGGGAGGGTCAGAGAGAGAGGGAGTCACAGACTGAAACAGGCTCCAGGCTCTGAGCTGGCAGTCAGCACAGAGCCCGACGTGGGGCTCGAACCCACGAACCACGAGATCATGACCTGAGCGAAAGTCGGACGCTGAACTAAGCCACCCTGGTGCCCCAAAGCTTTGCTACTTTTAAACTCAGCGACCGTCCACGAGAACGGGCCCGTCCTGGTCAGCCCACAGGACGGCGGGCATTGGAGGGGCAGCTTCAGCACCACGGTCAGGTGCACAGTGTAGCATCCGGAATTGGGGTATTTTTGCTCACACCTTCAGCAAAATGAAAAGCAGTGGGGCCTCAAAAGTAGCCCTCGAACTCCTGCCTCCCTTTGCCTTGGCATTCGGTGTCCCAGGTCACACCTGCAGCGCAAGCCACAAACTCAGCAGCCCTGGCTTCAGGCCTCCCCTGAACCCCTGGGAAGGTAGCACTCGAGGGCACCGAGCCTCCGTCGTTTGCCTGTGATTCTGGTTTGGCTTTTCCATTGCTGTGTATGGTTTACTTCCAGGGCCACAAAGGCCGCCCCATGAGATAAAATCCCCCCCGCTGGTTGCTGCCGTTTCTTTGATTTGGTTCTTAATCCAGAGCAGTCCTCCTCACCCCCCACTCCAGTGCTCCAAACTTTCCAAATTCTGAAGAGCCAACCAAAGTTGCTGACTAAGCCAATATATTCATTTTAGGTCAGATACGTGGTAAGGAAGATAGAGAATTTTTTGCCTGGTGGTCTTTATAAGCGTTAGGTATCTCACGTGTGTGCTTTATATTTGTGCCAGTGTCTGGGACTTTACAGTTAATCATAGAGAGCATAGCGACCTATGTGGTTTTTTGCAGTATTTGTAACATATTGGTCATACTCTATGTTTATTACCAAATCAGAAATACAATCTCCAAATGTAACATTTCTCCTGAAGAGAAGTACAGGTGTCTTTACAGTGGCCATTGATGGCTCTGGAAAGCAATGACTTCTAAGAACAAATCTCACTACCTTGGTTTTTAAGACGAGGTGTAGGGGATATAAAGATAAGGCACAGCCTCTGATTTGAAATCCGTGAGGAGAGGGGAGTAGCCATTCCAGAGTTTTCTTTCTTTTTTATGATTTTGTTTTTTTAAGTAATCCCTACACCCACTTGGGGCTCGAGCTCAGAACCCAAAGTCAAGAGTCGCATGCTGCACTGACGGAGCCCCCCAGGATTTTCTAAGGCAGAAAGGTCTAGGGGGACGGGCCTCCTGGCACTGTGTTGTGCTCACTCGGGCACCCCGTGCCACTCCTGCTGGGTGTGAGTGCCGTGCTGTGGGGGTGGGTAACGGATACAGAGAGGATCCAGTTAGGACAGCGTGGAAACCACAGACTCACACAGACTGAGACGTGCATCACAAAGTAAAGGGAGAAATGAATTTTTGAAGAAAACAGTGGGATTTTTATTTGGAAACTCTAATGAGGGGTTCTTTATCAAAAGTAGCGGTAGAACTTAATGTCCCCACCCTCCATTTTCACCAAGCGTCGGACGGTTGTGTGTAAACATCCGCAGTCTTCCAGCCCTTCACCACCATGCTGAAGACGCCACACATTCAGCTGCTTCTGTCACAAGACCCGTGGCCTGTAGTGGAATTTCTCCACTCTCTGGATGCTCTCCATGCTGACTAGATTTCTGTTTCCTGGTTCGTAAACTGGAGATGTGTAATAGCAGAAAAACAGATTCTTTCCATTGTTAACTTTGAGTTTTTCTCTTTTTAAGGATCTTTTGAATTTTGATGATCCGCTGAATATTGAAGCTGCAGAACATCATTTGCGGGACAAGGTAAGCTGGCGACAGCGCTCTGGGCTGATGGTTCAGTAAAGAGATGACTTCCTGATCAGATAAATACGAAGCTGAGAATGGTAGGTTCAGGCCTGCAACTTAAAGCGATAAGTAACAGGATAAATGTGAGTAATCTCTGTAAAGTATATGACCCAAGGTCAGACAGAAGTGTTTTTATTAGATGTGATTTCCTAGTAGAATTCAATCCGTGGGATTTAAAACAGGCAACTGGTACTTTTACTTATTAACAGTGTGGGGATCCAGCATTCACCATCTCCCCCCCCCCCCCCCCCCCCCCCCCCCGTCCTTCTGTTGCACTTACGCTCGCACACTCACGTGTCTGGTTTTGCTCCAACGTAACGGGACNCTTATTAACAGTGTGGGGATCCAGCATTCACCATCTCCCCCCCCCCCCCCCCCCCCCCCCCCCCCCCCCCCCCTCCCCCCCCCCCCCCGTCCTTCTGTTGCACTTACGCTCGCACACTCACGTGTCTGGTTTTGCTCCAACGTAACGGGACCCTGTTTATTACTCTTAATCTTCAATTCTTCAGTTCTGCTTTTTTCAACCATTTCGTTCTGGGCACTTAGGTTTTTCCCATGTTTTTTAACTCCAACTATAACACTAATACAATAAATTTGCCTTGTACACACTCCCTAAAAGTACTTGAACGGAGTGTAGCAGCGGGATCGGGGAGACGGCCCCGTGACTGGGACGGGGTTGTTAGGGGCCGTTTGGCACCACTTGGGGCCGAGCCAAGTAGCCAGTGAGGCCCGGCAGACAGAACTACAGGGGTTACTTGGTTGGGTCGTAGACCCTCGAGTTTCATTTTCTGAACCAGATTCCCTGGTGAATCCTCCCACCCCAGAAGTTAGCCACCCAGTGCTGTTACCAACCCCTGGTGTGAACACACGAAGTCCTAAATGCCTTCAACCTGGCACTAAATGCTGCACTTAAGAACGGCTGCTTCCGTGTATGTACGACCTGTGGGGGGCGGGGGAGGGGTGCCAGAGCGTGTGGTGGCTCCTGCAGCCTCGAGCAAAGGGGCAAAGCAAGCTACTGCCCCGGCAGGGCCCCAAGAGGGGGCAGGAGCGCCCGCCAGAGCTGCGCCCCCAGCACAGGCCCTGACACAGGCTCATGAGACCCTGTGACGGGCACAGCAGGGGCCAGAGAGGGAGCGACAGACTGCCAGTCCGGCAGAGGAGGCTGGGAGCAGAGGAGGCCTTCGGTGCGCGGGCCCCGGGCAGGGGCGGCCCCCGGCTGCTCTCACGGCTCCCCTGCCCCACGCTACCTGCGCGGGCGTGTGCTGCCTGGCAAAGCCTTGGTTTGTCCGCTGCACTGACGAGCCCTCGCGGGTGTGCTCCTGGGCCCCGTTCACGTCATCACTCCACTGTCCTTGTCCCTGACGAGGGCTTCCCCGCTTAGCACTGTGTCATGTAAGCCTTGCCAGGGAAAGAAAGCGCCGCTAATGGGAACACTCACAGGGCTACGTGGAGAAAGCCCCGTTAAGAATTGTCTGTCCGTTTATTTCTCTTCGGAGGTGGTTCTCGGTCCTTTGTATGAAATAAGGGGAAGCCTTGCACCTGTAAGCCGTTAGCCCCAGTGAGATGGACCTGAAGCCCTCCAAACAGTGATGCCTCCACATGGATTCTGGGAAGTGCGCCAGCGCCTCCCACGTCCTGCTGAGTCAGGATGGCAGATGGTGGCCACTTCAGTGCCAGGCGAGGTGCTAACGCTCAGGATCCATTGACAGTCACTGTCCCCCTGGAGGGACGAGCTAGTGGGCAGAGGCGGAGCATAGATAAGCAAGCATAGCCTGTGGGCGGAGGCAGCAATGTGTTCCCGTTGTGTGTAGGCTGCTCAGAGGCCTTTCTGATAGGATAGGAGTAGAAATCTGACGTGAACCAAATGGATATCGGGCAAGAGTATTCTGGAGTATTGACTGTGCAAAGGCCCTGAGGCAGGAGTGTATGTGGGGTGCTCAGTGAAGAATACAGAGGCCAGCGAGACTGGAGCAGGGTTCAGGACAGCAGAGACGTGATACCGGCAGCAACCTGACGTGGCCTTTCCAGCCTCTGTCCCACACTCTTCTCAGGGCGCATTTATTCTCCTGATATTTCCACAAGGGAGGGACTCCTGTTATCCCTGATGTGCTGCCGAGGAAGTAGAGCCACCAAGTAGGTTAGAGACTTGCCAGGAAGGGGCAGAGCCCAAGATGTGAACCCAGGCACACAGGCCTTGCTCTGGGGACCCTCAGGCAGGGGAGGAGGTGGGATGCCCGAGGGCCTCTTGGAGGCCATGGGCCCCGGCCTCCTTGGGGAGGGGAGAGCACGGGGTCAGACTGAGCAGAGGCAGCTTTGGTCTTGAGGGCAGGACAGGGTGGGGGTGCCTGTGGGGTCTTCACATCCCGCGAGCTGTGGCTCAGCTTAGGCGCTGACGGTACTGCCGGCTTCCAGGTACTGTGGGAATGGCCAGGTCAGGGCCGCCGGGAGGACAGTCAGAGCTCCCGACTTCAGGCCCCAAACCACTTCCTGATGCTCAAAACCAGGAACTCGCCCAACCTTGAAAGGGTCACTGTGAATGGAGCGTGGGGACAGCAGGCCAGCTCGGTGCCCTGCCCTTTCTAGGTGGCGCTCTGGAGGAGGCCCTGCTCCGGCCAGGACCAGCCACAGGAGGGTGCAGTCCTCACAGCGCCCACCAGGGGCTCCGCTGTGCTCCCCCCGCGCCAGGGGCCGTGTGACTGGACTGCAGCAGTGTGGCCCCCGCAGCTGTGTTGTGCGAGTTCTGTCAGGTCACAGCGTCCTGACACCAAACACATGTGTTCTGAGGTGGGCGCGTAGCCCCAGGGCCTCTCGCCCAGTCCTGCAAGGCCGGGACCTCGGGTGCCAACATCAGCAGGCCTGCGGGACGTGCCTGGGCTGCTTTCCTGCCCGCGCTGGCCTGGAGGTGCTGAGGGCCACGCTGCCCCTTGTCTCCAGACGTGTCAGCTTCTGCTTGATGCCCAGGGAGGGGGCTCTGCAGCAAGCCCACCTCTTCTGGGCCCAGTAGTCACTTGGATGGTGGCCCACACTTGCACCAAGAATAGTGGGCATATTTTAAATCGGCAGCAAAGTGTGCGGGGATCATTCTAGAGGGACAGATCTGGACACGGGTCTTCGGGAGAGCAGCAGCTGACTCCTCCCCCGTTGCGGTCAAGAGCCCTGTCCTGACCTGCACTGTCACCTTGCCCACACTGTGGGCCGCCCTCTCCCCATCTGCAAAATGAAGGGCCTCAGGCTCCCTTCCACTCAGATTCTGCGTGTGTGTCCCCGCTCCCAGCCCTCCTGGCACGGTGTGCCGCACACAACGGGCACCTGGAATGGCAGGGGAGCAGCACTCAGCTCCTCGGGCCTCCGATTGGGGGCAGGTGGAGGCCAAGTTCTTCTGGCGCTCTCCAGAGCTCTCAGCGGCTCCTTGGCTTGGGCGGGGGGTGGGGGGTCCCACACGTTCTGGAAGTGTCGCTTCCCTCGCTAACTCGCTCCCCCTTGTTCCTTCTCTCCCTGATCCCTCCCGCCCGCTCCACAGGAGGACTTCCGGAGTAAAGTGGAAGACTACATTAAGCGTTATGCCAGATGATAGGAGGAGGAGACGGGGGGGGCTGTGGACTGTGTGTTGTAGGCTTGTCCCCAACCGCAGCCGGAAGGGAGCCTCCTCCCCAGCCCTCACGCTCCCTCGGACCCCCGGGTTCGTCCGCATCCTGTGACCATGCTGTCCCGAGGAAGAACCTCTTCACGACTGCCCATTGTAGATGGAGAGTCCCACATAAATACAGCAGGAAAATGTGTCTGGGGTTCTGAAGAGTTGTCTGCTTGCCTTCACATGTTTACTTTTTGGAAACTGTACTGTACAGGCTGGGATGAGATTCCTGACACGTTGTCATGAACTCAGAACTGAGGCTAGCGCTTGCTTCTCCCCCTCTTCCCAGAGCCCCTCCCCGCACGAGTGATGCTCATGACGTGCTCAGTGTAGCTCTCGGCCGTGCGGTCAGCAGCCCCCGCTACACACTGTGATTGAATGCAGATCCTCTCCGCTCCCTCCCGCCATGTCAGTCCCGCCTAGGTGTCCTGAACCTCCCAGAATGCGTAGTCATTCACTGTAGACCTCTTACTGAAATGCGTATTTTATTTAATGTAAGTATATTTTGGAACAGATTTGTAATTTGTACAATTTAATGCTTTAATTATTTTTTTCTATCCTCATTTAGTTTGTATTTTCATTGTATAGAGCAGACAGGAAGATAGATGTTGGGGGAGAAATACAAAGAAAACCTGAAAGACACATTATTCCTTCTGTACAAATGAAACAAGAATTTGGCTTTAAAAATCAGCTCTTTTGGGTCCAGATGGGGCGAGGAAGTTTTTGGAGCCTTTTGAAGTTGGATCTGGGCGATTGGAAACAAAAGGCAGGGAGCCCTCTCTCACCCGGTGCCCAGAGGAGACTGGCTGGGGCCCAGACCAGGCAGGGGCTTGGTGCTTCCGCGGGGCTCTTGTGGTTGTGAGCCAGTCGCCAGTGCCAGGGAGCCAGACTCCCGTGTCCTGAGGGAATCGGCCCACCGGTGTCTGATGTCACTGGGACCGTGCCTGTGGCCCTCCGAGTTGGCTGTGGTTCCGGGCCACCTGCGGGGAGCCTCCTAGGGCCTTGGATGCCGGGAGGCCGCAGCCGCATATGGCCAGACGCGGTCTGTACTTCAGAGCACTAAGGAGGCAGGCGGGTTTACCCCAGCGTTTAGACATCTGGAGCAGTGAGATCAAGTGCAAAATAAACGTTAGCATGGTTTTCACTTGCTGCCAGCCTGGCACGCCCAAGTGTAACGGACGGCCGCCTCTGGCCTCTGGATCCCCCTCTGCCACCTACCCGGCTGGTTGTTTTCCTAATAATGCAGTCTCTGATTCCGAGATCAGTGCGTCCTGGAGATCGGCAGGGAGGGAACGTAGGCCACGCTTCCCGTTCGTGGTCGGGAATTGTGCCTTTCAGAGTGAGGGGGTCCTGACTAGCTGGCCACCCTGGTGCACGGAGCAGGAAGAGTGGGGCTGGATCGCGGTGGCATCGTGGAGGCCCTCATCCGGGCCTGTGAGGAAGACAGCAGGAGTCCTCCCTCCTGGAGCCTGGAGGAGGCGCTGTAGCTGACACACGTAGTTGGAGCTCTGCCCAGCGTCACAGGGACCTGGTCACCAGGACCCGGGGCAGATCAGCAGCTGGTCTGTCTGCCCACATGCCTGAGTTCTGCCCCTGTGACCCAGGCCACGTGATTCCGTGCCCGGGCAACCCAAGACCTGAGTCATGACACGTCTCACGGCACTCAGAGCTGCTCCCAGGCTGCACGGCTGGTGGTGCAGACAGAGGTGGAAGAAATGACGCCGGTGCCCATGGATATCTGCACGTCGTAGGTAAAAGAGCGCCTTCTGGACAAGACGGGAAGATAACAGCTGCTAATTGTGACCTTGAAATATTTGCACAGTAGAAAAATACTTTGCTTACCAGAGATCAATCAATTCCTCAGAAATGGCCTTTCCACGTGACAGGGTCATCCCTGTCTGTCTGGAGGGAATCCCTCAGAGGCCTCCCTTCCCCCATCTTGGTAAGGTGCGCACCCAGCCCAGCCCATTGCGGTGGCGAGCCAGTCCTGCACTAGGAACGTGGCCGCTGGTGCCCGTGGCTTCTTTTGGTGGCCGCAGAACCCTGACTTGCAGGCCTTTTGGTTTCTGGGAGTCCCCTCCACACTTGGGTCAGAGTAACATTTCTGACTCCAGTCCATGTGCTCCATCAGGCCGAGGATAGTTGGTGATTTCCGATCTGACGGGGGAGGGTTTCCTGAGACAGCCCTGGGGCCAGATGTCATGGGGCAGGCCCTGGGGACGTGGGGTCCCGGGCTTCTCTGATGTCTGCTTGGGTCCCCTGACTCTGAGCGCTAGAATTTGGGTGTCAGCACGTTTTCCAAGCACACTCACAAGGAAAGAGCTCCTGAGTAGACCCATCAGAAGGGAAAGGCTCCCATCCCTCACCGTCCCTCAAACACCCCACCTACAAGTCCCCTCGCTCCTCAGTCTTTGTAAGGAGCCAGGGCGAGGGTGTCACTCTGGTGTTCTTCACATCCAGTGTATCTGCGCTGGTCCAGGGAGCAGGGTCTGGGGTTATGGTGAAGTTAACAAGACACCCTGTTTTCTCTGCTTTATCCACCGAAAGCCTTAGAGGGCTGCGGATGGTTTCTGCCAGCATGTACACCTGCTAGAGAAGTCTGCAGTCCAGAAATTTCACGTGCGAGCTTTGTAAAGCTGGTTCCGACTCTGCAGTAACTAAGGTAGTTTGCATAGTCTTTAAAAGGAACATGGCACCTTAGTGTTTGCTAGTTTAAATGTTTCAAGATGTCCAGGCAGATTTTCCACTGCCCTTAGCCCGCCATCCCCGTGATTCAGCTGGAGCCGGGCCAGTCTCAGCAGAGCCTCGGGCCCCCGGGTGGCCCAGCCAGCGTGCCTTCCTCTTTCGGCAGCAGGAAGAGAGATCGGGCTGGGCTCTGGCGCGCAGCACAGAGATCCCAGGGGGCAGACTTCAACTGCGAGGCGGTGGTGCTCCCAGAGGACGCGTCCCCCTGTTACTGGGGTTGCTGTAACCCCCACCCCCACCCCCATTCTTTAAAGAACCCCTGTGAAGAAAATCACCAATTCCTATTCCATCAGACTTTTCCCCCGAGTGGATGATCAAAACAACCAGACTATTAACGTAAAATCCCAACCAATTGTAAAACTGAACTGCCAACTGCAGTCTGTAACGACCTCTCTCTGCCAGTACAGCCTATCCCGGCATTGCTTCCACTTTCACTTAAAAAGTGTTTTTACCTTGGAAAGTCAGGTTTGCCACGAGTTCATTATTCATCAAAATGCCCAGTAAAATGCTAATATATAGATAGTCTTAGCAAAATAATGTATTTTAACTTTGCCAAAGAACTTGGAAAACGAGAGCACCTGTCTCTCCCCTTTCCTTCCTCCTAAAGCCCTGCCTCAAGCAAGTCAACAGCTTGGAGGGACTGATTCAGAGGGGTCCGTGTTGCCCATCGAGGTCCCCACTCATGCCCGGGTTTCCACGGGTTACCAAAATCGGTCGAGTGAAAGAAATGTGGTTTGAAAGAAGTTCTTCAAAAAGGCCAGTGATGAAGGCATTTGGGGACCTTGCCTTGTTAAGAATGTCTATTTATTCATGTTAAGCTGTGTAAAGAGTTGAATTATATTCTTTTTTTAAAAAAAATCATCTTAGGGCTCATTCATTTCCATTGCCAAGTTCACTGAGCCGGAGTTCTTTGGTACACGGGCCTGGTGGAAGAAACCATGCCCGCTCAAGGGACCCTGGTGCAGGAGAGATGGGACGGCACCCCAGCTCCACAGAATGGGGTGAATCCTTGCCAGGGGCCAGTGGTCAGGAAAGACCAGCTGTGGATGGCACGGCACCTTGCGGGGCAGCAGCTCCCCGCTCCCCCCCCCCCCCCCCCCCCGTCAGCAGCTCTCTCCCTCCTCTGATGCCTGTGTGCTTCCGGCTCCGTCTCCAGCCTCGTACAGCTGACTCACCTGTGTTGCAGTTTTTGGTGTTGGGTTTTTGTCACCTCAGTGTCCGACCTCATTGACCTTCCTGACCACTCATCGTTCCCACGCACCACGTGGTGCTCCTCATTCGTGGATCTTATCAAACATCCCTTGAAAAATGCACTCCAACCTCCACAGCCCTGTTCATCTGTGTCCTGCTTAGGTCTCCAGCCCCCGTCTCCTCAGAGACTGGAGGTGGGAGTGGGGGCTCGGAGTTCCAGCCCTCTGGTCAAATGATTGGTTCCCCCCAACACCAAGCTTGAGTGTGGCAGGAAAGGGCTTGCTGCAAATAACAAAAGATGTTTCTTTCAGCGGTATTGCTGTATCACTGAAACAGTCCAAGGGTTTTACGAGCTCTGTGCCAGGAAACAGGGACAAAGACAGATACGCATTTCTTATCATAATCCGCAATATAACAATTAGTCATTAGGGAAATGCAAGTCAAGACCACTTCACACCCACTAGGATGGCTAAAATAGAAGACAGTAACAAGGGTTGCTAAGGATGTTGGGAATTGGAGTCCTCCACACTCCTGGTGGGAATGTGAAACTGCAGCCAGTTGTGAAAACACTGGAACATTTTATCAAGTTAATATAAAGTGAATGTAACAAGTTACCATGAAGTTACCATATGACCCAGCAATTCCCCTTCTAGGTATACAACCAAGAGAACTGAAAATGTATCTTCATGTAAAAATGTGTCCATAAATGTTCAGAGCACCATTATTCTTAATAGTTTAACTGGAAACCCAAGCATCCATCAACTGATGAACTGGAAAACAAAATTGGTATGGCCAGACAACGGCCCAGTAATTCCCAATCAAAAGGAATTGTGGAAACACACTTACCACCTGGATGGACCTCAAAGACATGAACACATCTGAAAGAAGCGATGGTTCTATATAACTGAAATTCCCAGAAAAGGCAAATCTATAGATACAGAAAGTAGCATAGCTGTTGCTAGGGGCTGTGGGAGGAGGGAATGGAGACCGAATACTAAATGAGTCCAGTGTTTCTTTTTGGGGGTGATGAAAATGCTCTGGAATTAGTGATGATGGCTGCACAACCTTGTAAATATACCAGATTGTACACTTAAGTATTTAATGTTTATTTTTGCGAGAAAGAGAGTATGAGTGGGGGAGGGGCAGAGAGAGAGAGGGACACACAGAATCCAAAGCAGGCTCCAGGCTCTGAGCTGTCAGCGCACAGCCCGGGGTGGGGCTCCAACTCACAGACCATGAAATCATGACCTGGGCCGAAGTCAGATGCTTAACCAATGAACCCACCCAGGTACCCCAAATTGTACACTTAATGAATTTAATGTATGTGAGTTATAACTGCTTTTAAACACGATTGAGGAATCAAGACAGAATACTAAAATAAATGTTTGAATAACCCACAGGAAGGCAAGTAAAGAGAAACAGGGTTGAAAACCAGATGAAACAAATGGAAAACAATAAAATGGTACATTTAAGAGTCAACATTAATAATATGTAAGTGATCTAATACGCTGATAGCCAAAGATTGGCAGAATGGATTACTGTGGTTTTGGAAGATGTACCATTGTGGGGAATCTGGAAAAAGCACCTCATATCATTTATTTAAATGATATGTAATTTATGTAAATCTACAATGATCTCAAAATTTTCCATTAAAACTATATATCCAGCACCCAACAAGGTAAATTGTTCAGTGCCTACCACTGTAACACAGTTACAGCCCAATACAAAATCACAAGGTATGCAAAGAAGAAAAGATGCGTGGCAAGGGGGGAAATCAGTCAAAAGGAACAGACCCAAGATGACAAATAGGACAGAACTAGTAGAGAATTAAAAAAAACAGTTGAAGAAGGTAGAGGAATGATTGTTCACATCAAGATACAGAAAATATAAAAAAGACACAAATGCAGCCTCCAGAAAAAAATACATACCTGTGATGAAGAAATATACTAGATGGGCTTAAATAACAGGTTACATACTGCAGAAGAAAATATTCATGAACTTGAAGAAGGTATAACGGTAAAAACAATACAGAATAAAGGACAGGTGGGGGGAAATTAGGGCAAAGAAAAAATAGAACTTAACGGAGCTATAAGACGACTTCACACACCCAATATACTTGTAACTGGGGGTCTTCAGAGGAGCAGGGAAGCGAAACGTATTTGAAATAAGAGCTGAAACATTTCCAAACTGATATATTCTACAAGCCCACAGATCCAAGAAGGTCAACAACTCCACAGCACAAGGACATAAAATTACACCAAGTCACGTCCAAAATTGCTTAAAAGCAATGACAGAGTGGGGCGCCTGGGTGGCTCAGTTGGTTATGTGTCGGACTCTTGGTTTCAGCTTAGGTCATGATCCCATGGTTCGTGGGTTCGAGCCCCGTGTTGGGCTCTGTGCTGACGGCACGGAGCCTTCCTGGGATTCTCTCTCTCCCTCTCTCTCTCTCTCTCTGCCCCTCCTCCACTCTCTCTGTCTCTCAAAATAAACTTTAAAAAATGTTTTAAAAAAAAGTCAATGATAGAGCAAAACTATTAAAAGCAGGAAATAAAGACACATAATACGCAGAAGAACAAAGAGAAGGGTGACAGCAGATTCTCACTGGAAGCAATGCAAGTGAGAAAACGGTGGAGAAATACGTGAACCAAAAGAAAAAAATTCAAGATAAAATTCTTTATCTAGAGAAAATAGCAAAGATGTTGGCAAAAGACTTTTCCCAGGTGGCTCAGTGGCTCAAGTGTCTGACTCTTGATTTTGGCACAGGTCATGATCTCTTGGTTCTTGGGATCAAGTCCCATGTCAGGCTTTGCACTGATAGCACAGAGCCTGCTTGGAATGCTCTCTCTCTTTCTATTTCTCTCTCTCTCTCTCTCTCCCTCCCTCCCTCCCTCCCAAACTAGGTAAACATTAAAAGAAAAAGGAATTTTCTCATGCATGCAAAAACAGAAGTCCTATCAGCAGACTAGAAGAAATTTAGGAGAAATTTTGAATGAAGTCTTAAGACAGGGAATATGATCCCAAATGGAACCACACCGGGGTTTCTCAGCCTCAGCACTATTCCATTCCATTTTGGGACAGATAGTTCGTTGTTGTGGGGGTGGTCCTGTGTGTTGTAGGAAATTAATGGCATCTAATCACTAGGTCCCAGAAGGGCCTGCCCTCCAATTATGACAACTAAAATAAACTCCAGGCACTGCCAAATCCCCCCTGGACAGAAAAGCCACTCCCAGTTGAGAATCACTGTATTGGATGGATGTTTCTTTTCATTCAAATTTTTTATCCCTTTATGCTTCTAAGCAATAATTGGAGAGAATTCCTATGCTCTGGCATTCAGCTTACTAATTTGCTCTTCGAGCCTATTTAGCTCATCTCTTGTGTTTTAAAAAAAATTTTTTTAGGGGCACCTGGATGGCTCAGTCGGTTGAGCGTCCGACTTCGGCTCAGGTCATGATCTCGCAGTTTGTGGGTTCAAGCCCCACATCGGGCTCTGGGCTAACAGCTCGGAGCCTGGAGCCTTTTTCAGATTCTGTCTCCCTCTCTCTCTGCCCCTCCCCATCTTGTGTGCACACGCACCCTCTCTCTGTCTCAAAAATAAACTATAAAAAATTATTTAAAAAAATAAAAATTTTTTTAAATGTTTGTTTTTGAGAGAGACAGACAGCACGAGTGGGGGAGCACCAAAGAGAGGGAGACAGAATGGGAAGCAGGCTCCAGGCTCTGAGCTATCAGCACAGAGCATGATGCGGGGCTCAAACCCACAAACTGTGAGGTCATGACCTGACCCAAAGTCGGATACTTAACCAACTGAGCCACCCAGGTGCCCCACGTTTTTTTAAGAATAGATTTTACTTTTTAGAGCAATTTTAGGTTCACAGCAAAACCGAGTTGAAAGTAGTTTCCATATACCCCTGCGCCCTACATGCACAGCCTCTCCCACTGCAGACACCCCACAAATACAACATTTGTCAAAACTGATGAACCTGTACTGACAAGTCATTATTACCCAAAGTCTATAGTTTACTTTGGAGGTTCACACTTGGTGTATGATAAATGGGTTTTCACAACGTATACTGAAATGTATCCATTATTATAGCACAGGCATACCTCCAAGATATTGCAGGTTTGCTTCCAGAACACCGCAATAGAGCAAATATCGCAATAAAGTCAAATGGTTTTTGGTTTCTCAGTGCATATAAAAGTTACTGTTTCCATGACACTGTAGTGTATCAGGTGTGCAACAGCATGTCAAAAAACACAGTGTACATACCTTAATTAAAAATTAAGTTATATTAAGAAATACTTTATTGCTAAGCAATGCTAACCATCATCTGAGCTCTCAGTGAGTCGTGATCCTTTTGCTGGAGGAGGGTCCTGCCTTGATGTTCATGACGCTGACTGATCAGGGTGGTGGCTGTGACAGTTCCCCAAAATAAGACAACAATGAAGTTTGCTGCATTACTTGACTTCCTCTTATTAACAATTTCTCTGTGGCACATGACGCTATTTGATGGCATTTTACCCAACAGTAGAAATTCCTGCGAAACTGGTGTCTGTCCTCTCACACCAGCCGCTGCTTCATCAACCCAGTGTACGCACCTTCCAAATCCTTTGTGGTCACGTCAGCAGTCTTCACGGCATCGTCACCAGCAGTAGATTCCATCTCGGGAAACCACTTTCTTATCTCGGCCCTAAGAAGCAACCCCTCATCCGTTCCAGATGTCCCCCAAGATCGCAGCCAGGCGTTCAGCCCCGTCTTCGCGCTCCGCTTGTCATTCTGGGTCTCCTGTGTTCCCACCCCATCTGCAGTGACTTCCTCCACCGAGGGCTTGAATCCAGTTTGCAAAAAACCCAGTATCTGAGAAGCACAATAAATTGAAGAATAATAAAACAAGGTATGCCTGTACCGTTCAGAATAGTTTCACAGCCCTAAAAATCCTCCGTGCCCTTCTTTCCCCCCAAACCCTGGCAACTCTATTGAGTTTTTAAAACTTGATTAGAGCAGCACCTAGGTGGCTCAGTTGGTTAAGCAACCAACTTCCACTCAGGTCATGATCTTGCGGTGTGTGGGCTCAAGTCCCACGCCGGGGTCTGTGCTGACAGTACTGAGCCTAGAGTCTGCTTTGAAATCTGTGTCTCCCAATCTCTCTGCCCCTCCCCTACTCACACTCTGTCTCTCAAAAATAAAAAATAAAAAAATAGGGGTGCCTGGGTGGCTTAGTCGGTTGAGCGTCCGACTTTCGCTTAGGTCATGATCTCGCGGTTCGTGGGTTCGGGCCCCGCGTCGGGCTCTGTGCTGACTGCCAGCTCAGAGCCTGGAGCCTGTTTCAGTCTGTGACTCCCTCTCTCTCTGACCCTCCCCTGCTCACACTGTCTCTCTCTCTCTCTCCTAGACATAAATAAAACATTTAAAAAAAATAAAAAATATATAACTTGATTTATAGTTTTTTTGTTTCATAACTACCTTTTTTTTTTTTTAATAGCCACTTCTCTCCATACAGAGCTTTCCTCTGTCATGAAGACTTATTCTGATAGCTCTACCGTTCTCCTTCGGCATGAGTTCTGTTGGCTGTATTTATCATCTCAGTTTCACGTGGAGATACTATTCCTCACGCGTTTGGACTTTATCGGGTACTTGTCTTGGTAATGAAGACATCTTGTTGGTCATTCGTTCCATCTGTTTTGACCAGCCCACGTGGAATAGTGGTGGCTGCTGCATGCTTTTAGTAAGAGTGAGGAGGTAAATGGAGGCCTCCGCAACCCGTCCTCTGGGGGCGAGTCCTCTGTTCATTTTAGGTATCTGCCACCTGGGGCTCTATCTTGTCTGGTTCCACTACACACTCACTATATCCACGAGAAACTGCTGCCTGATTGGTCCAAGAAGTGCTTGAGATGAATCACCTTGCCAGTTGTCCCTGGACCCTTCCAGCTCTCATGCATACAGCCTTCCCTACAGATCTAGAGAAGGAAACCTGCCCCCTCCCTTTCAAGTACCCCCAACCTTTGCTCTCTCTTAAGTGCACACCCTCCCATCTCCTCCAGGACTCCGCCTCTTCTCTCTTCAGTTTTCTCCTTAGCTACCTCCCTGCAGCTTATAAACACGTTCAGTCTCTAAAATATTTCCCTTAGTCTTGTAGCCCCTTTTTATGGCTCCTTCCCTTTTCAAACTTTGGTAAAGTGTTGACAACATTCTCTGTTCTTTCATGTTCCGTTCATCCGTCAACTCATTGCACGCTTTTCTGCCTTCTCCGCACTGCTGTACTAAAAGTTCTCTTACTAAATCCGTCACTGGCTCCTACTGTATACGGTAGACACTTTCCAGACGCCCTCTCCGCTGCACTCTACACGCTCATCTGTTCTTGGACATGCTTTCCTACTTTCCCTTTCTTTTCCTCCTCTGCTGAGAGTTCGTGAGCTCCTGTGTGTCTCTTTGCTTCTTAAATTTTGATGTGTCCTTTGCTAGGCTGCATGTCGCAAGAAATGAGCCACTTTGCAAGCAAGAATGAAAGGAAATAAGGGACCCAGAAATGTAGAGACTTGCAGAACCGGAAGAGACAACGCCTGGACCCCAACAGGAGGCCAAACTGAGAAAGTCTACGAAAAGCCAGTTAGAATTCACCTTCTTGGCAAAGCATTTCTGACTTCAAATTCTGGGTCTTCCACTGTCCATGTGAACTTGGGCACGGTGCTGAGCTTGTCCATACCGTACCTCAATTTCCCC
This sequence comes from Hyaena hyaena, assembly GCF_003009895.1. Lineage (NCBI taxonomy): Eukaryota > Metazoa > Chordata > Mammalia > Carnivora > Hyaenidae > Hyaena > Hyaena hyaena. Next base: position 2,788,335 of record NW_024080664.1, on the reverse strand, counting down.
ATGGGTAAAATGGGGACAACAGTGCCCACTTGATAGGCTGGCCCCGGCCCGGGCTCTGACCCTGGGCTCCGACCCTGGGCCCCGACCCTGGGCCCGTGGGGACGCACGAGTGTGGAATCCAGAAGAACCCACACTCCCGCCTCCTCGCCTCCGTGACCACGCCCCCGTGACGCACACGCGTCACCTGACCGCCCGCAGCCAATCGGCATCCCACCTGTGCTGCCCCCAGGCATTGGCCGGAGTGCAAAGCTCAGCCAATCCGGACGCCGCCCGGGCCTCGCAGCCCCGCCCCCTCCGCCACGGCTCCCGGAGGCGCTCCCCGGGCGCGCCTCGCGCGGTCGGCCGGTTGGGGTCCCGCGGGGGCATGATGGAGGCGGCCGCGGCGCCCACCAGGGACGCGCGAGGGCGCGCGGCGAGTCAGCCCGGCAGCGGTGGAGAGAAGAACCCACCGGAGAGGTGCGCGCCGTGAGGGAGACGCGGCCGGCGCCCTCCTCGGGGAAGCCCTCCGGGCGCCGCGGGGCGAGGGGTTGGGAGGGCACCGCCCCTGGAGGCCGAAGGCGAAGTGGGGGTGGGACGGGGCAGTGGGCGGTGGTCTCTCCGGGGGAGGGGTCTAGCTCCGGGGGGTCGGGAGGGGGCAGTGGTCTCTCCGGGGGAGGGGCCCGCCCGGAGGGGGAGCTCCAGGGGGCGGTCGCCGCGGACCTGAGGGCCCCGCGCGGGCCTGCGGCGCGGGCCGGCCGTCGGCGGGGAGGCTCACGCTGGCGGTTGCGAACCGGGAGGCGCGGCGCGGGCAGGGCTCCCGCGCAGCTGACGTCCGAGAGTCCGCGCTCAGGTTCGGGGAGAGCGCGCCGGGCGGGCGGGGGGCCGCTGCAGGGGAGGGGGCGGCGGGGACTGAGCCGGGGCTGCGGGCGCGCGCGGGGCCCGGGCGCCGGGCTTGGCAGGGCCGCGGAGCTCGGAAGGGCTTCGGGACGTGTATACCAGGGGCGGGCGGGTGCAGGACAGGGCAACGTTGGGAATCTTTCGTAAAAGTCTAGGAGAGGGCGGCGGTGGCGAAGTGGGGCGTCTGCGACGGAACCCGCAGGGCTGGCTGGTGCGCCCCTGCAGGGAAGTAGGCTCTGGGACCTGGCCTCCCTGGCTGCTGGCCTCAGCCACCTGGAGCTTTGCATTTTCCCTTTGTGGGGTTGGGCTTCCTCTGGTTTGGTAGTCCTCTCCACCGGAGTATGAGTAGTGGCGTGTCTTTAAAATTCGGGTCCAGGCCTACATGTGACCATGTCTTTCACCAGGCAGTCCACTTTGGTGGAGACTGAGCAAGGGGGTGGGGGGTGGGGGGTGGGAGAAAGTCCTGCAGAGAAACTTGAATGGAGAGGAGGCTCACAATACCTTTTTATTACATTTTGGTTATGAACATAGTGAGAGTTTAGCTTTCCCGTACGAGAGCGATAGCATTTTAAGGAAGAAGCAAATAACAGAGCAGAGTTATCTATAAAACGTTCATCTGAAACTCAAGCCATAAATGAGCTCACCCCAGCGGCAGACTGAAAGCTGCAGTCCGGAGCTGACATTAGTAGCCTGCGGAAATGTAGGGTACTTAATAGGAAGTGTGGGCCAAATTAAGGGCACTTGCAGATTTAAGTCACAGCAGACAGCACTTTTCCAGTGTGGGAGTGGCGGGGGCTCAAACTTACCAAAGCCTTAAGCCAATCAGGTGACTTTGGACAACAAGATGTTGCATGAAAATATTGGGGTTTTTTTAAACTTTTTTTTTTTAATGTTTTATTTATTTCTGAGAGAGAGACAGGCAGCATGAGCAGAGGGAGGGTCAGAGAGAGAGGGAGACACAGAATCTGAAGCGGCTCCAGGCTCCGAGCTGTCAGCACAGAGCCCGACATGGAGCTCGAACCCATGAACTGTGAGATCATGACCTGAGCCAAAGTCGGACGCTTAACGACTGAGCCCCCAGGCGCCCCCTTTTTTTTAAAACTTTTAACAGCCACGGTTGGTAATTATATTTGAATTTTCATGTGGATTGGTTTCATTAAACAGTTACTGATTTTAGGGGCACTTGGGTGGCTCCGTTAGTGGCCACGTTCGGCTCAGGTCATGATCTCTTGGTTCCCCAGCTGGAGCCCCGCATGCGGCTCCTGCTGACGGCACAGAGCCTGCTTGGGGTCCTCTGTCCCCCCTTTCTGCCCCTCCACTAGCGCTCTCTCGCTCTCTCTCTCAGAAATGAATAAAACATTTAAAAACCCGTCACTGATTTTAAAATCAGGTAAAATGATAGTATTAGGCAGGATTACCTATTGTACCTACTTATGAAAGTATCTGAAGGGTTTGATATTGGTGAAAAGCTACACAGGTGAGTTTTACATAGGAGGGCCTGTCAGCAGATGTGCTTCTCTGTTGTGAGTCCAGCCCCTGTGTGGCGGCCGCTGCTCTCACTGTGGGTGACAGAGCCTGTGCGCCTCTGCCCCTGACATTGTGACTGCAGGGAGGAGACAAGGACCCAGTGTAGTGTGTTGGACGGAGGCTGCCGAGCGCCGTGGGGACAGAGGGAGGCAGGGGGTCTCCGGCCACTGGGAGGAGGGGGACCGGCCGCCGCAGGGGGCTTCACAAAAAGTCAAGATGGAGCAAAGACCTAAAAAGAAAAGTGGGTTCAGGGGTCGTGGTCATTCGAGGCACAGAAAAGTGAAGCTGGGAGGGAGAAGCAGGTCTGCCCGGTGTCGGGCACAAAGGGGAGGGTGTGGGGAGGAATGGGCGCCCAGATCAGCTGAGCCTCCGGCGGTCCCAGAAATTGCAGAGAAAGAAAGAAAAACTACTGATGAAGCTAGAAAGCCCGGTGGAATGGGTGGCTGTCTGCGGGTGCACGGTGCCCCTGCTTCTGTCTGTAGGACAGGAGACAGATCGTCCTTTGTAGCCGGGACCACTGATCCTACCAAGGGGTGGGAAGGGGCCTTGAAAATCTAAGTGGATGGTCTCCTAGTGATTGTAAAGGACACTAGTAAACGCCAGATTATTGGAAAATGATGCACACCTTTCCATAATTGATGAAGACGTGGAGGTTGCCGTGTACAGTGTGTGGACGCCCGCGTGGTGTTCACGCAGAGGAGCCTCTGCCCTTGCTCTTCGCTCCTACGCAGGTGATGACACAGGGTGGCTGCGCTTCCGGATTCCTCTCCTTTTCCTTAACAGACACATCTTTGTTTTCTTCCCAGCAGGAAAGTGTATATGGACTATAACGCAACCACCCCCCTGGAGCCGGAAGTCATCCAGGTCATGACCGAGGCCATGCGGGAAGCCTGGGGAAACCCCAGCAGCCCCTACCCTGCAGGTAACCCTGGGAGACGCTGCCAGATGGGAGACGCGCGGGCGGAGGCTGTCCCGGAGACATGGGCCACTGCCTGTGGTCACTTGGTTTTGAACAGATTTTCTGTTAACTGCAAATCTTAGGTGTCGTTTCTGGTAGGTCTTTTGTTTGTTTGATTTTTGTTTTTACTCCCAGAGAAGTCCAGACTTCATTGAGCCGGTTGATACACTAATCTTTCGTTTGTAACACGCACTCCCATCCCCCTTACTCAGATAAAGAAGGTGTTTTATTAAGAGCTGTTTGTAATAACAGTACCCATTAAAACCCTTTCAGGTATCTGTCTGTCCTAGTTGAGTCTTAAAAAATTGTGAAATCTTTTAAATCATCAGGATTGCATATAATCATGGCCTTTTTTAAAAAATGAAAATTACTTAAAAATTCTTTACTTTTGGGGCGCCCGGGTGGCTTAGTCGGTTAAGCGTCCGACTTTCACTCAGGTCATGATCTCGCGGTTCGTGGGTTCGAGCCCCGCGTCGAGCTCTGTGCTGACTGCCGGCCCAGAGCCTGGAGCCTGTTTCAGTCTGTGACTCCCTCTCTCTCTGACCCTCCCCTGCTCCCGCTGTCTCTCTCTCTCTCTCTCCTAGAAATAAATAAAAAACATTAAAAAAACATTTAAAAAAAATTCTTTACTTTTGTTAAAATATTCTTATTTCTCACTTATTCTTGTTTTAATGTAGATCATTAAGTTGGTGGTGTGGAAAATAATTTGCTTCAAGTCAGTAGTGTTATGTCACACTTACATTATGTTTTTTATATAGTGCTCTAGTTGTGCCTTTTTAATTTAATGCTTATCAGATAATTAAGATAATACAAATATGGATTATAACGAACTAAAAGCTTTCAACATACTGTTGCCAAATCCTAGGATTTAGTAATACTTATATATAACTTAATGTTTTTTGTTTTTTTTTTTTCTGAGAGAGAGAGACGGCTTGAGCAGGGGAGGGTCAGAGAGAGAGGGAGACACAGAATCTGAAGCAGGCTCCAGGCTCTGAGCTGTCAGCACAGAGCCCGACGCGGGGCTTAAACCCACAAACCATGAGATCATGACCTGAGCCACCCAGGTGCCCCCATATACAACTTTGTTTACAGGCTTTTGTGTGTTTTCATATGTGTTTGTTTACTAAAAGCTTCACGGCTTGGTAACTTAAAAGCTTTTTCAAAACCAGGTACTAGTCATTCATTAACTTCTGTGTTGGTTTATTTGGTATGTGTGTTCTGGCTAACCTTTTGGACATTGCCTTGTAGCTAAGCTTTCCTCTAGTAAATTTGTATTTTCTGATGAGTTAAACTTGAGAATATAGAGAACAATGAAATGCTAAGAAAAAACATTTATTATAAAGAAGTCTAAGAATAACCTTGAAGGGGCTGTCTGGGCGGCTCAGTCAGTTAAGCATCCAACTTCGGCTCAGGTCATAGATCTCACAGTCTGTGAGTTCGAGCCCCGCATCAGGCTCTGTGCTGACAGCTCAAACCCTGGAGCCTGCTTCTGATTCTGTGTCTCCCCCCCATCTCTCTTCCTCTCCCCTACTCATGCTATGTCTTTCTCTCTCTCTTTCTCTCTCAAAAATAATAATAAACATTTAAAAAAAGAAAGAATAGGCTTGAAGGAGAAATTCCCCTTCTTGGCCTGATAGAGACCGTCACTGGCTTTGAGGTTGTCTTCGAGGCCTTTGTTTCTTTGTTAAGAACCTTAACTAAAGTATACATTGCAATTCACTTGTTGGTGCTCAGGTAGAACTGGGGGGCGGGGGAAGGGAAGGAAAGGAAATCACCTTTATGATAGAATGGTTTGATTACCTTCACAATATTATGATTTAATGTGATAATAATTCCTGTGGGAGAATTTATTTTAGGGAAGATGTTAAGGACATGTAGAGACAGTTTCGATACCCAGGATGCTTATCACAGCCTTGCTTATAACAGCAAAAGGTTGGAAATCCCCTCAGTGTCCATCAGTCAAGGACTGGTCACGTCAAGTATGCCGAAGCCCTTGAGTGGCGTTCTGGACCCAGTCAGAGCCATGGTGTGGGCTTATTGATGACCTGGAGCCAGGCAGCAGCATGTGGTTCAAGTGGGAAGTGCGTGTTATAAGACAGGAAGATTTCTTGTTTCCCATACCCACCCCCTAAAGAAAAACCGTGTGTGAGCCAGCGTGGAAAATGTCCCATTTGGCTGTGGGAGACAGAAACCCCCATGGAACAGTAGCTTAAATAGGTGGAAGAGCATTTCTCCGACCGTCCAGGGCCCAGGTGGTCACACAGCCAATACCCGCCACCCTGGCTCCTTCTACCCGATTCTCCCACGCTCCACCTGCCCGTTCCCCCGGTGGTCAAGGTGGCTGCTCCTGCTCAGGTCCTCACGTGCGCAGTCCAGCCTGTGGGAAGGAAAGAAAGAGGGAGGGGAAAGCAATGCCTGAGTCCTTCAGCGATACTTTTGGAAGTTGTGTGTGCCATTCTGGCTTATACCCCATTGCCGGAGGTTGGGCCGATGGCCATGCATCGGCCTTTCAACTGCAGTGCAAGTTGGGACATGAGATCTTCATTTTTCATTCCTCTGAGATTTCCTTACTCTAACTGTGGCCATAATTGAGCCGTGTGCCAGCTGGAGATGTTGCGGTTGTAGGAGGGAGCGTGGCAGAGCGACAGCCAGCGGCCTGAGCGCAGAGGACATGCACCAGACGCTTGTACCGCCATTGTTTTGAGCAAGGGACTGTGGGAGGCTTTGAGGACTTTGTTTTTGTGGGGCCGGCCTGGGGGTTCAGGAGCTCAGGGGACAGTGCCACGTAGGGCTGTAGAGGCCGCTGTGAGTGCCCGGCTTGCATCTGACCATTGTGCAGCGTCTAGGGGACTCTGAGCAGAGCGGTGACGTGGCTGTCCCGGCAGCTCGCCAACTGTTTGGGCTCGCAGCCCCTCACACTCTGCATGCGGGTATTTGCCGCTCTAGAGAGCAGTGCGGAGAGGCCTTAAGTATTTATGAATTCACTAAAAACTCAATAATAAATCCATTACTTGTTAATTTTTTGTGTGTGAAAAAGAAACTATCTTTTCCCAAATGGCACAAATTTAGTGAGAAGGATGTCCCTGTCGCACATGTGACCGTCTCCTCAAGGTCCGTCCAAGCAGCAGACAGTGACACCCCCACCCGCTTCTGTGCCCAGTCTGTTCACATCTCGCAGCCTCTGGAAAGCTTCACTAGGTACTTTGGAGGAATGAGTGTCTAACTGTTACATCGAAACTGCCTTTGACCTTGTGGACCCTGAAAGTGCCTGCCCCCGGCCAGTGTTCTGCAGGCCGCACTTTGAGAACAGCTGATTTAAGCAGCATCGGTTGGTACCTACTGTGGGCCGAGCGCCGTTCTGGTGAAGGCTACGGCACAGGGTGCCAAGTGTGTCGTGTTGTCCAGGCGTTACTTTGGCCACCACTTGGAGAATGGGCCACGGTGGGGGTCAGTGGACACGGGAGTCTGCTAGGAAAATATTCCAGCAAGAGCCTTGGCTCAGCTCTGGCTGGGCAGCGCGGGGGTGGGTCTGATTCTGGGTATTTTTGATGGCAGAGCCTTACAGGATTTGCTGATGGGTTGCATAATGGGGTGGAGAAAGGCAGGAGCTGAAGCGCGATGGGCCTGGCCGCCGGAAGGATGGAGCCACCGTGTGTCTGCTGACGTAGGAGGGGCAGGTCTGGGGGAGGAAGCACTCATTCAGCTTTGGGCAGCTGTAGTTTCAGATGCCCGCCGGGTACCCAGCGGAGCCAGCGGTGTCCCGGGCACCGAGCCGCTATTCAGTCTTGAGTTGCTCAGGGAGGAAGGACCTGAGGACCTGCCAGGGCGTAAGGCCATCTGGAGTGTGGAATTGGAGCCCCGGCCCAGCAAGGGGCGCAGAGGAGGAGGGAGCCCCCCTGCGAGCCGCTGCTGGCTGGGGGAGGAGGTGAGGACCTGGATTTGGCACACGGTGACTTTGGTCAGAGTAGATTTGGGAGCCTGGTAGCCGAGGGTTCCAGAGGGAATGTTAGGAGGGCTGGAGGCGGGAAAGGGAAGGAAGAAACGGGCCACTGCTGGGGGAGGTAGAGGGGCGCTGGGGGAGGAGCAACCCGATGAAGGAGGGTTGCTTTCAGGGGCCGTGGGAGCCACCACGTCCCTTACTCCCTCTCGCACCCAGAGAGGGGTTCAGAGTCTCATGTAACATCAGTCACAGGCTCCAGCCACCCTTTACGTTCAGCTACATGAACGGCTTCAAACACTGCAGACATGTGAGAGTGAGAACACACACAGCCATCTGTCTCCTGCCTCCTAGGTCCCAACAGCGCCGCCACATGACCTTGATCTCTTTCTTTCTAAATTTACACGTGTTTTCCATGAGCCCTGGAGTTACAGGCAGCATGGTACCTGCCTGTCGTGGGTCCCACGCGCACGTGTGTGAGTGTGTGTGTGTAAGAGAGAGGTGTGTGTGTGTAAGAGAAGTGTGTGTGTGTGTGTGTGTGTGTGTGTGTGTTTGTAAGAGAAAGGGCTTTCTCCCATCACAGTGCCATCTTCAAACCTGAAAACATGATAGGTCCTGGCCTGATCTTCAGCCATATTCCGATTTCCTCAATTGAGGATATTACTTTTTCAAAAGAGAAGACTGAATTATTCCCTTGGGGAGCGGAGGGAAATGGGGGGACCATTGCTGTCAGACAAAGGTCATGGTCTGGTTTGCATTTTTAACTACTTGTGCCAAAGTTTTGTTTTGGAACATAACATCTGCGGAGAAGGCAAAATCATAGTATAATGAACCTGCATTTCCTCTACCTGCATTTATCAAGTATTAATACTCTGCCCCATTTTTTCCTGAATCATTTGAACATAAGTTACATCCAGCCGGAGGCATCCTAACCACCTGAGCGGTCTCCTAAGGATCAAGGACGCTCTCCCGCTCCAGGGATTTAACATTAATCCAGGGACAGTATTCCCTTACCTTTCATATTCTTTAAAAAAAATTTTTAATGTTTTATTCTTGAGAGAGAGAGAGAGCAAGAGCACGAGCAGGGTGTGATGGGAGACGGGGAGCAGTGGGAGATGGGGACACGGGCTCCAGGCTCTGAGCGATCAGTCCAAAGCCCATTCTGGGGCTCAAACTCAGAAGCCGTGAGATCATGACCTGAGCCGAAGTCGGACGCTTTACCGACTGAGCCACCCAGGCGCCCCATCACCTTTCATATTCTAATTTCTTCCAGTATTCATTTTTGTTTCAGGTGGCATTAGATCCTTTTTGAAAATACAAATCGTAGGGGTGCCTGGGTGGCTCAGTGGATTTGGTGTCCGACTTCAGCTCAGGTCATAATCTCACGGTTCGTGGGTTCGAGCCCCACATGGAGCTCTGCACTGACAGCTCAGAGCCTGCTTGGGATTCTCTGTTCTACTCTCTCTCTCAAAAATAAATAAAACATTTTTAAAAATCTATACGATGGTCTTTTAAGGGTTGTGTGGATTACTTTGTATATTGATTTTTACCGCATGATTTTACATTTCTGTTTATGTACAACTGACTGATTCCGTGGTGCCTGTTACCTGCCACCCCCTTACAGGTAGTGCTGAACAGTCAGCAAGCCTTGCAGACAGTTGCTCTTCAGACTAAGGAGGAGCCACCCACACGGTCAGAACCCCCTCCCGCGTGCCCTTCCTCTCTCTGCCACATGCGATCTGGCTCCTTTCCTCCCAGCTGGTGAGGCTGGTCGCGTGGGCCCCGTGTGACTGCAGGCCCATCCCTGAGGCAGTCACCTCCGTCGCGCTCCTGGGGCGCCCGCGAGGCGGCATTGGGCCTCGTGTTGACGAGGCACGTGGTCCCTTTCAGCTTATTTCTGTCGTGTTGCAGCGTGGTCTTAAGCAAATTGTTTCATCCCTTGACCCTCCTGTGTCAGTGAACGGGGGGCGGGGCAGAGGCCCACAGCTTCCCTCTCCCGTAGCAGCCGGGTGGATGGCAGCCGCGGCCGCTTCAGGGTCCGCGGGCGTCCCCCCCGTGTGCCGCCCCTTGCTCGGTCCCCGGAGTTCTCACTGAGGCTCGGCTGCCGCCCCCGCGCCGGCTGCTCCTGGCTGTGGCCTGTGGTCACGCGAGCGGGACCCGCGTCGTCTCAGAAGTGCCCCCGGCGCCGCTGCTGCGCGTCTGCTCCTTCTCTGAGGCTGGTGTTTACTTGGTGAAGCAACAGTGGTGAGTGTCCGTTCTGGTCTCTCAAGGTCAGAAGGCCAAGGACATTATTGACACGGCTCGGGACAACCTCGCGAAGATGATAGGTGGGAAACCTCAGGACATAATCTTCACTTCCGGGGGCACCGAGGTAAAGTCTTGAGACAGGCTCACCGTCTTTGTGCTGTAAGTTACGTGAAGCAATGAAACCTGACTCCCTCCTGGTATTATTCCTTTAAAAAGAGACTGATCCTTGGTCGTGGTGTTTTGCAGTTCAGCTTGAACTAGCCGGTGTCTGTCCTCGAAGTGAACCCCAGGTGGCTGAGGGGTGTTTGTGATATCATGTGCGCATTCATTGTCTTTGCGCTATTTCAGCAAAGAGAGTCTGCCCTTCGTCTTGTGCTGGAATTAGTCTTTTAAATCCTACTAAGTTGTTTGCCTTATTAAGGCTTTGATGTTTGACCCATTTCAGATGCATTTTTATTTTTATTTATTTTTATTTACATTTTTTAATACTTATTTATATTTGAGAGAGAGACAGACAGTGTGTGAGCAGGGGAGGGGCAGAGGGAGAGGGAGACACAGAATCCCAAGCAGCTCCAGGCTCCGAGCTGCCAGCACAGAGCCCGATGCCAGGCTCGAACTCATGAGCCGTGGGAAGACAACTTGAGTCGAAGTCAGACACTGGACTGATTGAGCCTCCCAGGCGCCCCATGTACTTGTAAACTGATAGGAGGATTCAGAGACAGTGTGACTCAGAGACAGTGTGACAGCATCAAGGCTTCCCAGTAACGCTCACTGTCATGCTTCCTTTCTGGGAGGGAAGGCATGACCGTCACCCGCAGGTGATGGGACTGTCCACCCAGGAAACCCGGGGGAGGGCTGCCTGGGTTAAGTGTCGGTTAAGCACTGGGATTCCCTCTCTCCCTCTCCTTCTCTCTCTGCCCCTCCCCTGCTCACGCTCTCACTCTCAAAATAAATAAGCTTTAAAAAAAGAAAGGAAAACCCAGGAGAATCTGCAGCTAGATTATTAGCGCTAATGAGAACATTTAGCAGTTTTTAGATACAAAAATCAATGGTGTTTTTATGTTCTGGCCACAAGCAGGTGTGTGGTGGAAAATCAGCCTCTGTGACACATAGGCTGGGGACGAAGAGGGACAGAGTTCTCTCACTCTGCCAGGCGAAGGAGGCCGCAACAGGCGGGAGCCTTCCACCGTGCAGACCCCCCCGGGAGGAAGGCCAAGGGGCTTTACAGGAGAATGCGGGACCTGGGCAGGGTGGGGAGGGGCCTGGTGCGTGGCGTCAGCTGCCTTCGTCTTGTCAAGGTGGTCATTTGGCCAACGCTGGCGGGGGCCGTCGAGCCACATTACTAAGCATCAGTACCAAATTCCTGGACAAAGGGTTGCTGGGCATTAGGGTGTCCATCTTCCTTTGCATCCATCTTCACGCTTCCATAGCGGCTTCAGGTGTTTAACAGAGCACGGAAAATATCAAACACGTAGGAAGTAAATCTAATAAAAAAGAATTTGTAAGACCTTTTTTTAAAAAAGATCTTTTTTTTTTTTTTTTTAAAGTGTATTTATTTTGCAAGAGAGAGAGAGAACAAGGTAAGGAGAGGCAGAGAGAGAGAGAGAGAGAGAGAGAGAGAGAATCCCAAAGCAGGCTCCATGCTATCAGCACAGAGCTTGATGCAGGGCTCGATCTCACAAATTGGTAAGATCATGACCTGAGCCGGAGTCAAGAGTTAGACACTCAACTGACTGAGCCCTCCAGGTGGTCCTGAACTTCTATTTATATTTTACACACTTTTTTTGTGAGAAAAGTTTTGTTTTGTTGTTTTAAAATCTTCTATTCGGAACCCTTCATTTATCCTCTCTGGATACAGGAAGCCAATATTGTTAGTTTCCTAGTATCTTCCAAGGAGGGTCTGTGCATTAAAAGCAAGTAAGTACGTTGATTTATATATCCTATTTTAAAAAATTATTTTTAATGTTTTATTTATTTCTGAAGGAGTTAGAGACAGCATGAACAGGGGAGGGTCAGAGAGAGAGGGAGATATAGAATCCAAAACAGGCTCCAGGCTCCAAGCTGTCAGCACAGAGCCTGATACGGGGCTCAAACCCACGAACCGTGAGATCATGACCTGAGCTAAAGTCAGACGCTTAACCAACTGAACCACCCAGGCGCCCCTATACATCTTTTTTTTAAAAGATGTTAATTTATTTTCGAGAGAGAGGGGAGGGAGAGCACGTGAGCAAGGGAGGGGCAGAGAGAGAGGGAGACAGAGGATCCAAAGCAGCCTCCATGCTGACATCAGAGAGCCTGATGTGGGGCTGGAACTCACGAACCGTGAAATCATGATCTGACCCGAAGTCAGACGCTCAACCCACTGAGCCATCCGGGCGCCCCAGGATTTATATATTCTTATCTCCTTCCTTTTTTTTTTTACCTTTTCAAGCATATTTTTGCATATTTAAACAAATGTGTTTGTATTTCCCCTTTTTGATACAAATTGGGTAGGATACTGTGTATAATGTCTGCTGCCTTTTTAAAACTACTATTATGCAGCAAGTATATTTATCTGAGATCTTTTGGGATCTGCGCATAAAGGGATCCCTTGGTGTTCACACGTTGGTATATAGCGAACACTGTTGCATGACGTAGTCACCAAGCTTTCTTACTGGTGGGCGCCGAAGGGCTATCCCAGGTCGAGCTGTTTCAGGACTAACCCTTAGGAATGACCTTTGCACATCATTTTGCTTTATGCAGGTGTAGCAATGGGATCAAGTCCAAGAAGCAGATGTTCTGGGTCAGAGGGCTCATTTGATAGATATAAAATGGCCCTTAATATGCCAGACTACATTCCCGTCAGCCCTGGGTACCTGGGTCCAATATTCCTTTTTTGGTAGATTTATAAAATGTAAAAATCTGTAACATTGCTTTAACAAGACAGACATAATTGACTGGGAATGAATTCTGACATTTTTGAAAGTTTGAAACCCCAAATCTTTGTGGTTGGGCGTTCAAAAGGTGCGATGCAGACGTTGAACTTCTTTGGGACTGTTTCTTTGTTTTTTGTTTTTTTTAAGTGTTAGCCACAAGGCAAATGAAATGAGAGAAAGTGCCTCCTGGTCCTCCCCAAGCGCCAGTCTTACGAATGCTCTTTGTGCTATCCCTCCGCAGTCAAACAACTGGGTGATCCATTCTGTGGTGCAACACTTCCAGCGCACCCGCACCGCAGAGGGCATCGGGGCCACGCCCCACCTGGTCACCTGCACCGTGGAACACGACTCCATCCGCCTGCCCCTGGAGCACCTGGTGAAAGAGCAGGTGGCCGGTGAGTGACCAGCCTGGCGGGACTCCCGCGGGGCAGCTCCGCTTACCTCCACTACCTGATTCCGGGTGGAGGAAGCCGCCCCTGGGACCTGCTGAATCTCAGACACGCCTGCCCGTGGCCCTCAGGTGCGGGGGCCACGCAGCCTGTTCCCACGTGGGGGTGATCTGTAAACTGTACCTGCTGCCAGGTTCTCCCTTAAGGAAAAACTGGGTAATTGACGGCTAGGACTAGTCATCTGATTTAACGAAAGACACTTCAGATTCTTGTGTATAACAAATACGGACATAGTGAAATCGTATGCCTGTCCATGCTAAGCAGCGCTCTCCACTCCGATGTTAATAATTAAATCTTGGCTTCCACTTCCTCTGATGTGAAGCACAAGGGCCAAATAGACCTCAGCTTCAGGGGTGAACACAAGAATAAATGCTCTTGCCACACAACTTCACCGCAACTCAGAGAGTGTGGTGGGAGGGGCTGGGGGAGGGGTGAGGGTGGGGGAGCTTGCCGGCAGAGGGCATGGGGGTGGGGGGAGCTTGGCTGGCAGAGAGCACCACTAGCCAGGCGGGCGGAGGGGCGAGGGACCTCAGCCAGCCAGTAACAGCGGCCCTTGCCACCCTTCCCTTTCCCTGTGATACAAAGTTTTAAGACACAGGGTGCAGACCACGGACTTTTTAAAACTAAGAGCCTTTTCTTCCCCCAAGACCGTCAGCGTAAATGCTTTCCTTTAAACAGAGTGGCTTCTTAGCCTTTTTCCGCCTACCTGGAAACCTGAAGGTGAATCATGTGAAAGTATTTTTATCATAAGATAAAGGACATAATGCAGTGAAAGTCCTTGACTATGAAGCCTTTTTATTGATTTTCCTGTTGGACTAGTAAGAGAGTTTTTCTCTTTATGGTCTTACCTAGATGCACTACTTTCTTTTATTTTTTTTTAATATTTGTTTATTTTTGACGGGGGGAGGGCCAGAGAGAGAGGGAGAGAGACCATCCCAAGCAGGTTCCACACTGTCAATGCAGAGCCTGGCACAGGGCTCAAACTCATGAACTGTGAGATCATGACCTGAGCCAAAATCAGGAGTCAGCCACTTAACTGACATAGTCACAGCCAGCACGTGCTGGGCATGTGGTGGGGGCGCTAGGCCAGCAGCGCCCAGCCCTCTGTCTACCTCAGCAGGCGGCCCCCAACCCCACACCCTGTACTCTCCACTTGGATAATCACTAGATCTTTTGTAGTTTTTGCCTATTACTGTTCTGAGTGGGGATTTTCCCCCTATTCCTTTTAATGCCATCATCTTTGTATATTCTGAGAATTCCTCAAAATTCCTTGTCCACAAGTGATACCCCTAATTTAGAAAATACCTGTTTTCTCATTTCAGTGGGACCTTGAGGGGAGAGTGGATGCATTGTCTTACACCAGTTTGAACCAAAATCTTGATTTATTCACCTTCCCTAATATTATCCATCTGAAGCAAACAGATTATAAGAGCTGTGGACAGTACCAAGAACATAGTAGGTGCTTAACAAATGTTGGCTGAGTGTTAAGTGAGTGAAGGTTAAGTACTTGGTATATCAAGATGCTCTCATGAAGATAGAGTTAGAAGATCCTAGGGTCACCTCGTCCTGTGGAACACCTAGATAATGTCCACATCAGTGTAAATAACCCAGAAAATGACCTGAAGACTGGCAGAACAGACTCTCTCCAGCTAAACATAACAAAGAGGCCACACTGAAGAGAGTAGGAAGGGTGGGAGCCAAATGGAGCTGTGGGATGGTCCACGGGGGGAGGGATACCATGGGCTCAGACAGGGAAGAGGAGCAGACCCCACACCAGGAACCCCAGGCATGGGGGACCTACACTGGGAAGATGAGTAACATTGGCTTTGAAATCCAGAGGGGACTAACTTCACAAGTTCTTACAATCAGTGGGGCTTAACACCTAGAACTTTAAAAATCAGCAGGCTTGGCTCTGAAAGAGCTGGAAGACCGAGAGGAAATGGAGGCCCCGCATTACAGAGACAGCACAACAAACAGCCCCAAGGAGATATAGCATGGAAACAGCAGTTTGAGAAATGCCTTGGGTATATGGGAAGGAGATTTATTAATTAATCTCAGAGTGTGTGCTAGAGAGGCAAGGATCTTTGGGAGACTTCTCCACGAGCAACGGAAGCTGGTGGGTGCCATTTCCCTACTTCACGCCTCAGCCTAGATACGTGCACACTGGTGGAAACCAGTGCAGTGCCACGCTCCACCTAGCTTGCTGACAGCGTGCCCTGCCCCCACACTCTCCATCCTGGCCTGGGCAGTTTTCCCAGGCAGCTGCAGGCCCCTTCCTGCAGGGCACTGGTCCGGACCTTGCTGGGACTGCATGTCCCACCCTTGCATTTTCCTGCAGACTCACCCACTAAACACAGGGACCAAACTCTGCCCACAACAGGCAAAGACAGCCATTGTGGACAACGGGACTGAAGGCAAACACCACAGCAATAAGACAAACACAAGACACATAGGCGCTACCTCTAAAGCTCCGGGTCCTGGTCAACAGGGTATACTGCACGGCTGGGACCTCTTCATAAGGCCGCCACTTTCAAGAGCGGGAGTCATACCTGACTTGCCTAACATAGAGAAGCAGATGCAGAGAGTTAGACAAAATGACACAGAGGAATATGTCCCGAATGAAAGACCAGGACAAAATCACAGCAAGGGAGCTAAGTGAAATGGAGGTAAATAATATGACCAATTGAGATTTTAAAGCAATGATCATGAAGATATTATTCACTGGACTTGAGAAAAGAAGGGAGACCTCAGTGAGACTCTCAATGAAGAAACAGAATACATAAAAAGAACCAAACAGAAATGGGGAATTCAATAACTGAAATTAAAAACACATAAGAAGGAATAAATAGGATAGTAGAGGAATAAGAAGAATGGATCAGCCACCTGGAGGACAGAGTAATGTAAATCAATCAAGCTGAGCAGGTGAGAAAAAAACAGAATAATAAAAAATGTGTGGCACCCGGGCAGCTCAGTCAGCTGTGTCCTACTGTAGATTTCGGCTCAGATCATGACCCCAGGGTTGTGGGATTGAACTCTGCATCCATGCTCACCAAGGAGCCTTCTTGAGATTCTCTCCCTCTGCCCCTCTCCCCCACTTGTGCTCTCTTTCTAGAAAAGGAAAATAGTTGAAGGAAACTCAGTGACACCATCAAGAGTAATATTATTTGCATCACAGGGATCCTAGAAGGAGAAAGAGCAAAAGGGACAGAAAATGTATTTGAAGAAATAATAGCTGAAAATGTCCCCAATCTGGGGAAGGAAACAGAAATCCGGATCCAGGAGGCCCTGAGAGCCTCCAACAGAATCAACCCAAGGAAATCCACACCAAGATATGTAGTAATTAAAATGGCAAGAAGTAGGGATAAAGAGGGAGTTGTAAAAGCAGCAAGAGAAAAGAAACCCCATAAGTCTATCAGCTGATTTTTCAGCAGAAGCTTTGCAGGCCAGAAGGGAGTGAGTGGCATGATCTATTCAAAGTGCTGAAGGGAAAAAACCTGCAGCCAAGAATACTCTATCCAGCAAGGCTATCATTTGGAATAGAAGGCGAGATCGTTTCTCAGACAAACAAACGTTAAAAGAATTCCTGACCACGAAACCAACCTTACAAAAAAATGTTAAAGGGGACTCTCCGAGTAGAAAGGAAAGACCATAAGTAGGAGTAAGAAAAATAGGAAGCACAAAAACAGTAAACTTAAGTCTATCTTAATTTTAAAAATCTGCCAAAAGATTCACAAAATAAAAGGATGTAAAGTATGACACCTTATACCTAAAGTGGGGGGGGGAGGGAGGAGTGAAAATTTAGTGATTTTTTTTTTAAATTTATTTTTAAAAGTTTATTTATTTTGAGAGAGAGAGAAAGAGAGCATGCGAACAGGGAGAGAAGGCAGAGAGAGAATCTCAAGCAGGTTCCATGCTGTCAGCATGGAGCCTGACATGGGGCTCGAATTCACAAACCATGAGATCGTGACCTGAGCCAAAATCAAAAGTCAGATCTTTAGCCAACTGAGCCACCTAGGTGCCCCCCAAATTTAGTGATTTTAGAATCAACCTTATACAGACTGCTGTATGCTTAAGATGTTATATTTAAACTTAATGGTAAACACACATCAAAAACCAGTTACAGATATGCAAAAATAAAGGGAAAGGACTCCAAGTATATCACTAAAGAAAGCCAGCAAACCTTGAAAGCAGGAAAACAAGAGGAAAAAAAAGAACAAGAGAACTGCAAAAACAAACAAGTAACAAAATAGCAATAAATACATACCTAACATTAATACTTTGAATGTAAATAGAACAAATGCTCTAATCAAAAGACATAGGGTGATGGAATGGATACAACAAACAAATACATCTGTATGCTGCCTCCAAGAAACTCATTTTAGACCTAAAGACAAGTGCATATTGAAAGGGAAGGATGGGAAAGCATATATCATGCAAATGGGAATGAAAAGAAAGCCAGGGTAGCAATACTCTTATCAGACAAAATAGACTTTGTTTATTTTAGTTTTTAGTTTATTTAATTAATTTTTTTTAGAGAGTGAGCATGAGCAGGGGGAGTGGGGGAGGAGAGAGAGAGAGAGAGAGAGAGAGAAGGAGAATTTCAAGCAGGCTTCATGCTCAGCACAGAACTCAACATGGGGCTCAGTCCCACATGGATCATGACCTGAGGATCATGACCTGAGCTGATATCAGAGAATCAGATGCTCAACCTACTGAGCCACCCAGGTGCCCCCCAGAAAAATAGACTTCAAAACAACAACTATAACAAGAAACAAAGAAGGACACTAAATAATCACACAGGGAATAATCCAACAAGAAGATATAACAATTGTAAATATTTATGCACCCACTGTTGGGAGCATCCAAATACCTAAAGAAGCTAACAACAAAGGAAGTAATTGATAGTAATATAATAATAGTAGGGGGATATAACAACCAACTTACTTCAATGGATAGATTATCCAGACAAAAATCAGCAAGGAGACTGTGGCTTTGAATGACAAATTGGACCAGATGGATCTAACAGATATATTCAGAACATTCCATCCTAAAACAGCAGAATACACATTCCTTTCAAGTACGCATGGAGCATTCTTCAGAATAGATCACGTTAGGCCACAACACAAGTCTCAACAAAATCAGAAAGACTGAAGTCATACCATGCATCTTCCAACCAGACCCATAAAAATAAAAACTAACCTCCCACAAAGTCACAAATAAAAGGAGAAATAGCAACCAACATTACAGAAACACAGAAGATTATGAGAGTATTATGAATATTATTTGAAACAGTATATGCCAATAAATTGGACAACTTAAGAGGGATGGGTAAATTCCCAGAAACATACAGCCTCCTAAAACTGAATCAGGAAGAAGTAGAAGATTTGAACAGACCAGTGACCAGCGATGACATTGAATCAGTCATCAAAAAACTCCCAAGAAACAAAAGTGAAGCCAGATGGCTTCATAGGTGAATTCCTACCAAACATTTAAAGAAGAGTTAATACCTATCCCTCTCAAACTATTCCAAAAAACAGAAGAAGGATTACCCTGATACCAAAACCAGATAAAGACACTACAAAAAAAGAGAACTACAGGCCAATATCTCTAATGAACATAGAGCAAAAATCCTCAACAAGATATTAGCAAACTCAATCCAACAATACAATTAAGAAAATCATTCACCACAATCCAATGGAATTTATTCCTGAGATCCAAGGTGGTTCAATATTCACAAATCAATCAGCATGATACATTACATCAAAAGGAGAAAGGATAAAAACTATATGATCATTTTAATAGATGCAGAACAAGCATTTGACAAAGCACACCAGACATTCATGATAAAAGCCCTCAACAAAGTAGGTTTAGAGGGAACATACCTCAACATAATATACAAGACCCACAGCTAACAACATACTCAACAGTGAAAAACTGAGGGCTTTCCTCATAAGATCAGGAATGAGACAAGGATGTCCATTCACACCGCTTTTATTCAACACAGTACTGGAAGTCATAGCCGCAGCACTCAGATAAGAAAAAGAAAGAAAAGGCATCCAAATTGGTAAGCAAGAAGTAAAAGTTTTCACTATTTGCAGTTGACTGGATACTCTATATAGAAAACACTAAGAACTTCACCAAAAAAACTGCCAGAAATGATAAATGAATTCAGTAAGGTCACAGGATACAAATCAATATACAGAAACCTATAGCATTTCTATATGCTAATAATGAAGTAGTAGAAAGAGAAATTAAGAAAACAGTCTCATTTACAGTTGCACAAAAACAGTAGGATACCTAGGAATAACTGAAGAGGTGAAAGACCTATACTCTGAAAACCATAAACCATTGATGAAAGAAATCAAAGATGACACAAATGGAAATATATTCCATGCTCATGAATTGGGAAAACAAATATTCCTTAAATGTCCATACTACCCAAAACAGTCTACACATTTCATGCAGCCCCTATCAAAATACCAAAGCATTTTTCAAGAAGTAGAACAAACAGGGGCACCTGGGGGGCTCAGTCGGTTGAGTGTCCAACTTCGGCTCAGGTCATGATCTCATGGTTTGTGGGTTCGAGCCCCGCGTCGGGCTCTGTGCTGACAGCTAGCTCAGAGCCTGGAGCCTGCTTCAGATTCCGTGTCTCCCTCTCTCTCTGACCCTCCCCTGCTCACACTGTCTCTTTGTCTCAGAAATAAACAAATATTAAAAAAAATAAAAAAAAAAAAAAAGAAGTAGAACAAACAGTCCTAAAATCTGTATGGTATCACAAAAAGACCTCAACTAGCCAAAGCAATTTGGAAAAATTAGAACAAAACTGAAGGTAACACAGTCCCAGATTTCAAGATATACTACAAAGCTGTAGTAATTAAAACGATATGGTACAGGTACAAAATAGACACATAGGTCAATGGAATGGAATAGGAAACCCATTAAAGAAATCAACCCACAGTTATGTTGTCAATTAGTGTTTGACAAAGGAGGAAAGAATATGCAATGTGAAAAAGACATTCTTCACCAAATGGTGTTGGGAAATCTGGACAGCTACAAGCAAAAGAATGACACTGGCCACTTTCTTACACCAAACACAAAAATAAACTCAAAATGGATGTAAGACCTAAATGAGAGACCTGAAACCATAAAATTCCTAGAAGAGAGCACACGCAGTAACTTCTTTGACATCAGCTATAGCAACTTCGTTCAATATATGTTTCTGAAGCAAGGGAAACAAAAGCAAAAATAAACTGCTAGGATGACATCAAAATCAAAAAGTTCTGCACAGTGATGGAAATAATCAACAAAACAAGACAACCTGCTGAATGGGAGAAAATATTTGCAAATGACCTATCCAGTAAAGGGTTGGTAATCAAAATACATAAAGAACTTATACAGCTTAACATCAAAAAATCAAAAAATCCAATTAAAACATGGGCAGAAGTCATGGAGAGACCTTTCTCCAAAGCAGATCTCCAGATGGCCGACCCATGAAAAGATGCCCAGTATCACTAATAATCAGGGAAATGAAATCAAAACCTCAATGAGATATCGCCTCACACCTGTCAGAATGGCTAAAATTAAAAATCACAGAAACGTGTTGGCAAGGACGTGGAGAGAAAGGAACACCCATGCACTGATGGTGGGAATGCAAACAAATGTAGCCACTGTGCGAAACGATATGGAATTCCTCAAAAAAGTAAAAATAGAATCACCATATAATTCAGTAATCACACCACTGGGTATTTACCCACAGAACATGAAAACACTAATTCGAAAAGATAAAAGCACTCCTGTGTTTATTGTAGCATTATTTACGATACCCAAGAAGTGCAAGCAGCCCAAGTGCCCACCAAGAGAGGGATGACGTGGATGTGTATATACACACCGTGGAATATTACTCAGCCATAAAAAATCATGAAATCTTGCCACTTGCAACAACATGGATGGATCTAGAAAATGTAATGCTGGATGAAACAAGTTACACAGAGAAAGACAAATACAATATGATTTCACTCATACGTGCAATTCAGGAACAAAAACAAACAAAAAAGACAAACCAAAAACCAGACTCTTAACTATAGAGAACTCACTCGTGGTTACCGGCAGGCAGGTGGGTGGGGAGGGGGTGGTGAAATAGGTGAAGCGGATTAATGAGCACACTTACAGTGATGAGCACTGAGTAACGTATAGGATTGTTGAATCACTGTACTGTATACCTGCCACTAACATAACACTATAGGTTAGTTATACTGGAATTAAAGTTTAAAAAAAAAATTTTTTTCTTGAGAGAGAGCGTGCATGTGTGAGCAGGGGAGGGGCAGAGAGAGGAGGAGAGAGAGAATCCCAAATAGGCTCCACACTCAGCGCAGAGCTCAGTCCCACGAACCGTGAGATCATGATCATGACCAAAACCAAGAGTCAGACACTTGACTGAGCCACCCAGGCGCCCCTAAAATTTTTTATTTTTTTTTTTAAGGATGCTCTTGGGGCATCTGGGTGGCTGGTTAAGTGTCCGACTCGCTTTCGGCTCAGGTCATGATGTCATGTTTCGTGAGTTCAAGCCCCACATCACGCTCTGAGCTGACAGAGAGGCACCTGCTTGGGATTCTCTCTTTCCCTGTCTCCATCTCCATCTCTGTCTCTCTCAAAAATAAATGGGTAAACTTAAAAAAATAGAAGTTAAAAAGATGCCCTCATGAACGAAGTGTGGTCCACGGAACACACTCAGCAGCGGAAGCTGTGTTAAGGAGTGTTCAGGTTGGCTTCTTCTGGGCACTGTGATAATGGGTGACTTATATTCCTTCTTTATTGTTTTTGGGACTTCTACAATCAATTACTTTTTAATGTGGAAATACTTTTGTTAAGCTGTATCTACATGAACTTTCAAAAGAGATTATTTTATAAGATTAACCTCGGTCCTTGTGTTTTTTATTCAGCGGTCACCTTTGTGCCTGTGTCCAAGGTGAACGGGCAGGTGGAGGTTGAGGACATCCTGGCCGCTGTCCGCCCAGCCACGTGTCTTGTGACTATCATGCTGGCCAATAATGAGACTGGGGTCATCATGGTAAGTTATTTAGCCTTTTAAGAAAATGTAGTGAGGAGGGCGCCTGGGTGGCTTAGTCGATTGAGCGTCCAACTTTCGCTTAGGTCATGATCTCGCGGTTCGTGGGTTCGGGCCCCGTGTCGGGCTCTGTGCTGACTGCCAGCTCAGAGCCTGGAGCCTGTTTCAGTCTGTGACTCCCTCTCTCTCTGACCCTCCCCTGCTCACGCTGTCTCTCTCTCTCTCCTAGAAATAAATAAAACATTTAAAAAAAAAAAAAAAGAAAATGTAGTGAGGGATGAAGGGAGCCCACACTCTGCTTGATATTCTCATGCACCACACCTGGGCCTCTTCCTCTTCCTCTTTTTCTTTTTTTTTTCCCTCACCTGTCCTTCTTAATTGTCTTAGACTCTGGGTCTAAAGTTCTCTCTTGTCTTAGCAAGAGAGTGGGACTCAGGATTAAGAAATAGGAGAGAGATGGGGCGCCTGGGTGGCTTAGTTGGTTAAGCTTCCGACTTTCGCTTAGGTCATGATCTCGCGGTTCGTGGGTTCGAGCCCCGCGTCGGGCTCTGTGCTGACTGCCAGCTCAGAGCCTGGAGCCTGTTTCAGAGTCTGTGACTCCCTCTCTCTCTGACCCTCCCCTACTCATGCTGTCTCTCTCCAAAAAATAAATAAAACATTAAAAAAAAATTTAAAAAAAAAAAAAAAAAAAAAGAAATAGGAGAGAGAGATGGCTAACGTCCAGGAAAAGACAAGAGCCTGGAATAAGGGTCCTTGCCCTGTATTTATGAAGACCAGAAGGCTTACACACGTGATGGGCGTGCACCAAGAGACAGGGAGACTGTGAACATCACCTTATGGGCATGAGGGAAAGAGGTTTTTGAAGATACACAGTGTTTGGGATTTGGGTCAATATAAAACAAAATCGAGGCGCCGGGCAGATGGGCAGATAGGAGGCTCCGTGTCTGTTTCTCTTAACTTGCCTAGGGGAGAAGACAGACAGGGGAGATCACCTCAAGGTTAACAAGGCACCTTTTCTTTTGTTAACCATCCCCGCCCTGGGCTGCTTTGCCTACAGCCCAGGGGTCTATGGTCCAGTTTACTTGTATTGCCTCCCCTGGCCCCATTCTCCTGGGAAGGCGGCTTCTCTGCTACAGGACTAAATCGGCCCTTTTGCCCTGCCTGCCTGGTCTTGCTTATCTCATGTACCTTTGTGTTGGGAGCCTTTGCAGCCCTTCCTATCTTGGGCCTTTGCCCATCCCTCTCTATCTTTGGGGTTCGGCACCCCCCTCTTCTTGGGGTGCCTTTGCACCATCCTCTTCTTGGGGTGCCAATCATGTTTACCCAAACTTGGGTGTGAGCATCCTATGGCTTTTTATTTCTCTATGCCTTGTTAAACCATTGGTGTAAGCCCGGGGGACTCCTAAGCATACCCCCCACGCTTAATGACTCCGTATTTCTTTCATTCAGTTTTCATGAAATCAAAGCAACACACTCAGCTGTTTCTTCTTCCCTCCTCTAGCCCATTGCTGCCATCAGTCAGCAAATTAAAGCCCTGAACCAGAAGCGGGCAGCTTCCGGGCTGCCCGTCATTCTGCTGCACACAGACGCCGCGCAGGCCTTGGGGAAACGGCGCGTGGACGTGGAGGATCTGGGCGTGGACTTCCTGACCATCGTGGGGCACAAGGTGCGTCCACAGAGGCCTCCTTCCCTCCATGACCTCGAGGCTCCCCTAGAGCAGGGCCCACAGCAGGGCACCCAGGGGCTGTGGTGAAGCAGCCTGCAGCCCCGCCTGCAGGCGCTAAAGAAGGGAGGCCAGCAGCAGCTGGATGCGTCTCATGAGCGGCACAGTGGGGAGAACGGGGCACCCCTCCCTGGGGCAGGTGGGGGCCGGCCAGGTAGGGAGGGTACTGAGGCCCCAGTGAGACCTAAGGCAGGTGGCTTTATCCAGACAGTGCGTGTTCTCTGCAGTGTGCAGAGAGTGCCTGCTGACCCCTCGTCAGCCCACGCATAGCCCCCCACCCCAGGCACGGAAGATGTGGGGGTCAAGATGTTGCTTTCTCGAACTTGATTAACGCAGAGAGAGGTTTGGCTCTTCTCTTTAAGGTGGAAGAGAGCAACATTAGCAGCGAAGGCCCTCTCTCTTGAAGCACGGCACTCAGCTAGTTTCTGAAGTGGGGTATGTGCTGACCTGACACTGTGGCACTTAACTGGTTTTTGCAAAATGTCATTTTGAAAACGTGGAGTCCCACCCAGGAAAAGCCGTTGGCATTCGCTAGTCCCAGCCCCTCTCCTTTTACGAATTCTGTTCTGTGGTGTGCGGTCAAGCTCTGTTGCCACCGGGCTGGGAACAGGAGTCCAGAGCTCTGCCCTGAACCCCGAAGGCTTTTTTGCCTCCAGCACATCCAGAATGGTGACTGGGGCTTGTACGGTACAGAGGATTTCTCTGGGTGCCCCTAAGCACTCAGCACGTGTACAGAGTAGGAACTCTGAAGGTTCTTGTTGAAGAAATGACTAACCTTTCCTTTCAGTTCTATGGTCCCAGGATTGGAGCACTTTACGTCCGTGGACTTGGTGAACTTACCCCTCTGTACCCTATGCTGTTTGGAGGTGGACAGGAACGGAATTTCAGGCCAGGGTAAGATAGAAGCTTATCAAAGTGTCTGACCCACTGGCAATGCTCTTGGTCTCTAGGCAGTAGCTTGTCTTTGCCTCTTGGAAGAACTGTAATAGTATGTTCTACGTCACTGCCAAGTCAGAATTTGCCCCACTGATGGATTCTGCACGTGGGACTCCCAGATCTTCAGTTCTCTGTGGGGATGGTTCAAAGCCGGAGCCCTCCTTACTGAGATGCACTGCTGTGCTCATGACCGTGGAATGAGCAGCGCTGCACAGAAGCACTTGTTTCCTTTCCAATAGCTCCTGTGTCCCCGTGACATACAGTGATACTTCAGCCAGGGGGTGAGGTGGTGCCAGGACCACACCTTTTATCAGAAATGCTAACATGAAGGGGAAACCAGAATAACATGGCAGTGGGTTCCTTGGGTTTTCTTTTGCCTCCTTTATCCTGACTTAGAACTGATGAAGCCTGCAATTCAGAAACATCAATGACAGTGTCAGCAAGGAAAAAGAAAATATAAAGAAGAGCTAAATGGAAATTTTAGAACTAAAAACTCCAGCAACCAAAGTCCAAAGCTCAGTGGATGAGCTCACCAGCAGAATAGGGGCTGCAGAGGAAAGAACACGTGAATTGAAAGAGAACAACAGTTACCCAATATAAACAGCAGGGAGGAAATAGGCTGCAAAAAACTAGAACCATGCCTCAGGGACCTGTGGGACTATAACAGAAGATGTAACATTCGTTTCACTGATGTCCCAGAAAGAGAGGAGAAAGGGTAGGATGAGAAAGAACTTGAAAAAAAATAATGGCTGAAAATTTCCCTAATTGGCAAGGGACATAGACCTATAGATTCAAGACGCTTAACAAACCCCAGTTCAGGATAAACCAAAATAAATCTACGTCAAGGCATATAGTTAAACTTCTGAAAATGAAAGCCAAAGTAAAAATCTTGAAAGCAGCTAGAGGAAAACAATGACACCTTTCCTAGAGATAAGAATAATTCAAATGGCAGTGTCTTTCTCATCAGAAACCACGGAGGCGAGAAGGAAGTGATGCAGTATTCTACAAATGCAAAGAGCAGTGTCGAGCCAGAATCTTATACGCAGCGGAAATATCCTTCAGGAATAAAGGGGAAAGTAAGACATTCTCAAATAGAGGAAAACTAAAGAATTTATCATCAGAAGACCAGTGCTAAAAATGACAAAAGGGAGTTCTTTAGACAGAAAGGAAACAGTAAAAAAAGGAAACTTGGAACATTAGAAAGGAAGGGAGGAAAGGGTAGGGAAAGGAAAAGGAAGGGAGCCAGCATGGTATGGGTAAATAAAATAGGCTTTCCTTTTGAATTTTCTTAATTATATTTGATGGCTTAGACAAAAATTATAGCACTCTCTAATGTGGTTCAAAATATATGTGGAAGAAATATTGAAGATGATTATATTATAAATGGAGGAGGGCTAAAAGGATGTAAATAGAAGTAAGGTTTCTATTCACTGGAACATCTGAAAAATGTTCAAATAACCCACAGGGCGGCAGAATAAAGAAAACAGAAATTAAAAATAGAATAGACAGAAAAAAATTTTAACGGCAGACCTAAGCCCTAACATATTAATTATATTAAATGTAAATGATCTAAATAAATATAGCAATACAAAAACAGAATTTGGCAGAGTGAATTTTTTAAGAAATTGACCCAACTACATTTGAGCCTTGAACAACATGGGGGTTAGTGGTGCCAACCCCCTGCACAGTTGAAAATCTGCATGTAACTCTTTTAATTCCCCCAAAAACTTAACTGCTAATAGCCTACTGTTGACTAGGAGCCTTACTGACAACATACCTAGAAAAAGTAGAGCAAAACAACCCAAAGCAAACATAAGGAAATAATAAAGATAGAAACAGAAATTAATGAAGTTGAAAACAAAAATAATTTTTAAAAAATCATTGAAACAAAGAGATGGCTTTTTTAAAAATATTGATAAAACTGGCAACCCTCTCACTATATTGTACGTACACCTGAAACTAATATACTGTATGTTCACTATACTGGAATTAAAAACTTAATTAACAAAAAAACCTGACAAACCTCTAGTAAGACTGATAAAGAAAAAAAGGAAAGAAGAAACAGATTGCCAGTATCAAGAATGACCACAGACCCTACAAACATCAAAGGGATAAATAGGAAATTCCATGAATAACCCTATAAACATGAATTTGACAATTCAGATGGAGGGAAACACTTCACCAAAAACCAGACTACTACAGAGGCACCTGGATGGCTCATTTGGTTAAGTGTCTAACTTTGGATCAGGTCATGATCTCACAGATAGTGAGTTCGAGCCCCGCATGGGCTCTGTGCTGACAGCTCAGAGCCTGGAGCCTGCTTTGGATTCTGTGTCTCCCTCTCTCTGCCCCTCCCCCACTCTCACCCTGTCTCTGTGCCTCTCAAAAATAAATAAAACATTAAAAAATTAAAAAACCAAACTACTATAACTCAATGTGAGAGTAGATCATTTCAGTAGCTTTATAACTATTAGGAAAAGGAGATTCATTTTGTAATTTTAAAACTCCCCAAAAAGAAATCTCCAGGCCCAGATAGTTTGATGGGAAATTTCTGCCAAGCATTTAATGAGTTAACACCATTTCTATGAAGTCCCTTCTAGAAAAATAAGAGGAAGGAACATTTCCCCAGTTCATTTTATGAGTTTATACCAAAACCAGACAACGATGGTGTAAAAAAATAAAACTATGGACCAGATATCCCTCATGAATTCAGATGCAGAAATCTTTCACAAAATATTAGCAAATGGAATTCAGCAATATATAAAAATAATATCCACACCATGACAAAACGGAGTTTGCTCCAGGGGTACAAGGCTGTTTCAGTGTTCAACAATCAACCTATGTAATATAGCATATTAAAGAGGAAAAATAACATCATTTAATGTAGAAAAAGCATTTAACAAAATTCAACACTTATTCATTAAAAACTCGCACAATGATATGACCAGAGAACTCCTTTGATTTGAAAAGGCCATTTACAAAAAAACCTACAGCTGACATCCTATTTGTTAGGATGAATGTGAAAGCCTGCATGTTTTGCTCCTATGATCAGGAGCAGGCCGATGATGTCCACTCTTACCTCTTTTTCAGTAGTTCTAGTCAGCGCAGAAGGCAAGAAGTTGAAACGTAAGGGATACAGATTGGAAAGGAAGAGGTAAAACTGTTCATATTTATACTCTCTGTAGAAAATCCCAAGAAATATATAAGAAAACTCTTAAGACTGATAAGTGAATTCTGCAAGATCACAGGTTACAATACACACATACATGAATCAGTTGTATTTCTATATATTGGTAATGAACTTGTAGGCAACAAAATTTAAAAATACAATACCAGTTATAGTCACTCAAAAATACTCAGAAATCTAACAAAATGTGTACAGGATTTTTAAGCCAATAATTACACAGTGTGGATAAAAGAAAGATCTAGATAAGTGGAGAGACATTCTGTGTTCATGGATCAAAAGACTCAGTATAGTAAAGATGTCAATTCTCCCCAAACTGGTAAATGTTTAGCCCAGTCTCTAACGAAAACCCAGCAAGTAAACCAATGGAGCAGAATAGATGCAACCAGAAATATGCCCAAAGGATTTTTGGTAAAGATACTAAAGTAATTCAGTGGAGGAAAGACACTCTTTCAACAGGTGGTGCTAGAGCAATTAGACGTCCTTGGGTAGGAAGCCAACCTCCACCTAACTCTCAACACCTTATAAAATATCAACTCAAGGTACATGACGAACTTAAATGCAAAACATAAAACTATAAAACTTTTAGGAAACAAAAACAGGAAAACATCTTCAGGCTCTAGGGCTTGACAAAAAGATCTTAAACTTGATACCAAAAGGATCCATAAAAAAGAAAATTGATAATTTGAACTTCATCAAGATTTAAAACTTTTGCCTTGCAAAAGACTTCATTAAGAGGAAGAAAAGACAAGCTGTCCACTAGGAGAGGTTTTCAAATGATGGCTTCAACAAAGGATTAGTATCTAGTATATATAAAGAACACTCAAAATTCAACAGCCAACCCACCCCCCAAACAATTCAGTCAAAAAATGGGCAAAAGATATAAGCAGACATTTCACTAAAGAAGATACACAGATAGCAAAGAAGCACATGACATGATACTCAACCTTGTTAGCTATTAGGGAAGTGCAAATGAAAACCACGGTGAGCATCACCCACCGCCCATCAGAATGACTAAAACAAAACCCTGTGACAAGACCGAGTGCCAAGGGTGCAGAGACACGGCATCACTCATACACGGCTGGTGGAGTGTGAAGTGGCCCAGCTGGCTCTGGAAAACAGCCTGGCAATTTCTCTTACAATTAAATATGCACCCACCATACAACCTCGGAATTTCATCCCAGAGAAATGAACACTTAATTTACACAAAAACCTACACAAGAGTGTGTCTAGCAGCTTTATTTATAATAGCCCTGAAGTGCAAACAACCCATTAAGGAGTGAATGGCCTAAGAAGCTGTGGCGCATCTGTACCCCTGGACACCACCCAGTAATGAGAAGGAATTGACGTTTGATACACACAACAGCCCAGAAGGAACCTCCAGAGAATTACGGTATATGAAAAAAGCCAGTCCCCCAAAGTTATAGCTCTATAATTCCATTTACAGAGCATTCTCAAAATGACAAAATTAGAGCTGGAAGACAGATCAGCAGTTGCCAGGAGTTAAGGAAGGGGTCTGGTTATAAAAGGCCAAGGGGAGGGGCCTTTGTGGTGCAAATGTTCTGTAGATTATCCTTATCCTGGTTGTGATCTTGTGCTATGGTGTTACTGGGGAGAAGCTGAGTAACACAATGTCTCTGTAATATTTCTTATAATCACACGTGACTCTACATTCTCTTTAAAAACAGAAAGTTTAATTGGAAAAAAACAGAAGAGGCAGAATGTCAGGTGTTCGGGACGTCAGCCGGTGGACAGGGAGGCCCTAGATGGAGGTGGAGGAGGGCTGACTGAACTCTCAGAGCGGAGGAAGGCCCAGGTTCTCCGCGGGCCCGGCTATGCCACCTGGGCAGCTTTCCCAGCCCCCGCCCCCAGGCAGTCACAGGTGGTAGGCCTCTGAGATGCTCTGGGTCTGGCCTGCTGCCTGCAGGTGAGGGGGTGAGGCCCGAAGAGGGGACATCCTAGACCACCCCCATGTGTCAGAGCCCGTCTCCGGGGACAGAACTGACCAATACACTTGTCCGAGAAAGCTCAGCAGGGTCACATTACCTGTAATACCCTGTGCTTCGAGTTCACTTATCTCGTTCTCTACGGGGTGGTAAGCAGCCGCCAGCCCTGAAGGTTTAAGAAAACTTAAAATTAAGTTGCTAAGTGGCCAAAGTGGCCAAAACTTAAAATTAAGAAAAGTATTAAGTCGGGGCGCCTGGGTGGCTTAGTCGGTTAAGCGTCCGACTTTCGCTTAGGTCATGATCTCATGGTTCGTGGGTTCGAGCCCCGCGTCGGGCTCTGTGCTGACTGCCAGCTCAGAGCCGGGAGCCTGTTTCAGAGTCTGTGACTCCCTCTCTCTCTGACCCTCCCCTGCTCACACTGTCTCTCTCTCTCTCTCTCTCCTAGAAATAAAAACATTTAAAAAAAAGAAAAAGAAAAGTATTAAGTATTAATGAAAAGAGAGTGAAGAGTTCTGCTTTCAGCTTGTTAGATCGGAGTGAGAGCCACCGGTCTGCAGGCCCCTCCTGTCCCTCTCCTGCACACACGCTGTCCCTAATAAAGGATTCGTCCTGAGTGAGAGTTGAGAGGCTTCAGCTGAAGGGCACAGCATTGAGCTTCCTTCGGACCTGCCTGGGTCAACAGAGGGGCCCAAAGAGAAAGGCTCTGGGGTCTGCAGCTGAAGGGGGGGGTCTCTCCTGGGTAGGAAAAGGGCCCAGACAGAATGGTCACTGTGGACACCAGCATACACTGTCCGAGATGGGCCATGTCGACTGTGACTGGACCAGGAAACTCCACATGGAGGGTTTGGGGACCTCCGACCACCACTGAGGCAGCCACAGGGCACACGTCTAGGGAAAACGTTGGTATAATTTTGTTTTTATTTTAATTTATGAGTTTCGCAGGCAGGATTCCTCCCTGGGACACTTGTTAGTTACTTTGCATGGGAATCGGATTGAAGCCCTTGTCTCTTGCAGGACAGAGAACACCCCGATGATTGCCGGCCTTGGGAAGGTAAGCCTCGCCGAGCTTGGGCAGGTGAAGCAGGTGCCTCGTCTCCTGTGTAGGAAAACCCGAGTCTTCCTCCAGGGGCATCTCCTTCGCTCCCACATGCACAACACCCGACGTGGGGCCGGGAGAAGGTCTCCTCACAAAGCAATTCTGTGACACCAGCTGGGTGTCCTGCAATTTAACTCCACTCTAACACTGTGTACCTGGAGACGGCGTCAGCCCCCGCAGGCCGAGTGCTCGGGCCCACAGACAGCCCCCACACCCCCTCGTCGCACGCCGGTTGTAAGTCCCAGCAGCCAGCTATAGATCCGAGGTTCCCGGGACCCCTCCTCGGGTTCAGTTAGTTTGCCGGAATGGCTCACAGAAGTTACAGAAGCACTTTGCTCATTAGATGATTGATTTATTATGAGAGAATATGATAAAGGAGACAGATAAACACGTGGACGGAAGGGATGCGCAGGGCAAGGTGTGGGGGAGGGGCTGCCCCGTCAGCACCTGCATGGATGTGTTCACAGCCTGGAAGTCCTCCAGACCCAGCCTGTTGGGATTTTTGTGGAGGCTTCTCATCGGTCCTTCACTCCAGTTTTAGCCCCTCTCCCTCTCCAGAGAGTGTGGCAGCAGGGGTGAAAATGCCAAGCTTCTAACCACGACTTTCAGTGACCAGCGCCCTCCAGAAACCCACCCAGAGTCTCCACGTTGGAAAAGACACTCCTGTCCCCCGGAAAGTCCGAAGGATTTAGGAGTGCTGTGTCAGGAGCTGAAGTCCAGATATTAGAACAAGAAGCATTGTCACTTGGGAAATGACGGGGGCTTCAGGAGCTCAGTCAGGAGGCAGAGATCAGCCCTGTCATCTCGTGATCCGTCTCCCCCGGGCCGTGGGGGAGATCATGTTCATGAGCCCAATGAATGGACTGATGTTAGGAAAAGCCTCACATTGTATTTGTCATCCCAGAAATGTACGTGTCAAGATCTGTAGAGTGGGTTGCACGTGCTTAGCATTGAAAGTGAAAAGCTCTTTCTTCGAGCCTCTGCTGATACCAGAAATATGGTGGTGTGTTCACCGCAGACCAAGTCAGGCCCACAGGTTTGCTGGGTCCCCTGGCCGCCCCCTCCCCCATGCTGTTCCCGCGCCCAGGCCGAGTCCAGGTGTCCTCCCAGCCCCCCCCCCGTGCACTTCCTGAGGGAGACCCCCTCCTGCACGTGGCCCCCGTGCGCCTCCTGTGCCTCTCCACTAGAATGTTCCCCAGCTTCCCAGACTGCCTGTCCAGCTGCCCCGCAGCCTCCTCCCTGCCTTCCCATTCCCTGACACCCCTCTTGATGCTCTTTCCTCCTCCCCTGGAACTCGGCCAGGGGACCCCCCCATTTCCCTCACCCCCGCGCGGCCTGCGGGCAGCCGCCTCTCACAGCTCACACCTCCCTCGTGGCCCCTCCTGTCCTGCATGCCCCCCGCTGCTTACGTGGCGTCCCTGCTGGGCCGGCACACGTGTCTCCCCCCCCCCGGCTCCCCTCTCTCCCCGTGGTGCCTCCCGCCACCCAGGACCTGATTTGAGAAATCTAGGAGATGCCTGTCCTGCGCGGTCCTTGTCCCCTGCACCCTGGGTTCCCTGTGTCCTGTCTCCACAAAGTCTGCGTCCTGTGCGTCTCCAGCACCTACCACTCTGGACCACGTGTAGCCTGGATGCCTGCGCTAGTCCCTTCCATTGTCCACAAGGCATCCAGAATGATCATACATGCAAATCAGGGCACCTCACCCCTTTCTGGAAACCTACGTGTGCTTGCCCTGTAGGTCCTGGTCCTGCCCGCCCTGGGCCCCCGGGGCCCTCTCCTCAGTCACTCTGTGCACTCCCCTGCGCACACACCCCCGCCCCCTAAGAGCGCTCACCCCCGTCTGCAGGAAGCTATCCTCGGTCTATGGAACGGAGCTCCTTGGACCGACTGGTGCCCAGAGGTATCAGGAAGCGCCTGATAAAGTAAATTCCTGTTGAACAAGGAAAGATAATGCTTCCCAAGCCCTTCTCCTGGCCCCGTCACACGGTCAGTAGCACTCCGTAAACATGATCTATTCCTGATGTTCCAGAAAATGAGCACTGAGGAAATGTTACTTCTCTTATCAGGAAATCTCACCTCTGCTCTTGCAGGCTGTGTTGTTCTTTGTTCTGTGACAATTGAACATACTTTCCCCCTTGCTGTCCCTGTGTCCCCAGGCTGCCGAGCTGGTGACCAAGAACGGGGAGGCTTATGAGGCCCACATGAGAGAGGTTCGCGACTACCTGGAGGAGCGGCTGCTGGTGAGCCCGGGGGTCCGTGGGGGCAGGGTGGGGACGGGGCTGTGAGCAGGGGGTCTGCGGGAGCAGAACCAGGGGTGGGGGGGTCGGTGAGCCCGGGGTCCTCCTGGGAAAGGGGGTCGGGAACGGGAAGCGGGGGCAGTGAGCTGGGTGTCCGCGGGGGCGGGGCTGGGGAGCAGGGGTCTGCGGGGCTGCTGGCCAATGAGCTTGTGCTGCTCAGAAGAGGGCGCAGTGGTGGTGGGGAGTTTGGGCCTGCAGGGGCGGGGCGGGACTGGGTGGGCAGTCAGCCCCTCCTTCCCTGGTTGAGTGTGAGGGTGGGGGTCGGCACAGCCCCGGGCAGCAGACCTCCAGGGACTCTGAGGACCACCAGGGGAGAGGTTGGAGGCCAGAAACCCTGGTCTGAAGTCTCCTGAGATGGGCTCTCGACCCAGAGGCTGACCTTGGCCCCGCGTGATGGAAATGGAGAGCTAAGAACTAGTGGGTTTGCGGGCCCTGCAGGGAAGAGCCGCCTGTGTACAGAAGTTTCCTCCTTATTAACTTTGCAAGTCAGTTTCCGTAACTGTTATAGGTAGCTGCTCATTGATGAAACCATTATTTTATGTGATGAGGTTGAGACTTTGTTCCCAGAAAAGGCTCAAGGTCAGTTGATGGGGCTTTGAAACTGCCACTGAGCCACTGAACATGTCACTGATTTTTCAGGCCGAGTTTGATAAGCAGAGAATACATCTGAACAGCCGATTTCCAGGGACTGAGCGACTTCCCAACACATGCAACTTTTCCATCCTGGGACCCCAGCTCCAAGGTGACTGGGGTCTGCAGCTCTCCGCGTGGGGCAGTGGGCGCGGGCGGGAATAGGCCGGCCGTGCTGAGCACTTGATGGGGCACCGGGAGCAGAGTGGCCCATGGGCTGCTGTCCCCAGGAGGCCGGGCCCCTGTGCCGCTTCCTACTCTCCCGGCCCAGGCTCACGGCACTCGGGAGGGGGGAGGGGCGAGGGCACACTAGGCAGCGCCTGCCCGAAGCTGATAGGGAATGAGATGAAACGGACCAAGTTCTGGACAAGCTTGTCCATTTTTTTTTTAGTGTTTTATTTATTTCAGAGAGAGAGAGAGAGAAAGAGAGTGTAAGCAGGGGAGGGTCAGAGAGAAAGAGATACACAATCTGAAACAGGCTCCAGGCTCTGAGCTGCCAGTCGGCACAGAGCCCGATGCGGGGCTCGAACCCACAAACCTTGAGGTCATGACCTGAGCCGAAGTCGGAGGCTTAACCGACTGAGCCACCTGGGCAACCCAAGCTTGTCCATTTCTGTCTGCAAATTTGCAACAATATTTTATGAGGTTAAGGGAAAGGAGAGGGGATCAACTTTAAAATTTGGCCGAGTCAGGACCACGTGCACATAGGTGGGGTTCATTTGTCCCTGTGATAACTGGCCTCCCCTGCTGGAAACTCAGGATTACCCGAATCCAGATGACAATCAAACATGGCTCACCCAGGGCCCCGACACCCATCCCAGGGCGTTGACCAGCCTGTTTCATCGGGCTGGTCATCCCTCCCAGTGTAAGGGAGCCACTCTGCGGAGCACTTCCTGACCGTCTAGGGAAGAGGCAGGGAGGAGCACAGCACGGCTGCAGCATGTGGGTGCCAGGGGTGGCCATCACTGTGGGTACATGGGGACCTGGGCCGGGATGCATTCTCGCTGCCAAGGAGCCTGGGCTGCTGGCCGCCTCTCCAGCTCGCCTTGCTATGGGAAGGAACGTTCCTCTGTCACCTTCCCCATTTTTCTGGGGGCAGATGTACTGCATTCAGTGATGACCTGTGTTTACTCAAGTGAGACAGATTCTTTTTTAATTTTTTAAAAATGTTTATTTTTGAGAGGGATAGAGACAAAGGGCAAGCAGGGGAGGGACAGAGACAGAGGGAGACACAGAATCCGAAGCAGGCTCCAGGCTCTGAGCTGTCAGCACAGAGCCCAACGCGAGGCTCGAGCTCATGAACCGTGAGATCATGACCTGAGCTGAAGTCGGAGGCTCAACCGGCTGAGCTCCCCAGGTGCCTGCCAGATTCTTCTTTTTAATTAAGTCAGTAGATATATTATTTTAATCTCTGTGCTTATAAAAGAAGAGGGAAGTACCTTCCAGCTTAATAAAGACAGCTTCCGAGTGGCTTCACCTTTAGAAAACACAGATGTTAGGTTGAAATGTTACTACCAGGACCACAAGTTTTAAGTAAGGCAGCGGATGAGAATTCTGAGCATCTTCCTACGTAGTTAATTGGAATTCACGTTTTGAGGCCAGTTTTATGAGGCAGAATCGGGTGCAAGAGAAGCCATTTTCTCTGGATTTTGCTATGTGGTCACCTATGAGGAGAGGCTCCTGTGCCCTGGGACCCCCCCCCCAGGTGACCTGAGGGAGGGGGCCCCAAAACTTGGCAGCAGGCCGAGACGAGGTGCAGTGGGTCCAGTCTGCACTCTCCGCCTCAGGGCCGCCTGCTGTGTCTCCTCAGGCCGCTTGGTGCTGGCACAGTGTAGGACGCTGGTGGCCAGTGTGGGGGCCGCCTGCCACTCGGACCAGGTCGATCGGTGAGTGCTCCGTGTGCTGGGTCGCAGGTCCAGGTCGCATCCGGCAGCCAGAGCCGGCCATGGGGCCTGGGGCTTCCAGAGCTGAGCAGCCAGCGGGGACACTAAAAGTGACCAGACGCTGCTGGGCTGAGGGGAGGAGAGGAAGCTGCAGCCTATGGGTGGCCGGGAGGGAGGGAAGGGGCCGGGAGGGAGGGAGGGGCAGGGCAGGCCACAGGAACTCCCTTCCTCCTCAGACAGCGGGGTCTTCTGAAGGGCTGTGGCAGGCCGGGTGGATTCCAGGAGACACCTGTCTGGTGCAGGGGGATTACAGGACAGCAGGCCAGGCACGTGGCCACGGCCGAGGTAGGAGGGGACAGCTGTGGGGCCCAGGCAGCAGTGGAGGAAGAGCAGGGGTTCGGCTTCCCGCTTGCTGTGAGTGGGGCGTCCTGCGGAGGTGGGTGCAGCGCTGGGGAGAGAGCAGAGGCATGGTGAGCAGCGGGTGTCCCAGTCCGTGGTCAGCAGCGGGTGTCCCAGTCCGTGGTCAGCAGCGGGTGTCCCAGAGCCGTGGTCAGCAGCGGGTGTCCCAGTCCATGGTCAGCAGTGGGTGTCACAGAGTCCACAGTCAGCAGCAGGTGTCACAGAGCTGTTGCTAGCACTTGAACTTGAGCATGTCAGGCCAGAGCACTCCTGAGGGCTGGGTGGGGATGACAGGGGCCCCTGGGGGCCTCCGAGCCCTGCAAGGGGCCACTGCCTGAGGGCAGGTGTGGCCCGGGGCTGCGTGTGGCAGCCGGAGTGGCTGTCAGAGCAGTGAGGCCACCAGTCTGAGTGCATCAGGAGGGCGCAGGGGGCTGCCCCTTACCACGTGCTCTGGTGGCCTCGGCTCACAGAGTGCTCACCACAGCGCTCCGGGAACGATCTGAGCGACCCAGTTCCCAGTCAAGGAAACTGAGGTAGCCCCAGGATGAGGGGGAGGGGAGTGAAGAGAGTGAGGAGCAGCCGGCAGCTTGTCAGGGAAGGGACATGTGCCAATGTGGCCCCGTGAGGGCAGGCGGGGAAGGGGTGGAGGCAGACGCTCACTGCCTGTGTGGGAGGTCAGGGTGCCCTCCAGGGGTGCCCTGCTGGGACAGGAAGTGACGTCCCCCACCCGGGGAGGGCAGGGCAGTCACCCCTTCCGCACAGCCCTGTGCATGAGGGGTGTTTATCTGGACGGCTTTTAGGGCACCTTTGTGACAGGGACTCCTGGGCCTGTGGGGGGGGCGGCCCGTGGGCCCCGAACAGTGAGCCCTGCTGGGAGCTGGGACTGGGAGGGCCCCAGAGCCACCCTGCGAGTGGTTTCTAAAGTCTGAAAATGCTGGTGGGGCCTCCGGTGCCAGAGCCTAGGGGTGGGGGGCTGTGGAAACACAGGCCACAGGTGCGCCCCCACCTCTCCCCAGAGACCCGCCCCGCTCCCTGCGTCCCAGGCGCCCGCCTCCCCAGGGCCCAGGGCCGTGCGGGAGTCGGAGCCCCAGCAGTCCGCCCAGAGGCGCCCGGCAGAGGGGGACGGCCCTGCACAGCCCCAAGTTGGGGAGCTGGCCGAGCACAGATGGGACAGGGTCCCTCCCCGAGCCCCCAGGAGAGCCCCTCCTCCGGCGGCTGACACCCCCTCCCCCCCCAGGCCGTCCCCGGTGCTGCTGAGCTGCGGCCTCCCCCTCGACGTGGCCAGGAACGCGCTCCGGCTGAGCGTGGGCCGCAGCACCAGCACGGCCGAGGTGGACCTCGTGGTGCAGGACCTGAAGCAGGCGGTGGCCCGGCTGGAGCGCCTGCCCGACGCCGGGGCCGCCTCGTAGGAAGCCCTCCCGCAGGGTCTGCGGGACAGCTCTCTCCCTGACGCGGGCAGGTCTTCACGGTGTCCACAGTGCCTGACGCGGTGACTGGACGGGGTGTGTGTGTGTGCACGCGCGCGCGTGTATGTGTGTGTGTGCGTGTGTGCACGCCCGCGTACGCATGTGTGTATGTGTGTGTCCGTGTGTGTATATGCATGTGTGTGCACATGTGCGTGTGTGTATGCATGTGTGCACAAGCACATGTGTGCATCTGTGTGTGTGCACGCTTGTGTATATGCATGTGTGCACGGGTGCGTGTGTACAGGCATGTGTGTGCGTCTGTGTGTATGCATGTGTGTGCACGTGTGTGTGTGTATATGCATGTGTGTGTGCGCGCATGCGAGGGCTGCAGGCCTCCCCACTGTCCTGAGTCAGGCCGACCCCACAGGTGTCCATATGCCCAGGACACAAACGCCCGTGTGGGACTGTCACTGTCACTGCCGCCCAGTGGCACAGGTTCAAGTGGAGACGCGTCAGTGCCCCTGTGGGAGTGGGGTGAGCCGCTTTTATCTGGCAGATAAATCCTAGTATTTATGAGCGATTGTCGGCCACTGTCATGACAATAGGAAACCTGATTTTTGCTGCAGTCCCCGACATGCTTGCCCAGCTGTCGTCTGCCCGTGTGCCTGCCCCTCACGCCCAGGGCCCCTCGCAAGCCCTTCCTCGACAGGCGGCCCCCCCCAGGTCAGGCCCTGCTCCCTGCTCCGTGTCCCCCGCTTCCCCGCCCCCTCGGTCCCTCACTCAGCCCTCCCGGCCACTGCACCCCTCCCCACCCCTCCCTGCCCCTCCCTGCACACAGCCTCCAGGCCCTGCAGGCAGGCTCTTCCTTTTGGTCGGTTACTCAGGGTTTGGAGAGCGGCTGGGCTCAGGGTACTGGCTCACCCCTGAGGTGGGCGTCAGTCCACCCCAGCTCGGCCTGCGAAGGGTTCTCTTACTGTCACGAGTGCTTTGTGGCGTCCTGGTGCCCCTTGGCGCTCATGGAGACTTAGCATAGGAGTGATTTTTTAACTGAATAAATGATTTTAACGTGTGGCTTTAAGGTACAAAGAGTCATGTGATGACATTGAGGAAACAGTTGTTGGACATTAAGTGAACTAATAAAACGTTTCAATGCTTGTATTAGAGGCTCCGTGGTGTGTCTAGCAGGTGCTTTCTCTGGGGTGCACAGCGTGTCTGAGCCAGCCGCGGAGGCGGAGTCAGAGGGCTGGGCACCCTGTGACTAGGCTTCAGCCTAAGAAATTCAGCTTGAGGTTGTGTCTCTGGGAGCCCTTAGAAGCAGGTCACTGAAGCTGGCATCCCGCTGCCCCTGGGCAGAGGCCTTGGTGACCCCAGTTTGCCCAGCAAAAAGTGAAGGGCGTCCGGCCCCACTGAAGAGAGCAGTGTGGGGAAGACGCGTGGCAGCTCTGAAAACATGCCCTGCGGGCCTTCAGAGGCAGCGAGAGACTCGGTCACTGTGGTTGGGGAGTGGGCCGAGCTGTGGGCCCTGAGACCCTCGCTCCCCTGGGAGGCCTTCCTGCCCAGTGTCAGGGCCCCGTGCCCATTGCTGGCTCTGCAAAGCTGCTGCGCCCCGAGGTTCCTGGAGGAATCGACCAAAGGGAAGGCCAGCTGAGGGCCCTCGGCCCCCTGGGTGAGGACGTGGCCAGAACACTTAGACTGTAGCCCATGTGCTGGGAAGTTGCCTGGAGAAGGGTCTCTGCCCTCCATGAGAGGAGTCTCTCAGGTGGCCCCCCCCAACTCCGGCCAGCATGACCTCAGGCTGCTGCCCAGACTCGAGGCAGCGAATGCTGGGAAGCCCAGCCCCTTCTTGGAAGGACACGTGCAGCCGTGCACACGCCCCAGAGGCGGGAAGTCCACCTCAGCAGACACAGCGCGCCACGGCTCCTTAGCGCTTGCTCCGAAGGGGGACCGGCCACAGTCCAGCCGCAGGATGGTGCCTGCCGGACCCGAGCCTGCTGCGGACCCTTCCCCCGGGCCCTGGGCCCTCTGCCCGCCCACCGCAGCTCCGGGCACCGCGGGAGTGGCTTGGGTAGTCCCCAAGGCCAGCCCCCCCGCCCCCGCACCCCCTGCCGCCTCCCATCTGCCCTGTGCACTGCTTATCGGTAACCGGAGCCGGGAGCCGCGTCCACGCCTGAAACAGGAAGCCAGGGCCCGTGCATGAGCCGCCGAGAGCCGCCGGGTGGCCGGGCCGGAGGATGGAGGAGCAGCGGGCGCTTGCAGCCGCCAAGGACGGGGACCTGGCCACCCTGAAGCTGCTGTTGGAGGCCGGCGCCCTGGGCCCGGGCATCGTGGACGCCCTGGGGGCCGGCCTGGTGCACCACGCCACCCGGGCCGGCCACCTGGCCTGCGTCAAGTTCCTGGTGCAGGAGGCCAAGCTGCCCGGCAGCCAGCGGGCCCACAACGGGGCCACGCCGGTGCACGACGCCGCGGCCACGGGCAGCCTGGCCGAGCTGCGCTGGCTGGTGCGCGACGGAGGCTGTGGCCTGCAGGTGAGCGGGACGGCGGCCGGGCTGGGGCCAGCGTCCACGTGGATTGGGGGAGGCAGGAGCTGTGGGCCTGGAGGCGCAGGGCTTTGGGCTCCCCCGGGCACCGCAGCCCTGCGTGGGTTGTGTTTCAGGGACTCGCCGTGCAAGCCCCACAGTCCCTGCCCCACGCCCACCTCACCCCAAACCGGCACAAAGCCCTTGTAAGCCAAGGCCACCTCCTAAGCCACCTCATGTTCCCTGGGGCTGCTCGCGCAGAGCGGCCGCACTCTCCCCACGCCTACCTCCACACCGGGGCACCTGGTCTCCACACGAGCGAGCTTGGCCTCCACACCGGGGCACCTGGCCTCCACACGAGCGAGCCTGGCCTCCACAGCTGAGTGCCTGGCCTCCACATGAGGGAGCCTGGGCCTCCACACCTGAGCACCTGCCTCTATACCAGGGCGCCTGGCCTCCACGCAGGAGGACCTGGCCTCCACAGCTGGGTGCCTGGCCTTGGCAGTGGGGGGCTTGCCAGGGTCCTCAGGCCTGGCCCATGGGGCCTGTTCCCACAGGGTCTAGAAAGCAGTCTGTAAAGAAGTGCGGTGAGCAGGGCCTCAGGAGCTGTGGGCACCGGCTTGGACAACCGGGGACCTTGGTGGGTGACGGCAGAAGCCCTGCTGTGTGGGGGTGGGGGGTGGGCCAAGAGCCCTCGTGGTGAGAAGGAGGGTCTCCATGCCTCCTCCCTGTCCCCGCCAGCCGGTGTCCCTTTGTGCAGCTGGGGGACTGGGAGGCCAGTGAGCAAGCTCCGATAGGGCACGAGGGCGCCCTCCCTCGGTCACACTGTCCCGGAACAGGGCAGACTCACCCGTCACAGCCGAGTGTGCCGCGGCCTCTGTACCGCCGTCCCCATCAGATCTCCCCCCAACCCGAGGGGCCGTGGAAGGGGGGCATCTCCACTACTGGGCCTCGGGGGACACAGCTCACCGGTGTGTGGGCACTTGTGAGAATGCTTCCGGCCGCGAGGCCCCAGGGTGGCAGGTGGGTGCCCGGCACGGGTAGGGGACAGGCAGCAGGCCACAGCGCCTGACGTGGACATGGCTGGGCCTGCGGGAGCCCTTCTCGCGGCTGCGAGCCGAGTACAGAGAGGCCCGGGTGCAGCGGGGTCCCGGGTTTGGACCCGTCCTCGCCCTGCCTCCCCCTGCCTCCTCCCCACCACCTCGCCCTGCTTCCTCCTCCGCCTCCCCCCTCCGGTAGGTGGGCTGGCCCAGCCGGCAGGGAGGGCATGGCACGGGCTCGCAGGGCAGGCGGTCGCTGGGGGGTGCCGCCCCGGGGGGTGGGGCAAGTCCGGCCCGCCACCACTCACGGCCCCTCTGTGCCCCTGCAGGACCAAGATGACGCAGGGGTGTCCCCGCTGCACCTGGCCGCCCGCTTCGCGC
This sequence comes from Hyaena hyaena, assembly GCF_003009895.1. Taxonomy (NCBI): domain Eukaryota; kingdom Metazoa; phylum Chordata; class Mammalia; order Carnivora; family Hyaenidae; genus Hyaena; species Hyaena hyaena. The sequence goes on along the minus strand of NW_024080664.1, from coordinate 2,746,925 downwards.
ACCCTGTGCTGGTGCAGTGGCTGCTCCGGGAGGGCCACGCAGCCACGCTGGAGACGCGGGAGGGGGCCCTGCCTCTGCACCACGCGGCCGTCAGCGGGGACCTGACCTGCCTGAAGCTCCTGGCCGCCGCCCATAGCAGGTGAGGGGCCAGGGCGCTGCCTGTCCGGCCTCTGAGGAGGTGGTGCCCTGGGGGTAGAGGGGGATGGGCCTGTCACCTGCGGGTGGCAGGCACAGTATGTGCAGCAGCGGGGAGGGCCAAGTGTGGAGCCCGAGCAGGGGCGGAGGTGGAGGAGGCTTGGGGACAGGCGACAGGGAAGGACCCTGACCCTGCAGGTGCCGGGCCGGGCACAGTGGGCACACTCGGGCACGTTCTTGCAGTGGGGGGGCAGCGGGGACGGCCAGGAAGTGCCGTGTGGTGTCCAGACAGCTCCCGCTCTGCCTCAGGGCCACCCTGGGGCCTGGGTTCCCCCAGCTGAGAAGGTAGGGGACCCTCAAGTCACCTGTAAGGGAGCATAGGCCCGACAGAGCTCGCAGGAGGGTGCCAAGGCCGCCATCAGGTCACCGCAGGTTGTCCGGCCACACTGTCCCATCCTCACACCAGGAACCCCTCCGGGACAGCCAGTCCCGTCTCGGTGGCCCTGTGCCCCTTGCGCGAGTTGCCGGGTGGGTGAGCTGGGTGTGGCAGGGGCGGCACCATCCCCTCCTCTTCGTGAGTGCTCTCCAGTCCTTGCCCCACACAAAGGATGCTGGGGGCACGGTGATGGGCCACCTAGGGGTGCCACGCCCATGGCCTGCCCACCACCCATTCCCAGGGCTGCTGTCCAGCAACTGTGGGAGTTCACGTCCGCCCCACACCTGACCTGGCCTTTGTCCCCCGGGGCCACCTACCTCTGGCCGTGCCTCGTCTCCGCAGGGGCCTCTTGTGGGAGCGGCTGGCCTTTCCGCTGCCCCATGCGTGTGCCCTGGAAGCCCTGGCACAGCCCAGCGGCGTTCTCTTCCTTGGTCTCCCGATCCCAGCGCCTTGGCGAAGGTCTCAGGGACTTGCTTCTACAGACACTCTGGGCACCGCGGGCCTGGCCGGCCTCACAGTGTCTCAGACTCACCGTATTTAAAGTAGTTTCTACCACTGAAAACCTGGAGATTTCACATTAAAACACACTAGTGTGCGTGCAGTGTCTCCCGCCCGAGGCTCCCGTTCCTACCGGCACTTCACGGGAGCCAGAGGTGAAGGCTGCAGCACCAGGGGACTGGCGGGCTGTGGGTCAGGGACTGCCCCTCCCCATAGCATTTCACTAGGGACCAGGGGCTCAGCGGGCCCTGTAGCAGCGCAGAGGCAGAGGCCGTGGGGGCGCCTGCGCCGGGGCCTGGAATTTAGATGCCAGGCCCTGGGCACGTTTTGCAGAGCAGGGCCTGGGCTCCCGAGGTTCGATGAGCTGCCTGCTGCAGGCCCCACTGGGCTGTTCACCCCTAAGGAGGGGCCCCACCAGCAAGCCCAGCGCTGCGAACAGATGAACAGCTTCATGGGGAGCGCAGTGCGCACAGCTGGATTCCAGGATTCCAGTGGTGGGGGAGGGGCGCCACCGGTGCCCTTGGGCAGTGCACAACCCGCACAACCCCACAGGTGGGGCTGGGCACAAACAGGCCGGTCAAGTGTGCGGCCTCCCCTCCCCTTGATCTGGGGCTTCGGCCGGGGCAGCCCCCTGCTTCCTGCAACCCCCAACCACATGCTCTGAACCTCACCTTCCCCCGTAGCGGCGTGAACCGGCGGACACGCAGCGGGGCCTCCCCGCTCTACCTGGCCTGCCAGGAGGGCCACCTGCACCTGGCGCAGTTCCTGGTGAAGGACTGTGGTGCCGACGTGCACCTGCGCGCCCTCGACGGCATGAGCGCGCTGCACGCTGCCGCCGCCCGTGGCCACTACTCGCTTGTCGTCTGGCTGGTAAGGGGGCACCGGGGGCGTCGATGGAGGAGGTCCAGGAAGGCCGGCACCTGCTCCTTCCTTGGCCCCACAGTCACCCCCAAGCAAGCAGGGCCTGGCCGGGGAGGGGCCCCACTTCTCTGGGCCTGTCTGCCCACAGGAAAACTGGGGATGCACAGGGTTGTCGGGGGATCAGATGTCCCCGGCCATCGCTCGAGCCCCACTGTGTGCACTCAGGGAGTGCAGCCCGGAGCCCCCAGCTCTGACTGGAGCGCCCCCCCCCCCCAGGAGCCCTGGGGGCCCTGAAGCCAGCACTGGGTGACAGCAGTTCCCCACCCTGCCCATCCGGCCACTTGTGTCGGCTGTGCTCTTCCCCTCTGGCCCCATGGAAGGAAGCCCTGAGACCCCCAGCGAGGCCCAGCTTGGGGGCAGGGGTGCCATTTTCCAGGATGTGCCTTCGCCACAGAAAAACAGACCAGGCGAGGTCTCTGGGGTCCTCAAGGGTTCATCACAGAGGCCCGCTGGGGTCTCAGAGCGGGGGGTCTCCCTGAGGAGGGGCAGGAGGTGGGCCCAAAAGGGAGGTGGCTGGGCAAGGGTGGCACCCAGAGCGAGGAGGGGGCCTGGCATGTAGTGCAAGTTGGGGATGAGCCTGACTTGGCGGTGGAGCGAGCTGGGAAAGGCACAGGCCCCGAGAGGACCAGGACTCTTTCCTGAGGGACCTGGGAGCCACCGAGGGACTTTGAGCCAGTGTGACCGCATCCCTGAAGGTCACGATGGCCACTGGTGGAGAGGACAGCCCTCCCTGACTCAGGAGCTCCCTCGCTTCCCACGGGGCCTCCGCTCCAGGCTCGCCCTCCAGCAGGCTGGCCTCACTCCCCCAGCCACCTCCACGTGCCCCCCCCCCCCCCCCGCCTCCCTTTGCCACTCTCCCTCTGAGGCTGGCGCTCGGCCCCGAGGCGCCTGGCAGGGGAGTGTCCCTGGGCCCTGGGCCGTGTCCCCGCGGCAGCCCCCCGTCCCACAGCTATTCCTGCCTCCCAGGCGAGAGCCCTGCAGCCCCGCCCTGACCTCCCCGGGGGACGTGTCCTCAGGCCCCGTCTCCTGCGGGTCTGACCCCAGCTACGTGCCTGCCCCGCACCTGGGTTCCTGACCTGAGTCCTGGCTGTCTGGCCTCGGGGCCGTGCGCGAGCAGGTGCTGAGCACTGGGAGCTGAGCCACGGGGCTTTGCTGGGGCAGAAGCAGCATCTGGAGGCAGTGGCGGCGGGGGGGGGGGGCGGGGGGGGGCAGGAGGAATGAGTGTCCACCCAGCCCCAGGGAGCACCGGGGCTCATCGCAGGGAAGGAGCAGCGGGGCCCCGGGCTCTCAGGCCCAGAAAGGCCTTTCCAGGCGGCCCCCTGCCGCCCCCTCCCAGCAGCCTCCACCCCGGCTCACCCTCTCCAGGGCTGGGCAGCCCCTCCCCTGGACTCTGTTCCCGGCTCACCGTCTGCTTCCTGGTGGACGCGGTTGACCGTTGGATCGGCCGGCGGTGCCCGTGGCTGCAGGCGGCAGCCGGACTAGACGTCCTCGCTGTCCCTCCCACACAGAAGCAGCAAAGGCCACTGACTGGGATCAGCCGCCCGGCCCACCAGGCTGCATCTTCTCCTGGTGTGGTCAGAGTCGGCCACACGCAAGGCAGGAAGAGGGAGAACGGGGCGACGCCACACCCACCAGCCCCTTCCGTCAGGAGGGCAGAATCTGCCTAGAAGAGCCCCTCGCGTTTCCCCGGCAGCAGCGCGGGTCACGGGGCTGTCCCTGGGGCCTCGGGGCAGAGGGCTCCCTCCTGGCTCCCTCCCCTCCCTGGGAGTGGTCACCTGCTCAGCTGGTCCCCCTCCCTCACCTTCCCCAGGTCACGTTTACCGACATTGGCCTGACGGCCCGGGACAACGAGGGGGCCACGGCCCTCCACTTCGCAGCACGAGGCGGCCACACACCCATTCTAGACCGGCTCCTGCTGATGGGCGCCCCCGTCATGACAGACTCCTGGGGTGGGACCCCCCTCCACGACGCAGCAGAGAACGGGCAGTTGGAGGTAATACAGGCCATGTGGGAGGCCACCCGGTAGAGCCCAGGGGCTGCCTACCTAAGTTACTCAGCCCTGCAGGGGAGGCGTCCTGATTCCCATCTTACAGACAGGTAAAGTGAGGCCCGGAGGGCAGTCACTGCCCAGGATCCACACTCTGATCTAACTGGGATCAAAATCCACGCTGTCCCCTCCGTGCGTACGCTCCCCTCCCTTCCCATGCATGGAAACTGGTGTGTGGCGTCCTGGGGTTCATGCTCCGCCCGGGACAGCCCTTGGCCGTGAGCTCTGGGAGCCGGGCTGAGCAGGGTGCGAGGTTAGCCCTTGTGCTATTATCCAGTAAAAATCTTGGGGACTCACAAGGCCCGGTCCCTAGCAAACGGACACCTAGAGGCCTGGAGTAGGAAGGGGTGATGTTTAAATACTTAGGACCCAGGGGCGCCTGCATGTACCTCAGTCAGGTAAGCATCCGGGTCTTGATCTCGGCTCAGATCACAATCTCAAGGTTTGTGAGTTCGAACCCCACTGCTTGGGATTCTCTGTCCCTCTCGCTCTGCCCCTCCCCTGCTTGTGTGCTGTTTTTCTCTCAAAATAAATAAATAAACTTTAAAAATAAATAAATAGGGGCACCTGGGGGGCTCAGCTGGTTAAGCGTCCGACTTCGGCTCAGGTCATGATCTCACGGTTCATGAGTTCGAGTCCGTGTCGGGCTCTGCTGACAGCTTGAAGCCTGGAGCTGCTTCGGATTCTGTGTCGCCCTCTCTCTCTGCCCCTCCCCTGCTCGTGCTCTGTCTGTCTCTCAAAAATAAATACACATTTAAAAAAATGTTTTTAAATAAATAAATATCTAAGGCCCTATGTCGAGAAGAGACCCAGCCACCGGCCCGTGGCCCCAGCACAGGCACCACCCACACACGGACCTCACGTAAAGTCACAGCCAGAGAATATCTAAGAGCAGAACACAGCTTTCCCCTCCACCCGCCCCGCCCTGCCCCACACAGGGGTCTCCAAAGGGGGACCACCCCCCACAGGCCCCAGGGCCCAGCCCGCCGCAGCCGTGAGCAGGGTGCCAGGCAGGGCTAGTGCGAGGGCGAGGGAGGCTTTATTGAGGTGCAGCTGAGTACCCCCTCTGGGGTCTACGCTTCTGGACAGCTGTTCCCAGCCGGAAGCCAAAGTGTTCCTGGGGCCCAGGTGGCCCGATGGAAAAGAAACTGCCGCAAGCGAGAGTCACGGGAAGACCCTCGTTCCTTTTAAAAAACACAAAGGAGACCCCATCCCAGCCCACGGCCCCACCGTGAACATTGTCTTTCTCTCCCTCTGACTCTCCACTCCTCCCCTCGCTCCACCCCAGCCACCCTCCGTCTCTCCTCCTTCAGGCCACCACTCAGCCCTGCAGGCTGGCCCCCAGCTCCGTCAGCCCCAGTTTCCACCCCAGGGAGGTGACAGCGGGTGGGAGGGCAGGGGGCGCCTCGGGCGGGGCCAGGAGAGTCCTCGCGTGCAGGCAGGCAGGCCCGGGAGAAGAGGGTGGCTCTTCCCCCCTCTCCCCTCACGTAGCACACACCACAGACCGCTACGTGACCACAGCAGCGTCTGAGGAGGTGAGGGGACCAAGGAGCCCTGAGCCCAGCTGGTGCGGTGCGGCCCAGAAAGGCCCGTGGCGGTGGCTTCCTTTGGACGAAACGCTCTACACGAGCCCAAGAAGTTGAACAGACGAGTCAAGGGTCCGAGAGAACAGATTTCCTTTCCGTCTCTTCCTTATGGAAATTCTAAACTCACAAAGGAGGGCCGGATCAGCATCTTGCCCGTCTGGGTACTGGTCCTTCTCAGCCCCGCCCCCTCCCGCCGTGTTAGTTAAGAGCAAACCAGAGATGCCACAGTGTTTTATTGAGAAATAAGGAAGGGAGGAAGGGAGGGAGGGAGGGAGGGAGGAAGGAAGGAAGGAAGGAAGGAAGGAAGGAAGGAAGGAAGGAAGGAAGGAAGGAAGGAAGGAAGGAAAAGAAAGAAAGGAAAGACCTTAGCAAACATCTCCTAGAGATTTGTTTATCACAGCCTCACACCACTATCACACCTAAAAATAATCCAGAGTAAGGTGCTACCGTCACCTCACCTTCACCTGCTGATACCTTCCAACATCCACTCCCGGACCGAATTGTAATCGGGGGCTGAACAAGAGCCACACCCTGCAGATTTGTCTGTTGAGTCTCTTAATCCATAAACAGTTCCAGAAACACCCTTCGTCCAGGAAACAGAGGATAATGCTTCATCTCCCTCGAAACTTTAAAACAAATGCTTATTTTATAATAGTTCAGAATGATTTTAGATTCCTAGAAGGATTGAGACATTAACACAGACAGAGACTCCCCCACAGACTCACATCCGTTTCCCCCCATCATTAGCAACTTAGTTTTGCATGGTGTATTTGTCACAGTTAATGAACTAGCGTTGATACAATCTTACTAAACAAAGTCCATACTTCATTCAGATCTCCTTAGCTTTTACCTAATGTCCTTTTGCTACTCCGGAATTACCCCCAAGATCCCATACTACATTAAAAAAAATTTTTTTAATGTTTATATTTGAGAGAGAAGGTGACAGAGCAGGAGCGGGGGAGGGCCAGAGAGGGAGCCACGGGATCCAAAGCAGCTCCCGGCTCTGAGCTGTGAGGACAGAGCCCGACACGGGGCTCGAACCCACACACCAGGAGATCGTGACCTGAGCCGAAGCCAAATGCTTAACTGACTGAGCCCCCAGGGTGTCCCCTTATACTACATTTAGTCTTTACATCTCCTTAGGCTCTTCAGCTGGGACAGGTCCCCCCTCGCGCCCCCTCCCTGCCCCCCATGTTTTGTTTGTCTGTTTTGAGAGAGAAAGAGAAAGAATTATAAGCAGGCTCCACTCCCAGCAAGGAGCGCAGTTCCAGGCTCGAACTCACGACTGTGAGATCACAACCTGAGCTGAAATCGAGTCGGATGCTTATCTTGACTGAGCCACTCAGGTGCCCCATTCCTGCTGATTTTAAAACCAAAACCTCAGAATAAAGAGCTGGTGTCCTAGCAGCTTCAAAAGGGGAGCAATGATTGTTTGGCTTTTCTTTTTTTTTTTTTTTTTTTTTGGTTTTTCTATATCACATTCTTTATTCTTTGAATGGTTTGAATCATACTTGCTCTTTTAACTGAGCTAAAAAATATAAAACATAGAACTTACCCCCTAACGGTCTCTAGGCATACAGTGGAGTGATGTAACTATATGCACACTGTTGTACAGCAGATCTCTGGGTTCTCTTCTCTCAAAACTGAAACCCCGTCCCCATCGAACGTCCCTCCACTCCCCTCCCTCAGCCCCCGGCATCCGCCTTGTGATTTTCTGTCCCTAGGAGTGTGGCTATTCTAGGGGTGTCATATGAGTGGAATCATACAGTATTTATCCTTTTGTGACTGGGTTGTTTGACTCAGCAGAACGTCCTCAAGTTTCATCCGTGTTGGAGCACGGGACAGAATTTCCTTCCCTTTTAAGGGTGAGTGATATTCTGTTGTGTGGAAGGGCCGCATTGCCTCTATTCATTCATCATCCAGTGGGCACTCGGATTGCTTCTACCTCTTGGCTTTTGTGAATGATGCTGCAGTGGAAGTGGGTGTACAAATAGCTCTTCAAGACCTTGCTTTCTACTCTGATGACTCTTAAACCAACCTTGCATTCCTGGAGCAAACTCCACCTGATTGTGGTATCTCATCTCTCTTATATGTAGCCAGATTTAATTTGCTAACATTTAGTTTGGGATTTTAGACGCAGTGTATCGTGCTAGCACACTGGTTCTCGGAGGTGTCTGCGCCCTGAGAATCTCCAGGACAGGCTGGGAATACCCTAACACCTGGACCCCACTCGCGCAGACAGCCTGATTTAATTGGTTCTAGGTGGAGCCCCCAAGTAGCAGGACTTTTTAAAGAACCCCAGGTGATTCTAAGGTACAATTTCTAAGAACAATCTGTGCGAATAACATTAGCTGAGCTAATCTAGGAAGAATTCATAGAGACGATGGTTCTTACTGCGGTGATTTGAACGTGGGAAGGAGCAGGGTTTCTGGCGAGTGAGAGGGCTAGACAGGGCCAGACTGCTAGAACAGAGAGCGGGGGCTCAGTGCATCCGGAGGCTTGTGGGGTCTCGAGAGGGGGGCACCTTCAGGAAGTTGCCAGTAGAGGGGGTGTGGTTGGGGCTTTGGCGTTGAGGTTGACAAGGAAACCGCAGAAGACCCATGTAAATAAGGTTCCCTCGAGGTTTAGAAAAGTGGTTCTAACTCCCTGGTAGTTCTCTACCTAACGTAAAGTTGCTGCCAATTCAAGCAGGGAGCTTCCCGGGTATCGTAGGGGCCCCTAAAGGCATCCCGAGCACGATGGCCTCAGTCGACTTTCCGCACCTGTGAGAGGTTAACTGGTCAGAGCCTCTGATGGTCACCCGTTCGCTCTCCTTCATTCAGATACTCCCTCATCCAACACATAGGGATGAGCACCTGCTTAGCATGTGACCAAGGAGGATTTGGTTCTCCACAGGGCAGCACCCTCTGTGGTGGGTGTTGGAAATTTAAGGTGATCAAGGTGCCCTTGTGGTGGAGGGGACCCTAGGGACCCTGCTATTCACCAGGAAAGCCTGCACAACATGACAAGTCTCATGCCCCACACAACTTTCCAATGGGTCTGACACCCGTGTAGGTGGAAAACCTGTTTATAATTACTTGAGCTTTGAACCCAACTCAAGTATGTGTAATTATCTAAGCTTGGAATCTACATGCAAATATATGTGTACACACATACACCAGTATTTCCCATAGTTTTAGTACACATAGACCTGCCCAAGAATGGTCCCACTGTGCATGTTGAGGGCAGATAGTATTTTGTTTTATTTAGCACTTGACTAAGAACTCCTCGCTCTCTGGGAAAATGGTATTGCCGATGGCAATGGCAGGCCTGATGTTTGAGCCTCCGCAGTCGGAAATGTGACTATAGAATCTGCACTGATTCACATATGGGACATTAGAGGATGACTTTTAAGAGCGCCTGTAATCGTGGTGCTCACTCAACTATAAAATGAGACTGTCAGAGACGTTTATTTCACTCGTTAATTAATAAGAAAACAAGTAATTCATATAGCCAGTAATAAACAAACAAATATTTCACAAGTAAGGAATGATGGAGTGAGTTTACAAATAGACAAATAGATGTAAAACCAGTCAGTATTGATAGGGAAATAGTCAGCTGCATTCCACTGGACACATTTTGCATTTTGCCTTTCTCTGGACAAGAGTCATTTATAATATGAACATTTTTTTTTTACAACTTGCAGAGTAGTTGGCTCTAAGGCAGTGAACAAAAGGCAGAAATAACCACAAGAGCGTCCTAAGCAGGACACACAGTAATCTGTTTTGTCCATTTCAATGGTCTTAATTTTTTGTGATACCGACATCAGACTTTGTGTTTGGTGCAGTCGTGCCCAAATATTCACATAGTAAAATGCATGTCTTTAAAATTATAAATTATTGGGGCGCCTGGGTGGCTTAGTCGGTTAAGCGTCCGACTTTCGCTTAGGTCATGATCTCGCGGTTCGTGGGTTCGAGCCCCGCGTCGGGCTCTGTGCTGACTGCCAGCTCAGAGCCTGGAGCCTGTTTCAGTCTGTGACTCCCTCTCTCTCTGACCCTCCCCTGCTCGCGCTGTCTCTCTCTCTCGTCTAGAAATAAAAAAAAAAAAAAATTATAAATTATTTTTTTCTTCTCTATATTAGAGTGTAATAGTAATTATTTTAATATATATTAACAGTTATTATTAATAAAATGTTATAGTTATTAAATGTTTATAAAATATAATAAATATTATATTTAAACAAATATAATAATCATTATTATGTGTGCAGGCAAATTGTATTATCTGTGGAGCTCATGTTAGAATAGTGAATGGGGGATTAGAAAATATTCGTAATCAAAAGGGGGTATTGGGGCTGACGACATGGAGGACCCTGGGCTAACTTCTCCTCGAGGTCTCTTCCGGCCCTGCACCATCCTGTGATGCTCCTCCATCCAGTGCCGAGGAAGACCGTGGGGTCTCAGCGCCATTGCTGTGAACCCAGGCTGCCCCGCTCCCCAGCACTGTGGCCTTGGGGAGGCTTCTTGTCCTTCTCCATGGCTCGCGTCCTCTTGTATAATGGCGGCTAATCAACTTCAATTAATCAATTAATGTATAATGGCAGTAATCAACTTCACAGGGTGACACTGGGACTGAATCAGTGGTCCGCGTGTCACTCCAGAATGGTGTCTGGTGTGTGAGGTGCGTGCGAAGGGCTTGCTTCCCCATCCCTCAGGCAAAGCTTTCTCCACGAGGTGAGCACAATGGTCCCGGCATCCCCAGCTCCCTGGGGACAGACTTGAGCTTTTCAAGGCACAGCCTAGGGGCCATAAGGAAAGGAGCAAGAAAATTTGCACGGTGTGGATGCAGCTAGAATGTGATGGGGTCACCATTTTTAATGTGTTCTATTTCTGCAGTTTTAAAAACCCTGACATGATTGTTTTCCATTCAGTCAAGAATAAAGGCTTACTTAAGCTTATCCACAAATTTACCGCTTTGTCATCTTCATTCTTCTGGCATCTGCAGCCTTCCATCTATGATCCCCATCCCTCAGTCTGAAGAAGATGCCTCAGATGTTCCCTTAGTGTAGGTTTGTTGCTGGCCAGTGCTTGGTTTTGTTTTGTTTGTGTGTTTTCCTGGAAACATCTTTATTCCAACATCAGTACTGAAGAATAGTTTTGCTGGGTATAGAATTGATAGAATTGTAGCTTGGTTGTTTCTGCTTATTTCTTTCGCTGCTTTGAAAACGTCATTCGTTCATTGCCTTGTGGTTTCTACAAAAAAGTCAGCTGAGAGGGGCCATGGTTTTGAAGATAATCATTCTTTTTCTTGTCACTTTTAAGGTTTTCACTTTGTCTTTGGTTTTCTGCAATGGCACTACAGATATGACCTGACTTGGAATGCTTTTTATTTCTCTCACTTGGGATTGCTTGAGCGTCTTGAATTTGTGCTTTGGTGCTTCCTGAAGTCCCTTAAAATTCCCAGCCATTATCTCTTTAGGGACTTGTGCACCCATACTGTTTCTTATCTCTTTCTAGGATTGCTATTATACCTATTTCATTTAAGAAGATTTTTTAAGTTTATTTATTTATTTTGATAACGAGAGAAAAGAGAGGGAGCAGGAGAAGGGCAGAAAGAGAGGGAGAGAGAATCCCAAGCAAGCTCCATGCCACCAGTGTGAAGGGCAGCGTGAACTGTGAGATCATGACTTGAGCCAAAACCAAGAGTCAGATGCTCAACAGACTGAGCCACTCAGGTGCCCCACATATATTTTAGACCCTCCTGTGTCACCTGGTGCTTTTGTTTGCATCTTTTTGTCTGTCTGTGCTGTGTCTGGATGGCTCCTTCTGTCCAATTTTCTGTTTACTAATCCTACAGCTTTGATTTTTAATGCAGTTATGGTTTCCATATTCCGACCTACTGATACTCATTTCTCAAATCCACCTCCTCACTTTTTATCATTTAAAATTCCATGCCTATGTTTTCAAGCTTGATTTTTATTCCCTTGAAGTTAGGAAACACTGTTGTGGTCTATCTGTTAGTTGTTACCAGGTCTTTGTGTGTCTATTTCCTTGTCGGTTGGATCTTCTGGTTCTGGTCCTGGTGTCTTACTTCTTTGCGCTCCTGGTTTTGTCTGACTGTATGCTGGAGCTTATATTTGAAAAATAATTTGTAGGAGTCACCTGAGGCCTTGGAGGAGATCTTATTTCCTTCTGCCTGTCGAACACCCACCGGAATTGTGAGCCCAGGATCTCAGTCCACATTCCAGGCTTGATGTTCCCTGGACCACCAAGTGGCGGGAAGCAGAGGGCTGGCTGGCTTCTGGTTTACCTCTTCTATGAGGGTAGAGCCCTCACCTCTGGAAGCCCCTGAGCTTTGGCTGGTCTCCCTTGTCCCACGAGGCTGTCAGAAGAACCACTTAGGTCATAACCATCTGTCCTGCATCAGGGTGCTCTTAGGGCAAACAGTTCTGAGTGGTGAGTCGATCCCTCCAGATAGTCCACGTTTCCTGAACTCGCCTGGTCATTCCTCACGTCCTGCTTAACCACTTGATGCTTTAGGGAGGTGACTTCTATTTAGCCCATGTTTTACATTGTCCTTGGGGACTTGTTTCTCCCTGATGCGATCTATCTGCCCACCCGTTTTGCTGCTGGCACAGCCGCCTCACAGATTTGCAGACTCAAATCTCTGTCATTCCTACCACCCCTGCTCACAAATCCGGCAGTAATTGGCCATCATTCCGTTTTTCTGTTTCTTCACCTGAAAATGATACACACCTCTGGGTGCTGTGGTATAAACAGACGCGGGTTCTGCACTGAGCGCCGGGGGCACGGACCTCTGAGCCCTTGGCCAGTGCCTGACTGCAGATGCCTCGGCTTCTGCCCGGGACCAGGGCGTGCTGCTGCCTGGATGGGGCAGTTGTGGGTGGGGGGCGGGGGCTCAAGCCCTGTCCTTGCGGTGAAAGGCCGCAGGGCCTTGGGCAAGTCCCTCAGCTGTCGGCAGCCTCAGTTTCCCACCTGTGAGATAGGGCAGCATGGCACCTGCCCTGTGTTGCACATGGTGAATGTCGTGGGCGCAGGCTGGTGGCCCCGCAGTCACACGTGCGCCCCCTCCCTGCAGTGCTGCCAGACTCTGGTCTCCCACCACGTGGACCCTTCCCTGCGGGATGAAGATGGTTACACAGCGGCCGACCTGGCAGAGTACCACGGACACCAGGACTGCGCCTGCTTCCTGCGGGAGACGGCCCAGCCGGTAAGCCCCACGGTCTCCATCCGTCCTCGGGGGCCAGGGTGATGGGGCCCCGGCTGCCCTGATGGCCAAGCTAGAGACAAAGCTCATTGTGCACGCCATGCCATTCCCGGGAAAAGGGGCCTGGGCAGGTCCGAGCCAGCGGTGGAAGTCAGCTAGCGGGGGCTGGGGCTGGACAGCCGCAAGGGCTGTGACGAGGTCTGGGATGGTACTGTGGGGGGCTGTGGAGGGGCTGTGGGGGGCTGTGGGGGGGCCGTGGGGAGGGCCGTGGGGGGCCTGTGGCGGGGCTGTGGCGGGCCATGGTAGGGACGTGGCAGGGGCTGTGAGAAAGGCTGGCACTGGGGCTGTGACGGGCTGTGACAGGGCCATGACTGGGGCCACCCCGGGGCTGTGATGGGTTGGGACAGGGCCAGGGCAATGGTTGGGATCAGGGCTGGGCTTGTGGCTGGACCTTGGCCGGGACTCGTGTGGGGTGACATCAGACTGAGGGTACGCCGGGGGCAGGAGCAGGTCCCTGGGTCCTTGGTGAGCAGATCCCGATGAGGTGGCCTCAGTGAGGTGCCAGCCCCGTGGCCGTCCAGAAGGCAGCAGGATCAGATGGGTGTGTGAGCGAGTGGGCAAACCCAGACGGTGGGTGGGGGGCGGACAGGCAGGTGGCTTGGAGTCAGCGGTGTGGTCCGCATGGAGTCTGGCCCCCTGGGTCCCTCCCGCCCGTCCCTCCCCTCTTCCAGGCCCAAGGCAGTTGCTGTGACAAACTGGTCCCCACAGGCCACAGCTTTTGCCAGTTTCCTTTAGTGGCCACCCTTTTAGAAGTTGTCCCTGGGATCACCTGGCCCCGTTTGCAGGTGAGAGCCCGAGGTCCACGGGGTGACCTGCCCCCCCAGCCAGGTGTCAACAGGCTGCTGCTGCGCCTCTTTTCCCCTCAGGGGCACCCAGGACAGACCGAGGCACGGTGGCAGGCCCCCTGGCCCTGGGCCTGCGGGATGATCGTCACCCGGCCACTGCCAAGAGCCTCTTGTCACCGGCCCCTGGAGCCCCCACACAGGCTCGCTGCGGTTCGGGGCAGCACGGGTGCCCTGGTGTTGTGGTTTGAGAAACGAGAAATTACTGCCTGAAGTAATTTATTTACAGAACAATGTACGTAGTGAATGGTCCACCGTTACTGCTTGGTAGAAGGTTTTCTTTTGGGCTCAGCCTTGAGGAGTTGGTGGAGCTTGGGGGTCCTGGTGAGAGGAGGGGCTTCCCAGCCCACATCCAGGAATGTCCCTGGGTCCCTCCCAGCCCCTGTGTGGTCACGGGCCCCCCCGGAAGTGGAGATCAGGAGGTGGGGCGGGCGCTACATTGCTACCAGGGAGCAGGTGCCCCCTGGCCTCAGGGAGGGGTCTCTGGCCGTCCCCAGCCTGTCCTGGCAGCAACCCTGACCCCAGCCTTCCATCCCCAGGTGCCTGCACCCTTGCCAGACCCCCACCCCCCGGCCTCTTTGCCCAGCTTTGTTGGGGGTGGGGGTTTCTGGTGTCCCCTGACCTCCCCGGGCCTGGCTGGGGGTGGGGTGGGGAGGTTTCTGGTGTCCCCTGACCTCCCTGGGGTTGGTTGGGGGTTGGTTGGGTGGTTTCTGGTGTCCCCTGACCTCCCTGGGTTTGGTTGGGGGCAGGGTGGGGGGGTTCTGGTGTCCCCTGACCTCCCTGGGCCTGGCTGGGGGGGGGGGGGGGGGGGTTCTGCTGTCCCCTGACCTCCCTGGGCCTGGCTGGGGGCGGGGTAGGGAGGTTTCTGGTGTCCCCTGACCTCCCTGGGGTTGGTAGGGGGCAGGGTGGGGGGGTTCTGGTGTCCCCTGACCTCCCTGGGCCGCAGAGCATCCCAGGCTGCTGGGAGTTCTTGCTGTCCTCACCGTCTCCCTTGTATCACCATAGGATTCTAGACAGAATTCTGGTCTCTCAGGGCCCCCAAACCAATCCGGGCGGACCCTGTGGCCTCCCCAGCCCGGCCTGTGGACGAGCAGTGCCCTGCTGGCCTTTGAGGTTCATTGCTGTGTCTGCAGGGCACTCAGGGAGCTTGTGGGACTCAGGCTTAGGACTGGAGCCTCCCTTCTGCATCTCTCAGCACCCAGGGCAGCAGGGGGTGCCAGTCCATCGCCTGTGGCTGGCACGTCCCCCCTCCCAGGCCGCCTGCTGCACACTTGCAGGCTTGGCTCCACGGGAGGGCAGAGTGTCAGCTGTGCGTCCCCGGGCCGGGGAGGGGGGGCTGTGTGCTTAATGCAATATTGATGGAAATGCAATATCCAGAGGTCGCCGCACTGGCCTGTTCCCGTGCTGGGCTCAGGAGAGGTGGCGAAAGCCATCATCTTCTGCACAACAGGGCAGGCTGCACTTGCCCGGGGGAAGCCGTGAGTAGCCCCAGGAACAAGGCCAGGCCCTGCCTACAGCTCAGGGAGGCCGGGCCCCGCCTCAGCCTGGCCCTGAGGCACCCCTCTGCACAGTGAGGGGCTGGGCCTCTCTGACCTTGGGGGGGTCAGGGGCTCCAGGGGCTCCCGGGCTGGGCTCCCGGCTGCAGGCCCGGGTTTGAGTGAGGTCCCGGCCAGGTGGCAACATTGAAGAAGAGTGGCCCCAGATGGCAAGCACGGCCCTCCAGAAGGGCGGGGAGAGCCTCCCAGCACCTCCCAGAGCACCTGGACTGTCCTGCTCGCCTCCAGCCCTGTGGCCTCTCCCTCGGGTTTGGGGGGGCTCTTTCTGGCTGAGTAGTGCTGGAGAGTTCTGAGCATCTCCGAGCCTCAATGTTACCACCTGTAAAACAGGGTTGAAGAGCCTTGTGAAGGTGGAGGGGATGCACGGTGGGGGCTAAGTCCCTCCCCTAGGTCCGGAAGGACTCTAGGACCCTCTCATTTTAGCTGGGGAAACGGAGGCCCAGAGAGGGCAAGGGACTCCCCTGGGTGGCCTCCTCTCCAGGGCAGGGTGGGGCCTGGCTTTGCAGCCAGTAACTGAATCTCAGCCGTGGTGACCGGTGTCCGGCGCGCATCTGTGGGTCATGATTTTCTCAGCCCGGGTGCAACCCTGCTGCCCACGGCTGTCCTCTATGTATAATGCATGGCGGGCACAGCACTGCTCAAATCTCCCCGAAAACAGGGAAAGCGCAGCAGGCCACGGGAAGGGGGCCGGCCCAGGCCCAGCTGACTGCCACCCTCAGGGCGATCGCCCGGTCTGAGGGCCGTGGTGTCCAGCCCGCAGGACGCAGAGCTCGGGACCCAGCCCCTGTGCTCCTTCGGCTCCGGGCAGGTTTGGTTAGTCAGGACGCCGGTTCTCCCACCGCCTGGGAAACTGCATAGCGGACCCTGCGTGGTTCGAACTCCTCTCCGGGGTGACTATGGGGATGAGGTCCCAGCCCCACCGGTGCTGTCCCCTGCCAGGCCCCCTCCGCAATTCCTCACCTTCCTGACTTAGAGGCAGGGAAACCGAGGCTCAGGGAGGGACTCCCCGGCGCTTCCCCTCGGGGAGGGGTAGAGCAGGATTCAGCCCTGAGGTCCCCCCGGCCTCAGGTGCCACTCTGGGGCCAAAGTCCATTCCCCTGGGCCTCAAACCATCTTCCTGCCTCCCCTGTCGTCCCCCGCCGGTGGGACCGCTGCGGCCCGAGCTGAGCCTGCACTCCGCGAAGGGAGGGAGATTCGTGCCCCTCACCTCTGAGAGCAGAGGGGCTGAGGGCTCCCAGGCAGAGGCAGGAAGCAGGGGGTGTCCTGGCCGGGCAGGGGCGCCCCCGGGGCTCAGCCGCCCTCTGTCAGGCCCACAGTGCCCGGTTCTCTAGCTGTGCCACAGGGTCTGGGGTCTGACCCGACCCTGCCTGCGGCTAGTAAGCCAGCAAGTGTCTGCGTCGTGGATGCTGCTAGAAGACCTGGGTCTCAGACCCCCTGCAGAGAGCAAGCATCACGTTTTATTGGGTCCCCTTCTCCCCCTACCAAGTCCCAGCATGATGTGACCTGGGCCCAGGTGGCTACTGTGCACACAGGAGGGGTGTGTCACAGCTGGGGACCGCTGGGCCTGGGGTAGCAGCAGGATTGCTCTGGGTCTGTCCCCACAAATGCAGCCAGGCCTTCGCATCCTTGGAAGGAGGGTGAGAGGCCCAGCCGGCGCCAGGGCCCCCCCGCAGCCCCGGAGGCCCAGGCCCAGCCACCGGCTGCCGGTGTCCCTGGACCAGAGGAGCAATGATTCGAGGGTCTCCTGGAGCAGGACTAGGGTCTCAAATAAGATTCTGATCCCAGCTCTCCCACATCCCTGCTCTGGGGCCTCCAGGAACCCCTTGCCCTCTCCGAGCCTGGTCCCCAGCTGTTCCCCGGGGCTGTGCCGGGGATGGAGCTGCCGTACCGGAGAGTTCCTCTGGGCAGCCTCTCCCTCCCATGTGGCCCGAGGATCGGAGGCTCGCCCACCTCCCCGGAGGGTCTGCTCCCCCGCGCCATGGAGGGTTGCGGTGCCTGGTAAGGGATCCCACAGCCACCCCGAGCCCGCCTGGCCACCTGATACCTCCGCCTTCAAATATTAATGCGACACCTCCTGCACCCCCCGGGGGCGGCAGCTGCAACAGCCAGGGCAACTGCAGCCCCGCCCTCAGCCCAGCCCCTGCCTGTGGGTCCCCCCCGGGCCGGGGGCCGGCGGACACTCCCCAGCCCACCGGGCGCGGGGCTCCTGGGCTCTCCGCACGGCTCCTGGAAGGACTGAGGTGTGAGGTGCGTGGTGGCCGGGCAGATGGGGTCTCAGGCCATGTTCCTGCCGTGGCTTCGGGGCCCGCACGGGAGAGCGATGGCGTGCCTGGGGACACTTGGCAGCAGGTCAGGGGCTCTGGGGACATGGCCGAGCTGAGGTGGCCACCGAACGTCAGTGCCTCCTTGCGGGGAGGTGGGGTCAGGACGTGGACTGAGCAAGGGGACACTCAGAGTGACCCAGGGCTTTGCCCCAGCAGGACCGGCTGTATCACCTACAGGGCCAGTACACGATGAATTTGGGGCTTCTTATTAAAAAATGATTAAGAATTTAATTTTTTTTATTTAAAGAACTTTAACGTTTATTTACTTTTGAGAGAGAGAGAGAGAGACAAAGAATGAGCAGGGAAAGGGCAGAGAGAGACGGAGACACAGAATCCGAAGCAGGATTCTGAGCCGTCAGCACAGAACCTGGCACGGGGCTCAAACCCACAAACCTTGAGACCATGACCTGAGCTGAAGTCAGATGCCTAACCGACTGAGCCCCCAGGTGCCACTAAAATGATTAAGAATTTTAAGACAGAGACAGCAGAGCATTGAACGGAGCTGCGGCGTGGGTCACACCCTTCTGACACGGGTCCCGGCCACAGGCCACACGGCCCACACATGGGGCTGTTTTGAGCCATGTCCTCTGTCCTGCTCGGGGCTCTGCACCCCCAGCCTGGGGGTGTGTCCGGCCTCTGCTGTCCGCTGGAAGGAGGGGTGAGGAGCTCTAGTCTGACGGCCACGGTGGGGTGCTCGGGGAGGGAGGTGCAGCCCTGGCCCGAACGGCCAGAGATGCCAGCCGGGGCACTCAGGTGTGAGAAGGGCATCAGCGACGCCGCCCGGAGCCCCGGAGTCTGGTGTCCAAGAGGCGGTGGCGGCCGGACTTCAACTTCAGCCAAAATGTGGCAAGTTTGACTCTGGTATCCTCCTGGCAGATTCCTCTGCTGCCTAAGGAGGGACACGCAGGGGCAAGGAGGTGAGCACTGGCCCCCTGCTGGCACCCCTGCACTGTTAGAGCAGCCTGCACACCCCGTGCCTCCTGCTGGCTAGTAGGCGGGCCCAGAAGTCTCTGGGGAGACAGCTCCCGGGCAGAGGCTCTTTCTGGCCTCCCACCCGTCGGTGCCAGGGGTGGGGAGGTGGCCAGAGGCAGGTCTGTGTCTCGCCCCGGACACGAGGCAGCATACAGGGGTGAGTTTGGGGTGCCCCTGCGGTGCCAGGCCTGGGGTTCCCCAACCATCAAGCTCCCTGGTGATCTCTGTTTCTAAGTGGCCAGGACATGGCCCCACTGCTCTGAGGCGTGGCTGCAGCCACACAGCCCCTGCTTGTGGGTCTGAGAAGTGTCCCAAGTGCCTCGTGGTTTCCCTCCGTGCCCGTTGGCCGGGACTCTGCTGTCCTCTGAGAGGGGTGCCCTTCCAGGGCCTTTGTCTCAGCACAGAAATCCAGGACGCTCAGGGAGCGGGGGTGCGTGTGCACGAGCGTGTGTGTGCATGTGCACATGTATGCATATGTGTGCATGCATGCATGTGTGTCACGTACATGTGTGTGTATACATTATGCGTGCACGTGTACACACTTGCATGTGTATGTATGAGTGTGCACGGGTGCAGGTGTGTGCGTGTGTATAGACATGCATGTATGAGTGTGTGCATGTGTGTGTACACATGCGTGTGATTGTGTGCACACGTGCACAGGTGCAGGTATGTGCATGCATGTCTCATAAGGCCGGAGGGAGGTAAGCGCAGGCTGGACACGCGACCCTAGCCCAGCACCTGCAGCTGCGGGGCTAAGCTGCTTCCGGGGAAAGGCTGAGCCAGGCCTCTAGATGGGGGGTTCACACGGTGGCGGTGGTGGTGGTGGTGGCCGCATGGGCGGGCACGGTGAGTGACGGCACTGAGACAAGTACGTGGGGCGTGTGAGGAGTCCTGGTCACCGGGCCTGGGGGGTGGACAGACACGGGAGGACAGAGCCTTACCCCTGTACCCTGAACCCTCTCCAAGCCCTGTTCCAAGATGCACATCTCTCCCCACCCCCCCATCCTGCACCCTGAGGGAGCCTGGGCCACAGCCAGCCTGACTGACGCCCCCTCCACCCGGCCCAAGTGAAGGCTCCCCGGAGCCCCCTGCTGACCAGGTCCGTCCACCCCCAGGTGCCGCTCCTGATGACGCCACCGCCACCACCGTTTCCCCCGCCTCCGCTGTCGGCTGCGAGGCACTCCCCGGAGGATGCGATGAGGGGCTCGGGCCTCAGGAGCCCCAGCTGTGAGTACACGTCTCCAGGAGAGGCTGGCCTGGGCCACACGTGCGGGGAGTGGGCGCCCCCGGCCTCGCCTCTGAGGCCCTTTGAGGGGTGGGTTGGGAACATCGACTCCAGGGAGCTGGGCCCACGGGGCATTCAGGACGGGGGCCGGGTCCTCCCTGCCGCCACCCAGCCCCCAGCTCCGCTTCTTTAAAGGGAGGATGCGCATTTTCCGTAGTGGGCTCTTAAAAGCACAATGACCTGGCCCCTGCGCAGCCCCCCCGGGGTCCGTCCGAGAGCTCTGGGCCCCCAGGGCCTGGATGCGCTGCCTGTGTGATCTTGGGCGGCCTCATTCCCTCTCTGGGCTTCGGCTTGTCCAGAGAGAGGTAAATCTCAGAGGTCAGGTCCCTGGGGCCCAGGCCCCTTCTGGATCTGCTGCTGTTGGTCGGAGCTCCCAGCAGGTGGAATATTCACAACTAGCGGGGGCAGGCCACCGGCTGGCGGGGGGTTAGGGCCCTGCTATCAAAACATGCAACGAACAGCACGAGAAATCCCAGCAGGCCCCGTATGCATGCGGGTAAGGACCGCTTCATGAAGCGGGTTGTGTTCTGTAGTCGCACAGGAGTGTGTGTGTGTGTGTGTGTGTGTGTGTCTGTGAGATGCAGGGCCTGTTTCTCACGCAGGCTGTGGCCCTGGCCAGCGTGTTGGCGTGCTTTGGGAGGGGCGGCGAGAGGAGAGGTCTGACGGGGCTGCATTAGGTCCTCAGACCACCCGGCCCCCTGCCCGCCCCCCGCTCCTCCAGGGACAGGGCCGGGGAGAAAACGCAGCTTCTCCGACTGCCCAGGCTTGGAAATACCAGCTCTGCCCCAGCTGCAGGGTGCCCTGCCCCCCACCCCCTCCCCGCCTGCTCGGGAAGCCCCTTGACTCTTCTTCCCTTCCCCCCACAATAGTGTCTCCCAGCCCAGCCTGGCCTGGCCAGCATGACCGGCCTCTCCCGAGGGAGCAGATGACCTACTCAGCGCCCCCAAGCATCACCACCAGCGCCACCACTGTCCCCGAGGTATGCCTCCGCCGCCGCCTCCCTCTCCCAAGGCCCCCAGCCAACCCTCAAAGCTCTCCTGGCCTCTCCTCAGTCTTCTGTGCGGCCCAGCCAGGTCACTTCTGGGGCCGAGATGCCGTTGTCCACGAGTGGGTGGGGCCCCCACCCTCAGCGGCTCCCGCCCAGCCCAGGACCCTCTGGAGGAGGCCAGCTCCTCTCCCTCCTTTTCCTTCCGGGCATGAGGCCGTTATAAATCCAACCCAGCCCTTCCTTGAATGGGTCCCAGGAACACTGCTGCCCCGTGCTGCCTATCTTGGAAAGTTACAGTGCACATAGCACATTAAAGGTTCTGACAAGGGGCGCCTGAGTGGCTCTGTCGGTTGAGTGTCCGGCTTCGGCTCAGGTCATGATCTCGCAGTGTGTGGGCTCGAGCCCCGCGTCGGGCTCTGTGCTGACAGCTCAGAGCCTGGAGCTTGCTTCACATTCTGTGTCTCCCTCCGTCTCTGACCCTCCCCTGCTCATGCTCTGTCTGTCTCTGTCTCAAAAATAAATTATAAAAAATTTTAAAAAATAATGATAAAGGCTCTGACAAGTACTGCAGTTCAGAATTGGCCACCACACTTTCTCTATGTAACTGTTCTCCAAATGAGTTTGCCCATCCGCATGGCAACCTCTTCTCTGCCATGTATAGAAGGAGGGGAGAATCTCGAGGTTGCCTCTCTCAGCCAGAGATCGCCCCACCCACATACCTGGATACTGCAGCAGACACGGGGGGGGGGGGGTCGCTGCCCTCAGAAGTCAGTGCTTACCCGCCTGGGTCTCCGCACCCCTCCCCGGCCTATCCCCACCCCCTCCTCCCTGGGCCCTGCTCACCCCCCCCTCCCCCCCACCCCCTGCCGTATGGCCCTCCCCACCGGTCCGGGCGGGGTCCCCTCAGGGCCTGAGTGACCTGGCCGAATCTGCACAGGGAGGGCAGATGGCGGCGGGGGACGCCCCGGACTGCCCGGCGGCGCTGCAGCTGCACAGGCCGCCCTCGGGCGACCTCGACGGGCTGGTGCCCACGCAGGACGAGCACGGCAGGCCAGTCCCCGAGTGGAAGCGGCAGGTGATGGTGCGGAAGCTGCAAGCACGCCTGGGCGCAGACCCGGCACCCCAGGCCCAGGTAGGGCCCGGGCGAGGGGGGGAGAGGGGCGGGGCGGGGCCAAGCGGTAGAGGGTGGAGGCTTTGTCCCCGCAGTGGTCGTGGGAGGTGTGGGGTCTGAGCCCACGCCTCGACCTGGGCGCCCCACTGCGTGTCCCGCTGTGGCCCCCGCTCCCTCCTCTGCCAGCGATGAAGCGGAACCAGACCAGGGAGCTGGGGACCCCCACCTGGTTAGGGGTGTTCCACGTGTTCCTTTGTCCAGCCTTGTACCCCACCTCTGCCTCGTGCGGGTCCCGTTCTAGGCAGTGAGGGGGCAGCCCTGCCCTCCCGCCCTTATGTTCCAGCGGGGAAGACAGGGTGACTGGGCGCCTGACGGGGTGTGGGGGGGGAGCAGGGAGGGTGTCATGGAAAGAGGTAGAGCCTTGGGAAGGGGAGCGACTATTCCATATCCGGGTGCTCAAGGGCAGCCTGTCTGGGGAGGTGACCCTGAGCAGGGGCCAGAAAGAAATGAGAGAGGGGCCCCGTGAGAATTTGGGATAAGTGATTCTAAGCAGAGAGAACAGGTGCAAAGGTCCTGAGGCCTGAAGAGGCTGCCCAAGGGAGGACCAGGGCAAGGCTGGACCTTCTGAGTGCAGTGAAGGAGGTGTGAGGTCAGAGGTGAGGTCAGAGAGGGACCGGCGGCCGATATTCTAGGACGGCTCACTGTCAGGCCTCTGGGGAGCCTCTGGCAATCTGAGCAGAGAAGCCGTGATCTGGCTTGGATGGCAGCGGGCTCCCCTGCCGGTTCTGTGCGGGTAGTTCCCGCGTCTTACCGGGAGGGGATTCGGTTTTGTCTGAATGACCCGTGCAGGCCCTGCTCCGTGCCCGGGGCCTGCTGGGCCGGGCGGTCAGGACTCGGGCACAGAGCACTGCCCGGGACCGGACAACCCCAGGCCCCTGGGCAACGAGGTGGCGGTTCAGGCCCCTCCCCTGTGACACGGTGCTCCTCCC
Organism: Hyaena hyaena; assembly: GCF_003009895.1. NCBI lineage: Eukaryota > Metazoa > Chordata > Mammalia > Carnivora > Hyaenidae > Hyaena > Hyaena hyaena. Next base: position 2,723,969 of record NW_024080664.1, on the reverse strand, counting down.
TTGGGGGTCCTGAGCTGTGATGAGGATGGCACAGAGCCCAGAGGGGGCCAGCTCGGGGGTCCCTGAGTGTCTGTCTGTCCGACCGGCTGTGAGCACTGGGGGCAGGGCAGCCAGCCGGAGAGCCCAGAGCAGACAGCCAGAGCCGCCACCCAGCCACAGAAGGCTCTGGAGCTTAGAGGGCGGGCGGCAGGGTCTGAGACAGACCCTTTGGATTAAATGCCAAGGAGTCGAGATTAGGATGTGGGCGTGGCAGAGCAGAGGCGCCCCTTTCTGAGGGCAAAGACGGGGCGCCCACAGGGCAGAGTGGCCGCCCTGAGCCTGACTCGGGGCTGGGCCTGGCCAGCCTCCTGGTTTACTCTCTGTCCGGGGGGGTTGGGGGGGGCGCTGGTGTCTAGGGCGGCGCCCGTCCCCGCCGCTCCCCGCGCTGACCCGGCCTCCGGTTTCCAGGACGCCGGCGGGGGCGCGGCGGAGGCGGCCTGGCGGTACTCGCACACGCACCAGGCCATCCTGGGCCCCTTCGGGGAGCTGCTGACGGAGGACGACCTGGCGCACCTGGAGAGGCAGATCGCCGAGCTGCAGCTGCGCCGCCGCTGCCAGGAGTACGAGAGCGAGCTGGGCCGCCTGGCGGCCGCGCTGCAGGCCCTGCTGCCCGCGCCCCTGGTCAGCATCACCGTCAACAGCCGCTTCCTGCCGCGGGCGCCCGGCCCCGACGGCGAGGAGGCCCCCGCGCCGGCGGCCCAGCCCGAGGGCGCCTCGGGGGCGTCGGGGGCGGAGCGCGGCGAGCAGCCCCTGCCCTTGTGGTGCAGCCACGTGGCCCGGCTGGTGCGCAGCCTGTCCCTGCTGCTGAAGGGCATGAACGGGCTGGTGCAGGGCGAGGAGCGGCCCCCGCCCGAGAGCCACGGGGAGGCCCCCGCCAGCGCCCCCCGGAGCGAGGCGCAGCGCGAGATCCGCGAGTGCGGCGTGTCGGTGCGATCGCTGCGCGGCAACTTCGAGTCCGCCCGCGGCGCGCGCCCCGGCGTCTGCGAGCCGGGGCCGGGGCTCGGGCGCTGCCCCGGAGGCTGCGGCCCCGCGGGAGGGGCGGCCGGGCCGGGGGACGCGGGGGAGGCGGGGGCCGCGCCCGGCGCCCACCTGGCCAGCCTCCGCAAGGAGCGCATCGTCATGCTCTTCCTGAGCCACTGGAAGAGGTCGGCCTACGCGCCCGCCCTCGAGACGGCCGCCCGCAGGGGCCGCGAGGCCCGCCGCGCGGGGCCGCTCCCCGGGCCGCCGCCCCCGCCGCCCGGCGACGGCCCCCGGCTGGGCCGGCTGTGGCAGCAGCGGACCATCATCGCGCACCTGCTGGGCCACTGGAAGGCCGTCATGGCGCACGTGCCGGCCCGGCAGCTGCGGCGGCTGAGCCGGCGGCCGCGCGGGCCGCTGTCCCCCGAGCAGTTCCTGCCCCACGTGGACGGGGCGCCCGTGCCCTACGGCCGCCTCACGCCCGACCTCTTCATGCTGGGCTACTTCCGGCTGCTGGAGTGCGAGCTGCCGGCCGCGGAGCGCAGGATGCGCCGCCTGCTGTGCTTCGAGGTCTTCGAGCACCTGGGCGCCCACGGCTGGGACGCGGCGCGCGCCTTCCACAAGGCGGTGACCGACGAGGTGGCCGCCGGCCGCCGCGCCTGGACCGACGGCTTCGAGGACATCAAAGCGCGTTTCTTTGGCTCCGGCCCGGGCCCCGCCGGGGACGCGGAGCCGGGCCGCACGTCGGGCCTGACGCCCCTCGGGCCCCTGCCGCCCGCCGCCCCCGCCCCCGCCCCCGGCGGCGGCCCCGAGCCGCCCGCGCAGAGGCTGGGGCCCGGCGGCCCGCGGGGTGGCCTCAGCAGCGAGGACATCTGCGGCTACATCGACCGCAGCTTCGCCTTCTGGAAGGAGAAGGAGGCTGAGATGTTCAGCTCTGGAGACTGAGCCGCGCCGCCCGGCTCTGGGGCGCGGCTTGGAAGTGGTTTTGGCTTTCTCTGCTCTCCCCCCACCCCCACCTGGTGGCCAGGTGGGCTCCGAGGCCAGGCTGGGAGACCCTGCCCCCCGGTGTGCTAATGACCCCGTCCCGTCGCACCCCTGCAGGGTGCCGCCACCGCAGTGCGACTCAGTTTCAGAATCGTCTCTGGACCGGGAAGCCCTGTCTGCCTCCCAGTCGGCCCTGAAGTTAGAGGCCTGGCCCGCCAGCCCCAGGCCCTCTGCCCCTTGTCCTCAGGCCGTGTCCCCTCCCCCCGGGGCCCCTCCTGCGGTGCCGAGTCACCTGCTGTCGCGCCCCTCCGTGTCTCCAGCGCTGGTGCCTCCGGCCATGTCCACAGCCTTTGTCTGCCTCCTGGTGGTGACCTGGGCCATGCCTTTCACCTCCCCCGCCTCTGTCCCCGTCCCTGAGGTGAGAGAGCTGGGGTTGGAGAGAACCCGATCAATGGGCAAGCGGCCTTCCCGCCAGGCCTTCCGGAATCCTCTGCGTCCGAGACATGGCTCAGGCTGGCGTGCCCGCTGGTCGGTGCAGCCCCACGACAGACTCTGCTGCGCCCGGCTCCCACCCGGGGCGCCCCCGAGCACCTGGGCCTCCTGTCCGTCCGGCTGACCGACCCCGGGCGGCGGGGCCCCACCTGCAGGCTCGGGAGAGCAGGGAACCCGTGTCTGCAGGGCGCTCTGGGCGGGGGAGGCTGGCGCCCCACCCCCAGCTGTGAGCTGCTAGATCGAGAACATACAGATGGAAGGTTCTGAGGCGCAGCCACGTCTTGCGGCCCCCGGTGCCACCCACAGCCTCCTCCACGGTGCAAGGACAGGAGATGGACGCTCCCTCAGGGGACACCCCAGGTGCTGCAGGGTGTGAGAGGGCCGGGCGCCGGGGCGCTAGGGACTGGGCGCGGATGCGGCTTGGTCCCCGGAGGATGGCCCGCACCCCGGCCACAGGGCCTGAGGCGAGCTGGCCCAGAGAGAAGGGGACTTGAGGGGAGGGGCATAGCGTAGTTGTGCAGCGGCCCCAGCGGGGAGTGTGTGGGGAGGTTTCTGGAACCTTCCTCCGGGAACCCCTCCTGCAGTCACCCCCCTCCCCCCCCCGCCGGGACAGAGGTCCCTTGCAGGGTCCTCGCCTGCCTGCAGATCCTGGAGGGCAGCAGCGCGCTGTTGGAGGGAACACAGTGCCGCCCCAGCTAGCGCAGGGGTGGGGGAAGCGGGGAGCGGCTGGCTCAGGCTCGGTGCCCTCCTGCGGAGCTGGCTGGGTGAGTTCACCAATAAAGACCCCGTTCCTGGCCAGCCTGCACTGTGCTCTTTGTCTCCTGTGCCCACCGCCACGGGAGGGCCACCCACGCCCTGGGTGAGTCCTGCCACTGTGGGCACCGAGCGCCCTGTCCTCAGCGCCGCCGAACACCAGAGCCAACGTCCTTAGCCCCACAGAGCGTCCACTTCCTCGTCTGTAAAGTGGGGGGCGTGCTGAACTGCCCCCCCCCAGGATCATGGAGTGCGTTACTGAGTCCCACACGAGCAGACGAGGTGCAAACCCCAGGAGCTTCCCAGGGAGCTGGTGAAACAGCGGAGCAAGGGAGCCGCGCCCCTCTCCCTGCCCCGGCAGGGCGTGCGGGGTGCGCGGGGCGTGCGGGGCGCACAGGGCTCGCGGGGCAGACGCGAGGGAAAATGAAGCTGCGCCAAAGCAGGGGAGGCACGTCCCCCTTCCAGGACCCGTCACTGGTCAACGGGGCAGCTCTTCCCGGCTCAGTGCCCAGGTTGAATGCAGAGCAGAGGCGGTCTCCCCTCCCCCCCCCCACACCTCTCCCCTCCTCCTCTGTCTCCTCCTCCCCTTCCTCCCCCTCCTCCCCCTTCTCTTCCCTCTCCCCCTCCCCCTCCATCTCCTCCTTCCCCCTCTTCCCCTTCCTTCCCCCACCCCTCCCCCTCCTCCCCTCCCCTTCTCTCCCCTCACACCTCCCCCTCCTCCCCCTCCCTTCTCTCCCCTCACACCTCTCCCTCCTCCCCC
>NW_024080664.1:2682269-2719526 GCF_003009895.1 Hyaena hyaena | reverse complement strand
CCTCCCTCTTTCCCCCTCCTCCCTCTTTCCCCCTCCTCCCTCTTTCCCCCTCCTCCCTCTTTCCCCCTCCTCCTCTCCTCCTAAATGACTGAAGTTCATATGAAAGGAACAGTAAACAAAGGCAGCTGTGGACCCAGTCTCCCAGAAGGCCCCCAGCCCCCCCCCCGCCCTGTCCCCACTGCACATCTGTGCATCCGTCCCGGATGGTACTGCAGAGGAGACAGCTCTCCCTTCCAGGTGGGCAGTCAGGACCCCCGTCTTCGTTGCTCCCTGATCTCTGGGGAGAGCCCGCCGCGTGCAGGTAATAGAGGCCGGTGCAGGGAGGCAGGGAGGCCTCCCGCCCCAGTGCAGCCTTCAGATGACTGCAGTCCGGCTGACCCCTTGGTGCCAACTAAGGACAGGGCCTGAGGCAGAAGCAGCTGCTCGAGTTCTCCCAGAGCCGCGAGGCTGTGAGGTCACACGCGTTTGCTGTCTCAAGGCACTAGACTTTGGGGTCATTTGTTACGCAGCCACAGATGACTAATAACAAGATCTGCATGGAAGAGTAACGGAGGGGCTGACGTTCCAGATCTGAAGACACCATCATTATAGAGCAAAAGTCCCCCAAACCACGTGGTTCTAACCCCAAGATGTGCTTCACTCAGGTCAACAGATGAGAAGGGAGAAAGCAGAGGCGCTGCACACAGAAGACATGGACACCACAGCAAATCCTTGGGGGAGAGAAGGAATCGTCAGTAATAGTCCTGAGAGTGTCAGTAAACTGTTCGGGGGAGAAGGGGGATGACCTTAGGGCACCCCAGTCCCAAAATAAACCCCAGATGGAAAACTAGAGATGGTAAGCACGTAAAGGTGTGAGACACCCCAAGAGGCGTGGGCGGGCCAGGCGCGCTGGGACGGCTCCACGGCCTGATGGTGCCAGGCCAAGGGTCCCTCCCTCCTGCTGGAGAAAGTGCCTCTGTCACCCACCCTAGACCTGTCTCTGGTAGGTGCATCGAGCTGGGAAGATGGTCACATGTGTTGTAACTGAGGTGATCTCACAGTCCGAATGTGTCCCAGGGAAAGAGTCACAGAGGTGGCACCATATTGACACAGCCTGAACATCCAGTAATAGACGTGACGAGATGTCACTTCAAATTCTTGAAGTGCGACGTGTCCACAGTACGGGGAAACTGAAGATCATGTTGCCAAAGACTGACCACATCGGAAATACTTGAGATGTAATATAAAATGAGAAAATAGGACACACACATGCTCACACACACACCTGGGGCCACTCTAACGCTGACAGGGAAGATTCCCGGGCGTTAGTTAATGGGGATCGTCTTTTACTGATTCATATTTTTGTGTGTTTTCCAAACGTTCTGCAGTGAACATGGGTTATTTTTATCATCATAAAAAGAAACAAACAGCATATTTTTAAGAACTGCACCACCCAGTAGCAATCTGGTGATAAAGATCTGCTTTGAGCTCCTGGTATCCGGTTTCCCAGACTGACCTGTCATGCGAGGTGCCGAGTCTCCTCTCCCCGCGTCCCTATAATGCCTCCGTTCTGGGCACAAGCACCGCGTTGTGTCCCAAGGGAGGCAGCTCTCTGTGACAGGGGCCTGTCATCAGAAGACGCTGTCCTCATTTCCCCCAGCTGGACTGGGTACACTTGAACCCTTCGTGTTCTGGCTGCAAGCAGAGGGCAGACTGACCCCTCTGTTCCCCCTCCAGCGGTCCCCCAGGGTGGTCCTGGATAGGTGAGAGCCGGAGACATCCATGAGTACCTGCCTTCCCCCCTGCAACCACTTGAGGCTGATGCTGAAGGCTGGGGGAACATTCTGGGACTATCTGAAGCAGGGGCAGGGCTGGGCTGGACTGATCTTGGTTGTGCTGTGCTTTGCTGGGTAGAGCAGAGCTGGGCTGAGCTGGGCTGAACTGGGCTGAGCTGGGTAGGGCTGAGCAGGGCTGAGTAGGGCTGAGCAGGGCTGGGCTGGGCTGGGCTGGACTGGGTTGGGCTGAGCAGGGATGGAATCTGGAGACACGAGTGAGCAGAGTATGGAAGCACCTTGCAGACTGGTAATCGACTAGTCAATCTCAGCACCAATGCGTGTAACTGCTGAGTTCTCAACGAGACTGCACACATCGCGAGAGCAGGGACTGGGCTTCCCGGCTCACAGCCATGTCCTCAGCAGGTGGCAGGGCCAGCAGCTGTGCTAGCAGCACAGGTGTCATCCATCTGGGAATCAAGTTGTTTTGATCCCCCGACACCCTTGAGAAGTTACTGAACTCCGCCAGGAGCGAGGGCTGTCGCACGGGGATCCACCAGGCCGTCTCTGCCCCGTAACAGCAGCCACCCAGTCCCAGGTGGGTAGCAGGAGGCCTCCGGCAGACTCGGCCCTCCCTGACCTTGCACATCCCAGCACACTGCAAAATGGTGGGTGAAGGAAGGCGGGGTGACAGGCGGGCCCTCCCCTGGCCGCCCCAGGCTGCGGCTTCTCTCCCGTGCACCTGCAGGTCCTCGGCTGGGAAGTTCTGCTTGGACCGCTGCCGAGAGATGTCCGGAGACCCCGCCTCCGTGGCCCGGGTCCAGGGCCCAGTGGAGAGTGGACTTGAAGGCTTCCCCGGGGACCATGGTGAAAGCGGCCACAGGGGAGGCTGCGAGCCGCCGCTGTATTTTTAGATGACCCCATTTCTTTGCCGTCTTTGGCTTTCACAACTAATGAGGACACCAGGGCTGCCCCAAGGCCAAAGCCACGATAGGACCTGGGGCCTCATAACCCAGTGTCCCTGTCACCAGCCTGGAGGGGCACTCAGGGTGCCTCCTTTCCTCTCTGGGCACCACTTTAACCACCAAAGACTCCCCTCTCGCCAACCTGGACCCCGAGTTCTGAAAGCCCTTGCTCACCAGCCTGCAAGTCTGCACGAGAGCCACTGTCCCCTGCTGACAGATGAACAAAGGCCACTGGGGTGCCTGGCAATGACCATTAGAGAGGCCAGTACTTGCCAGACCCTCCTGCCACCCAGGCCCTGAGCCGGGGCCCCCTGTCCTGGCCCCTGGGGCCCAGGGGACCTCACCCTTCCTGACGTGGCCAATGTGGGCTTTCAGAGCCGACAGCCTGAGAGGAGCGCCATCTCTCGCCCCCACTGGCCCCTCCCGCCCTCCCCCTCCCAGTGCAGACAGCAGCTAAAAATACCCTTCTGTCCGCCCCCACGTGGTGGCCAGCCCCGCCCGCCCGCCCGGCCCCCTGTGCCTCTCGCTGGCTGGGAAGTCAAGTCCTATTCTCCGGCCTGAGTTCTTAGAGGTCCAGGGGCCGACAGAGAGGTAGGATCCGAGGGGCCCCGGAGTGCGGGCTTCCGGGAACAGGAGGAGGGACCTGGGGCGGGGAGCGGCAGGGGAGGGGGGCCTGCGGTGAGACAGCCCGCTGGGTGCCGGGATCACAGGGTTGGGGAGAGACCCCCACACCCGGTCAGGCTGGGCCCCTCGGGGTGTGGCCAGGGCTCAGCTGACACACTCCCCTCCGTGTTCTCTCCGGAGAGCTGGGCAACAAGGGGCCTGATGACACCCTCCAATGGCCACCAGGACCCCAGCATTTAGTCACTGGCTGCCACTGGCATAAGGCCCTTGCTGTCCGGTCTGCTCAGCCCTCCTCACTCCTGGCCCGGACGGGCCCCAGGCTGAGGCTCTGGGTTCTCAAGAACCCCCACCCCGTGCGTGTACTGGGACCACAGGGTGGCAGGCGTCACCTTCAGACGTTGCTGAAGCCCAGCGAGAAGGTGGGAGACACTCTGCCCACCGGCCCCTGCAGCTGTGGCAGCTGGCCTCAGGGGACCCAGCAGTGATGGGAACGCGTCTCCTGTCCTTGCTCGGCTGGAGGGCCTCCCTGGAAGGAGGTGAGGCAGGGCGGGTGCTGGCCGGGGCCCCTGACCTGTCCTGTCCCCTAGGTGGGCTCCCCGGGCACTGCCCTGCTCCGTTGGGGCACCAGTGTGGGGAGGGGAAGGGCCTCGGGTTCCCACCACAGCCACAGCCACAGACGAGAGCTCAGCAGGGGGGGCCTCCTGCCCCTTGGCATCCACCGTCCATGGTTCTCTTTCCCGGCTTTGTTATTTTGATCACACTTATTGCAGCAAGCCTTTGGTCCGCCAGGATGTCTGGTCCTTCTTCCATTTGTGGCTCTGGAAGGCGCCCCTGGTGGACAGACCGTTTCCCTAGGGTGTAGCTTATTTGTGGTGGCAGGCAGTGCTGGGTGAGACTTAGGGCAGCTTTCTTAGGGCAAAACGTCAGGACCACATAAATGAATATATGCACATAATTAAATAAGCCCAGAAGTGGATTTGCCGAATCAGACGATGTAAACACTGATTCGACATCACTCTCCAGAACGTTCCCCATAATCCTGCTTGTCTTTACCAACCTGCGCCCAAGGACCCATAGCCTGGGGCTTCAGCGCATGGGCTGAGCCTGGCTCGCGCACTGCCAGCTGTGTGCTCTGGGACAAGTGACTTGTGCCTCCCCACCTTCACTCGGGCCCTCGTAGCACACAACAGGGTTGTCGTGCGGCCTGGCCATGGAGACCACTGTGTCCGTGTGCTCTCAGAGTCCCTCTCCCCCCAGCTTCTGGATCTTCACTCCAGAGAACAGGGACCAAGATCACCCAGCAAGGTCATGGCAACCCAAGGTTCCACAGAACCACAGACAGTGAGGATCGGTGGGGCAGAAAGCTCTCAAATACCCTTGTCACCGTCCCAGCAAAGTCCGGTTTGGGAGGAGAGGAAGCCACGTGGACGTGGGGGGTGGGCCACAGGGATCCTTCCCCATGCTCCAGGAGGCGTGGCTCTCTTGCTGGCCCCGTCCTGCCCTGGTTGCCTGGCCAGGGGTAGGTCTCTGACCCTCTCTGAGCCTCAACCTTCTCACTGTGAAATGGGACTAACACTGAGCCCCATCTCACAAGGCTACGGGGCTGGGTGAGGTGAGACGCTGGGCGAAGGACCGACAACGAGACGGCCAGACAGCCAGTCGGGTGGGCGATCAGGCGGATGAACCCGCGCCCTACCCCAGGGACCCTGCCCCAGCCGACCTTGACCCTCTGCCCCCGCCCCTGCCGCCCCTGCTCTCTTCTCTCCCCAGGGTCTCAGGCGGGGCCAGCCTCCTCTTTCCCGTGAGCAGTGGCCTGCAGGGGCCCCACGCCGGCGCTGGCAGCCATGGTGCGGAACGTGGACGACCTGGAGTTCCACGTGCCCTCACACGCCCAGGACATGCTGGACGGCCTGCAGCGGCTGCGCTCCCAGCCCAGGCTGGCCGACGTCACGCTGCTGGTGGGCGGCCGCGAGCTGCCCTGCCACCGAGCCCTCCTGGCGCTGAGCAGCCCCTACTTCCACGCCATGTTTGCGGGCGACTTCGCCGAGAGCTGCGCGGCGCGAGTGGAGCTGCGGGACGTGGAGCCCGCCGTGGTGGGCCAGCTGGTGGACTTCGTGTACACGGGCCGGCTGACCGTCACGCAGGCCAACGTGGAGGCGCTGACGCGCACGGCCGCGCGCCTGCACTTCCCGGCCGTGCAGAAGGTCTGCGGCCGCTACCTGCAGCAGCAGCTGGACGCCACCAACTGCCTGGGCATCTGCGAGTTCGGGGAGCAGCAGGGGCTGCTGGGCGTGGCCGCCAAGGCCTGGGCCTTCCTGCGGGAGAACTTCGAGGCCGTGGCCCGCGAGGACGAGTTCCTGCAGCTGCCCCGGGACCGGCTGGCCACCTGCCTGGCCAGTGAGCTGCTGCAGGTGCAGCCCGAGCAGAGCCGGCTGGAGGCCCTGCTGCGCTGGGCACGGCATGACCCCCAGGCCCGGGCCGCCCACCTGCCCGAGCTGCTGGGCCTGGTGCGCCTGGACGCCGTGCCCCGGCCCCGCGTGCAGCAGCTGCTGGCCACGGAGCCACTGCTCCGGGGCTCGGAGGCATGTCGGGTGGCCCTGGCGCTGGGCCACGACGAGGTGAGTAAGGGGCGGCGGGGGGAGCCCTGGAGACCCCGCCTGGGAGGGGAAGCGGAGGACGGGCGCTCTGAACCCTGCAGCCCCACCTGCCTTGGGCTGATTGCCCGTGAGGGCGTCGCTGTGTGGCCCCTGGGCCCCCGTGCAGCCCCCGCCCTGGACGTGAGGGGACGGGAACCCAGAAGCGATCTTTCACAAAGCCCCGTCGGCGCCCACAGCTTGCTGGGGACAGGTCAGGGGTGGTCGGTCACGGAGGGCTCTCGAGAGGAGGCAGCGCCTTAGAGGAGGGACAGGAGTTTGGCCGGAGGGAAAGCGATCTGGGAAGACAGCAGGCTTGGGTTCCGCACCAGGCCCCACCTGCCCCTGAGGGGGCTCTGGAGCCTTCGAGGGGGCGGCTTCCCATGCGTGCTGGCAGGGAGCGTGGCAGGCAGGCAGCTCCCGACCCAGCGACGGACCAGGGTGTGACCGAGACAGGGAGCAGAGTCCTTCATCAGGGACTGCTCGGGGCCGGCTCTGCAGGGTTCCTCAGGGGCCGGCTCTGGGGACAAAGGTGTAGCTCAGGCCAGGGGCAGGGTGTCTGGTGGCAAATACCAACCTGTGCTACCGTCAGGCACCCCCAGGCACGGCGGGCTGCCCCAGGGCTGGCACCAGCGTGGAGCTGGCACGTCACCTGGTAGCTGCTGGCAGTGGGCAGTCCGGGGCTTCTGTGGAAGGGGCCAGAGAGACCGGGGGCCCTGGGGTCCCGGGAGCTCAGGGCAGTGGCGTCTGACAAACCAGCGAGGAGCCGTCCCTGCCTCCCCCGCCGGGCCAGGGTCATCCCGGGGCGGCACGCGACGCGCCTGCGCAGGGGAGATCTGGGGACAGAGTCGGGGTTGGCTCCAAAGCGGGTGCAGGGACGCCGCCGGAAGGCACGTGGGGACTGCCGGGGAGGAGCAGCTCTCAGGCTCGCGGCGCACATGCACCTGCGGGCCCGCAGCTCCCCCAGTCCCGAGCACGCGCCGCCCTCCCTGGCACCACGGCAAACTCAGCGCGTGCGCACCTGTGTCCGCGGGCACGCGCGCGCGCACACGGCCTGAAACTCACGTCGCGCGGCACGTGGGCGCCCGCACGGCTGCGCCGCCAAAGTCCTGCCGCGGAGGAGGCCTCCGAGGTCGGCGAGCACCGGGGGCGCCTTGCGCGGGGCGTCCGCTCACCTGCCCCTCTAACCCGGCCTCCCCCGCAGGCGCCGCCCGCCATCCCGCAGAGGCTGCAGGAGGTCCTGGTGGTGGTGGGCGGGCGGGCGCTGGAGGACGAGGAGGGCGCCGAGGAGCCCACCCCGCACCCCAGGAACTTCGCCTTCTACAACACCAAGGCCAGTGAGTGCCCCTCGCGCCGTCCCTGCGGTCCGGCGTGGGCAGGTGGCGGGGAGAGGTGCACAGGCCCGCCAGAGGCCACCTGCTGGTGTGCTGGGGCCTCGCAGGGGGCGGGGGGGGGGGCGCGACCGCCGGGCTGCTGTGGCCCCTAACTCTCCAGCCCCAGTCCCCAGCTGTGGCCTTCTGGGCCCTGGAGCCCAAGGTAAAGGCGTCTGCTGCCCAGACGGGCAGGATGGCCGCTGGCCTGCATGCCCAGCGGGACCCCGGCCCCAGGGGCAAGGTGGGCAGCTGGGGCGCAGGTGGCCCGGAGGGTGAGAGCCCAGGGGTGGGGTCAGCTCACACAGGTTCCAATCCCAGCCTTAGAGCAGGTCACCTACCCTCCCTCGGTGTGTCACCTCATCTGTGAAATGGGCTCCTCGCTTAGTTGGGTAGTGGACCCAGTGGGCACGGACTTGGCCTCTCCTGCCCGGGGCCCCATCACAGGGGTGGGGGCAGTGGGGTCTCTGCAGGGGCCATGTTGGCCCTGGGGAGCTCTTCCAAGAGCTCATTTGAGGCTTGGCGGGGGTCCTGGGGCCGCCGGGCCAGCCGCCAGCCTCTCCTGTGCCGTCCACGGCTGGCAGGCTGGAGGGAGCGTGGGGCCGGCTGTCCCAGGTCAGGGGCTGACGAGAGGGGATTTGGGGTCTGACGTCAGGACATGAGCTGTGCTGGCTCCGCCCGGGAGCAGCTGTACGCTGGCAGGCCCCACCCCAGGGTGACCCACACATGAGTCAGGGGGACACGCAGTCCCTGCCCGAGGGCAGGTGCCCAGTGAGGCCCGGAATTCTGCGTGTCCCGAAGGCTGTGGCGAACACAGCCTCCCCGGGGACCATCCCTGAGGCCTGAGTCTCAGCCTCCGCCAGCACCCAGAATGTGTCCGTTCAGACATTCCCACAGTCTCGTTTTTATTTTCCCCAAGCGTTTTCTCGTTTCTTGCGTCAGTTTACCTCACGTAGCTCCTTGAAGGTGGGTCCAGCACAGGTGCAATTACTCTGTCCCTCAGCAGTGGTGACAGTAACCCTAATGGGTACCCTCGCCCGAGCATGTGCGTTGTGACAGACACGCGTGGTCTTAGATAGTCCCCCACCCCCCGGGGAGGGGGAAGCACCCCTGGCCTACGGAGGAGGTCGTCCGAGGCCACACAGCCAGTGCACGAGAGCTGGGGTTTGGACTTACGCCGCCTGCTGCAAGGCCGGGTCCGACCCCTCCGCAGGGAGGCTGCGCACAGCACGGAGGGGGGAGGGAGCGGACGGGTGGATGAGGAACGGGCACATGGCTGAGGTTTGCGTTATGACCCACGAGCTACTAGAGATCGGGCGCTTGGGCCCGTTTCCCCATCTGACCGAGGTGGGACCCAGCCCAGGGGCCAGAAGGTCCACTTTGGGCCAGTGAGGTCACCTGCGGGGTCAGAGTGAGACCCGGCTTCTGGAGCCTGAGCCGCCTGCCGCAGCCCCGCGTCCAGTCCGGGTGCTGGGCTCCACGGGGCAGCGCCAGGCAGGGGCGCGTGGGTGCCCAGGGTGTGGGCCCCCCGCCCCTTGCTCCTCCCGCCCGCGAGGGGACCTCCCGGCACCCACGGAGCGGAAGGGGTGCTGAGGGGCGAGGGGGCCCAGTGGGCGGCGAGCGCAGCTGCCCGGGCCTGAGCCGCCCACCTGCCTCTCTCCCTGCCAGAGCAATGGATGGCGCTCCCCGACTTCCCCGACTACCACAAGTGGGGCTTCTCCCTGACGGCGCTGAGCAACACCGTCTACGTCACAGGTGGGCAGGCGCGGCTCCTGCCGGGCTTGGCTGGCGGAGGTGACCCCAGCGAGAGCCAGCCCCCCCCAGCTCATGGGGTCCCCGACACCTCAGTCAAGATCCCTGCAGACACTTCCATGACGTGAAAACGAGGAAATTTGAAATCCACGGGTCACGGGTGCGGGGAACCGTTCCACGTTCTGGGTGACGCGGGAACCCTGGGGTTTGCTACGACGGAGCTGTGTGACGGGCAGGAGGCCTCCCTCGGCGCTTGTGCACCTTAGATGTTGGGGGCCCGTCTAAAATTTGGTTGGGGAGGGACGCCTGGGTGGCCAGTCGATTAAGTGTCTGACTTCGGCTCCGGTCATGATCTCACAGTCTGTGGGTTCCAGCCCTGCGTCGGGCTCTGTGCTGACAGCTCGGAGCCTGGAGCCGCTTCAGATTCTGTGTCTCCCTCTCTCTCTGCCCCTCCCCCGTTCATGCTCGCTTGCGCGCGCTCTCTCTCTCTCTCTGTCTCACTGTCTCTCTCTCTCAAAGTAAACGCTAAAAAATTTATTTTAATTTGGTTGGGGAAACAGCTCTCACTGATGAAAGTCTGAGACCATTGATCTGCCCCCGTCCCCCCATTTACGGGGCATGGAGCCACCTGTCCTGGTCACATAGCTAGATCGCCACCCAGAGTCCTGCCCCAGAGGAGAAGGGACCCGGCACCCACTGGCCTGGGGAGCCCAGGCTGCCGGGCGGCTGAGGGGACAGAACTCTCTCCTGCAGGCGGCTCCCGGGGCACCCAGACAGACACCTGGTCAACCACGCAGGCTTGGTGCTTCCCTCTCAAGGAGGCAGCCTGGAAGCCAGTGGCGCCCATGCTGAAGGCCCGCACGAACCACGCCAGTGTGGCGCTCAACGGGGAGATCTATGCCATCGGCGGTGAGGCCTCCCCCTCCCCCCTCCCCCGGGGCCTCCTCCCGCCCCTGGGAGCTCGCTCGCCAGCTCGGCAGCCCCTGGGGGCCTCTCAGCCCTGCAACAGAGGCTCCCTGCGTCCATGCCCTCCCCAGGGACCCGGGAGCCTCAGGGACCACGGGGCTCGCTGTCCGGAGTGAACAGGCCACCCCCCCCCCGGCCAGCCCGTGCCACCTGCTGCCTGGGTGTCCTGGGGCGAGGCTCAGGCCCCCGTAGCCAGCTCCCCGTGATTCTGGACACACAGCAATGGCGGCGGAGAGCACGGGGGCCTTGAGCGGCCGGCAGGGACGGACACCCCATCCCAGAACCTTGGCCCTGCGCCCGGGGTCACCCCCTCCGGGAAGTCCCTGGGGTGAGGAGACCCACAGTGGCCCCCCTTTGCTGTCACCTTTGAGTCCACCACACCCCCAGCCTGAGCATGGAGGCCGCCTGATTCCTCCTTCCCCCCAGCGCTGTGACAGGGACTCACCCCAGGGACCCTTGCAGTTAGATAAATACTGGGAAAGAAGACAATTGTGGCCAAGCGAGAGCTTCCCAAGGCCTCTGCAGGTGACAGACTGGCCTTGAGGCCACTCGAAGCACAGCAGCCGGACCCCAGAGCAGGGAGCCACACGGCTCCTGAGCCCGGGGCCAGGGGGCAAATAGGAGTGGCCTCGGGGCCCCCACCTTGCAGTCTGGAGTCCAGTGTCTCTGGGTCCAGGTGCCCACCCTGCTTGACGGTACGGCCTTGGGCAAGGGCCCTCGCCCCTTGGAGCCTCGGTTTCCCCTCTCTGTGAAATGGGATAGGTCACCCGCCTCGCTAGGCTGAGCCCTTCCCCTCCCAGGAGGCTCCCCGCCGCCTCTGCAGGGCCCCCAGCCCTGCCTTTCTTTCCGGGAGCTTTCCCTGGCCCCTGGCGGCCCTGACCCCCTCCCGGCCCGACAGGGACCACCCTGGACGTGGTGGAGGTGGAGAGCTACGACCCCTACACAGACGCCTGGACGCCCGTCAGCCCGGCCCTCAGGTACGTCAGCAACTTCTCGGCGGCCGGCTGCGGCGGGAGGCTCTACCTGGTGGGCTCCAGCGCCTGCAAGTACAACGCCCTGGCCCTGCAGCGCTACAACCCCGTCACAGGTGGGCAGCAGAGCCGCCGCTCCCTCCCTGGGCCGGGAGGGGGGGGCAGGTAGCCGCAGGCCCCCCCAAGTGAGTGGAGGGCGGGGGCCCGTGGGGAGACCAGGGGGGCCAGGAGCAGGCAGCACGGCCACAGCCCCGCCAGAGGTGGGGGACACGCTGGAGGAAGGCGGGGCCTGGGGGGGTGGCGACAGGGATGGGGGGTGGGGAGGGGATAGCCTGCCCGGAGCCGAGTCCCCATGCTGGCCGAGAGGTAAGGGGGTGGGGGCGGCGGCGGGGGGCCGTGTCCTGGCCCTGAATGCTGCCTGGCCGCCGCGTCCGCCTGGAGCCGGCCTCCCAGAGCCACAAGGCTTGGTGGTTTGGGCCCCCGCTGGGCTCCCTCTGGCTCGGTGGCCCTCCTGGCCCCGTCTCACCCTCTGTTCCATCCTCTGGATGGTGCAGGTGATAATAGACCCGTCTTGTAGGGTGGGTGTGAGGATCCCATGGGAGACCGACTGGACCCAGGGTCGGTGGGGGGGCCCCAGACTCGGCCGGCCGGGTGGGAAAGAGGCAGAGGCCCCAGGGACCTGAGGACACAGCTCTGAGGGAGCCCTGCCCCCAGCCCCAGAGGGAGAGTGGGGCTCCCACCCCCGGCAAGAGCTTCACCCCGGGACCCGGGGAGCGGCCACCCGGCGAAGGCGGGCCTGGTGCCATGTCCCCACAGACTCGTGGAGCGTGATCGCCTCGCCCTTCCTCCCCAAGTACCTGTCCTCGCCGCGCTGCGCCGCGCTGCAGGGGACTCTCTACCTGGTCGGTGACAACACCAAGAAGGTCTACATGTACGACCCCGCGGCCAACCTGTGGCAGAAGGTGGGCCTCAGCCTCGGGGTGACCCCCCCCACCCGCCCCTAGGACTCTCGACATCAGGAGAGCAAGCCTGGGGACGGTCGGTGTCACCACAGGGGGCTGACGGTGAAGGGGTTCCGGGACGGGGGAGCCGAGCACCCGGGCTCCTGGCCACCGTGGGCGTTCCGTCCCCAGCGGCGAGGGGGGGTCTGTTCTCAGGGAGCAGATCCAGGCTCCCGCAGGGGTGCTTCAGGGACGGCTGTGGCTGTCCTGGTGGCGGCCGGGCCCAGGAGGGAGGGCATCCCCTGCCCTCCTGGTGGCCGAACAGGGATGGGGCGCCCTTGGCTGCGGGTAAGCTGGGGGCAGCCAGCTCCTTAGTGCCTCCCCCCCACCCCCCGCGGCCCCAGGGCCCAGGGAGAGAGCAGGCGCCCGGCACCTCCAGCCCCAGCCTTTCTCCGCGTCCCTCCCGGAGAGAGAGGAGGGACGGTGCCCGGAGCCACGCGGTAGCAGGACACTCCGGGCCGCCGCCCCTGCCTCAGGTCCTCAATTCCTGGAGGCCCGAGGAGGTGGCGTGGCCTCCTGCAGCCGGTCCCGGGCAGGCTGGGCGGGCGGCCGGGTGACAGCAAGGCCCCTGCCGCCCTGCTGCCCGCAGCTGTCCCCTGGCGTCAGCGCTCAGCTGACCGGAGGCCCCCATTACAGTGCAAAACAGGTGCAGGGGGCCCTGCCAGGCCTCTGCACAGCCCCGGCCACTGATCCGGGGGCATCCCGGCCACGCAGCTCCACTGTGTCCAGGCCCACGGCGGCGTGGCTGCCCGCTAGCGTCTTCGTGCGGAGGCCGCAGCCAGGCCCCTTCCCTCCCGCCCACACTGGCCTCTCCACTGGGCCCGCCTGCCTCTGGCCTCACAGCCCCTGTCCAGGGCACTCCCGAGGCCACAGCTGTCCCCTCCAGGAGAGCAGCTGTGATCAGAGGCCCCGCCCGGAATGTGCGGGAGGGGGGGCAGCTCCCCGCACCTCTAACACCCTGACTTCAGACGCGAGTGGCTTCAGGCCTGGGTGACCGAGGGGCCTGGGAACATCACGCTGGGAGATGTGGGCTGGAGAGAGAGCACCGAAGGGGCCGTCTGAGGGTCCTGGGGGCCTACGGGGAGCTTGGGTGAGGTGTCCTGGACAGGGCGCTGGCTGTCCTCCCTGCGTGTCCCCCGGCCACTGCCCCCGCCGCCGGGCACTGACCGCTGCCCACCCCCAGGTGCAGCCCCTGCACAGCCTGCACGAGAACGGTGCGCTGGTGCCGCTGGGCGACGCGCTGTACGCGACGGGGGGCCGCTGGCAAGGCATGGACGGCGACTACCACGTGGAGATGGAGGCCTACGACCGCGGGCGGGACGCCTGGACCCGCCACGGCGCCCTGCCCCGCCTCTGGCTCTACCACGGCGCCTCCACCGTCTTCCTGGACGTCTCCGAGTGGACCCAGCCCTTCAGCCCCGCCCAGGAGCACTGAGCAGCCACGCCCCCCACCCAGGGGATGGCGCCCCTTTGTGTGCCGCCTGTCTGTTCACCTGGTGCTGCCCCCTCCAGGGCTCAGGCCGGGCTTGGGCCACCAGGGACGTCGGAGGACACAGCCTTGGTGCCCGCAGCCGCCGCACTAACTCTGAGCTGACCGGCGGCTTGGACTCTGGCTGTCTGCCCACAGGGTGTCCGAGGCCTCACACAGAGGAGCCCGGGGGAAGCACAGGTGGACCCACGCGTGCTCTCCAGGTGCCACTGCCCCAGCCGTGTCCCAGTGGTGGCTTCTGGGAGCTGCACCACAGAGCGAGAGACCCTGGGCTGGGGACCGCACCCGCGTCTGTAGGCCTGCCTCTGCCTGGCCCTCAGCTGTGTGACCACGGCTGGCCGCTGCCCCTCGCTGGGCCTCAGGCCCCGCGTCTGTGGCACACTGCGGAGGGAGGAGGCAGGGCAGGCACCCAGAGGGTCCTCTGCCCGTGTCGGGGCTGAGGGAAGAGACGGTGAGCAAAGGCTCCCCAGGGAGGTGGCGGAGGTGGTGCTCTGGGGCCAGGCTTTCCCCCGTTGCTTGGGGTGGTTTGCTCCCACGGAGCATTGCGGGTCCCAGCGGCAGACCCACGAGGGGAAAGGTGGGGTCCTGCAGGGATTTCCGGGGATGCCTCTCGGGCGCTCCTTGCGTCCAGGTGGCCTCCTGAGCGAGGGGAGTGGCCCACGGGCCCCTGCCAGCCTGTGCTGTCACTTGGGGGCCTCGGGTCTGCCCCAGAGCGCCGGGAGGCTGACGGGGGTCCCACGCAGACCTGGGTCAAGCCTCCCTGCTCCTTCTCACCGGCCCTCAACAAGGTCTCTCCCTCTGGGTGCACACTGGCCCTCCCACTGTGTCCCGAGCTTCATCAAGAGACCCAGGACTACAGGTCGGGAGCCCTAGGTCTGGCCTGGCTCTGGCCCTGGCACTGAGGGTCTGAGGCATGGGGGGCCCCCACCTCCCTCTGGACCTGGGTTTCTTTGACACCCACCGGGGACGAGAGGGGCCACTGACGTCCCTGGATTCTGAAGAAGGAATCGCTGGGTTCCTTCTCATCCACTTTGCCCCCAGGCCTGGGTCCTCGCCGAGAATGGCATTGGTCTCCCAGGGCGGAAGCCGAGCAGGGCGTCCTAGGTGCCCGCTTCCCAAGGAGCCGGAGCCCCAGCTCTGAGGACACCCAGTCAGCTGGTGGAGTGGGCGGAAATGAAGATGAAGGTCCCTGGGACTCTTGAACCAGCCCTTCCCTGCGAGAATCTTCTGAAATGTTTCCCGAACGCTTGTCGAAGATACTCGGCCAAACACTCTTTCAAAACAAAGACTCAACGTATCAAATGGACTTCTTTTAATCACAGTTGGGGAGCCGGAAGGCGGTATCTTAGATAAGGCCCGCCTCTGCCCCTGCACATCTCATGACCATGCGGGGAAGCTCCTGGGGTCGGGGGGCCAGGCCTAGTCCTCACCTGCCAGTGCCAAACTGCCCGTCATCTGACCCGCTGAGCTGCCCCGTATGGCACCCCTGGGTCAGGCCGACTGTGTTCTCCAGGGCCACAGCGGGAAACCAATGACTCTTCAAATGGAGCGACAGAGGACATTTTAACCAAGGGCTACTTCCGAGGCGCAGGCCGGCTGGAGGGACTGGGCAAGGGCTGAAGAGGCTTTGGGGGGGGGGGACGTCACCTGCCCTCTGCCCCCAGGGACACGGGAAGGAGCAGACACAGCCTCTAGGCAGAGAGCTGGAGGGAGAAAGTGCCAAGGACGGGGGCCTTTGCTAAAGGAACGCAGCCCGTCCCGCTGTCCCCTGTGGCCCCGTGGGGACAAAGTGGCAGAACAGACACGCCGACCTCCCTCTCTTTCCTGGTCTCCTGCGGGTGCCTTCCCGTGTCCAGATCCAACCAGAGTCAGAGGGAGAACAGGCCATTGGCAGAGAGCAGGCAGAGACGGCGCCAGGATGGGCGCATGGAAGATCGCTGTCACACTGACTGCACACAGGGACCCTCACGGGAGGCAGGCGCTAACGTACGTCTGCACAGGGTGTGTCTGTGGAGGAGCCTGGGCCTTCCTGTCCCGTCCCTGGGAAACAAGGACGCGTCGGTTGGGGGCCAGTAGGGACTTCTAGAAAGGAGAATGGAGACCCTTGGAACAGGTGCAAAAGCCCGCCAAACTCTCAGGCCCACGGG
The DNA here is from genome assembly GCF_003009895.1 of Hyaena hyaena. Lineage (NCBI taxonomy): Eukaryota > Metazoa > Chordata > Mammalia > Carnivora > Hyaenidae > Hyaena > Hyaena hyaena. The sequence goes on along the minus strand of NW_024080664.1, from coordinate 2,703,857 downwards.
AGTGAGCCCCCCGGCCCCAGGTGGGTGCACGCTGTCTTTCGTGCAGACGAGGTTGGGTAAACTGAGACTCCTCTTCAGACCTGAGGCTTTGGTCTCAGGGGCCAGCCAACCCAGGCTCAACGGCCTTTGGTTCCCAGATGAGCCAGGATGCGTGCACCCTTCTGGCCACTTCTGCCGGACTCAGATTTTCCAGTACCTCGCAGACAAGACCCTTTAATTATTGAGCATATTTCCTGTACTAGGCAGGGACAGTGACTGCTGGGATCAAGCAGTCGACAGTCCCGTGTAAATATCTGTAATAAAAGGACTGACCAAATGACGCTCACTGTGGTCAATTCAGACCTCTACTCTACTCCAGTTGGTTGGTCGACCAGTTGGCCCGGTGGAAAGTATGACTTTTGACCAGGAATCTGTGACTTAAGGACAAGTTGTTGCAGCCACAGAAAAGGTAAGGCTGTCCGCCCCTCCAGGGCCACGTCATTCGTGATTGATCCCCAGTGCCGGACACTCGGCCTGAAGTGTGGCTACTGTTGCGTGTCCCCCAGGCCCCTGGGTCAGGCACACGGCGGGGGGGCGGGGGGGGGCAGGCACGGCTCTGATTAATTGCAGGAGGAAGAGAGCTGCAAAGAGAATCTTCCAGCTTGAAATAAGCACCCCAGGAGCCAGTGTCACTTCCTCACCGCTAATCTTCTGTCCTAGGGCTTTTCAGGGCCAGCGGCTGGGGTTATTTAGATCACTGTCGCACTTAACGAATATAATTCTTCTCAAAGTGGCAAGATGGAGCCACCAGTATGTACCCTCTTACATTAAACTCAGAGGTGAACTAGACTGGTTTTTTAAGTTAATTAATCGAAAACACGGAAACGATAAGCAGAAAATAAACCAAGAGACCCTCCAGGTAGAAGTGAGAAAGAACTCTTCCCCTGCCAGACCTGAGGCGGCCCACAGACCTGTCCAGGACGCTTACTCCCAGCCCTTGACCCGTGCCTGGCACGTAGAGGGAAACTGAGTTCACCAAAGGAGTTGCTGACCCCAAGTTGCAAAGGCTGGACCTGGATGAGTGACCTTGGGCCAGTCCCAAGATCTCAGCCTCAGTTTCCTCATCTGTGCAACGGGGGTAATCACACGATTTGAGAATGAGATGATGTCATATGTCTGGAAGGTTGCAGTAAACAGCAAATGTCGCCTGCCTGGACATTGGGAGGCCACACAACAAGTTGACTGCAGGCTCCCACTGTTTTCGGGGGCAAAGGGAGCTTTTATTCCCATGACTTCATCGGCAAAGGTCCTTCCTTTGGAGGAAGAGAGAAGAGCGGGAACAGCTTGGCTGCAGTGGGCTGACGGGGAGCCAGGGCCGAGGCGGTGACATGAGGGCCCAAGAATGAGGATTAGGTTTCAGCCAGGCATGAGCGTGCGTGGGGGAGGCCGCCTCGGGCTCCGTCCGGGCCTCCTTCCGTGCCCCTCGCTCAGTACTTCAGCCCGGGATCCACGACCTCAGCGCCGGATGCTGTCCCCGCTCTGAACCCCGGGCTGCTGCTGCGGGGGCCCCAGAGCCCTGTTTCTGGGGGCCCTTGACCTGGGGGAGTCTTTGCGGAGCCCCGCCCTCCTCTAGTGGACTTGTTTTCTGAAACGTGACCCCAGAAGCGTGCAGGGTGCCCCACATGCAGGCCCCGGCACCCCGCACTCCCCCCCTGGGCCCGCACCAGCACCAGAACCGATTTGATTTGGGCCCTCCGGCTGGGCCCATGACCTCACTGGGATTGTTCACTGTTTGGGAAAATAACTGGCTTCCACGTGGCAACAGCGCCTGTTCTCCGAGCGGCCTCAGGCTGGCCGGGGCTCCCCACTGGGAGCTGGAAATGGAGTCACATGAACCTCTTAGGGACCCCGTGCCCCAGACTGGGTCCCTCCATTCCCAGGAGTCCCCAGTGTTGTGAAAGGTGACAAAGCCAAAGCCCCACCTTTCTGTGGTGTAGGCTGGGCCAAATGGGCTCACGCCACCGTGGACAGAATCCAGGCCAGCAGCCCGGAGCGGGCGGCCATGCAGCCCGGCCTCCGCGCTGGGGCCACTGTCCTCCTGGCCTTGTCTGCTCACAGCTCACGTCTGACTGGGGTCCTAGACAAACCTCAGGGGCACTGGCCACTGTGCCCATTCCACAGAGCCAGCAAACTGAGTCTCAGAGGGATGGGTGCTGAAGGCCCCCGATGGCCTTTGCTCCAGACGGCCAAGCACGAACCAGGCCTGCTGAGCAGACCCGCGGCTGGGTCTGCGTTGTGTTCCCATCATGCTCTGCCACACAGCAAGGCTTGGAGTCTGAGGACAGCCCCCCGCGACATGGTGCTGATGGCCTAGGCCAGGGACCCTCGCCGCTGAGGCAGCCTGGAAGGCAAGCAGGCCTCGCTCACGGTCCCACGCAGCACCCACCGTGACCTCCGCTCACATGAGGGGGCCGGCTCCTCCCGAGGGCACGTGTCCCTTAATCCCGGCACCCAGGCAGGGAAACTGGAAGGAAGCTCCAAGAATCTCCAGGACAGACTGGCCGCCACCAGCCGGGAGGCAGAGCCACGGCTTCCAAGTGGCCTCCGAGAGAGTCCTCCTCCTCCCACTGTGAGGGCCGCTCCCGTGGCATTGCTCCCCTCACCCCAGTGGGGAGTGCTCCCTGGGTTCAAGCGTGGCCAGCCACGTGAGTTTCCCTGGCCTGCCTTCCGTCACAGCCAGACCCCCACGGGCAAATGCCTACACTGCCTGCTTGTCTTAGGGAAAAGACAAGGTCACATCAGTCACCTTCAAGCTCATCACGTAGCTCCTATTTCTCACCATCCAGAAAAGGAAGGACCATAACGGGCAAATCTTGTGGCTGCGAAGATGTGAGCGTGCCCAGCGGGCGAGAGGGTTTGGCCCCGCCCCCAAGCCCGGGCTGTGTGTCCCCGGGGCAAGCCCCTCACCTCTCTGGGCTAGTCAGTGTGGTCCATGAAAAGTGGATGAGACGTGGGTGGGGGCGTGCTTTTTCAGAAACATGAAATTACTGTTCACAGGCTGCAGGTTCTGGCAAAGAGAACACACCCCACGCTTGGCGTCCTATGGTCCCAGATAAGGTCTCCCCGAAAAAAACAAAAATGAACAGAATTTTAGCAGTGAACACTGAGGCCCAAGTCCCAGCACAGACAGGCATGTCCTTACCAGGTTCTACACACCCAGCTTCTTAGACTTTCCTTGTGGGACCAGAAGTGAGAACACACCCCAGAAATCCTTAATTCTTTGACCACGTTATGATAGCCTCCTCTGTTTCGGGAGCGAATGTCCTTATTAGCAGTAACAGTGCTGAATGTTTGCAGGTGAAATACGTCATTATTTTGTCGAACACGTGTTATGTAAGCCAGTGTTTCTCAAATGCCTTCTTGAGCATCTGCAATTTCTGTAGGAATTTCAGTTTTTCCTTCTACTGATAATTCCATTTTTGGTCAAGATTAAAAACAGAACTTCTCTGTGGCAGTCTTAATTTGCCTCTGAAAGATAGGCTCACAAAGGGGCGCCTGGGGGGCTCAGTCGGTTAAGTGTCCAACTTCGGCTCAGGTCATGATCTCACAGTTCGTGGGTTCGAGCCCCGTGTCAGGCTCTGTGCTGACAGCTCAGAGCCTGGAGCTTGTTTCAGATTCTGTGTTTCCCTCTCTCTCTGCACCTCCCCCACTCATGCTCTGTCTCTGTCTCAAAAATAAATAAAAACTATTAAAAAAAAGATAGACTCAGGGGCGCCTGGGTGGCTTAGTCGGTTAAGCGTCCGACTTTCGCTCAGGTCATGATCTCGCGGTTCGTGGGTTCGAGCCCCGCGTCGGGCTCTGTGCTGACTGCCAGCTCAGAGCCTGGAGCCTGTTTCAGTCTGTGACTCCCTCTCTCTCTGACCCTCCCCTGCTCACGCTGTCTCTCTCTCTCTCTCTCCTAGAAATAAATTGAAACGTTTAAAAAAAATAAATAAAAATTAAAAAAAGATACACTCACACAATCAGTCTATGGGACACCGCCCCCGCCCCCGAAAAACAACCCCAACTCTACCACCGTACTCACATCCTACAGGAAAAGAGAATCACAGAACAATTAACACCGAATACCAGGCTTTTTCTAAAGTATGAAATATTTCCTGTGTTCCCCACCCCCCAGCCCCCTCCCCCTCCCCCTCCCCTGTCTGGTGCAGAAAGCCAGCCACTGAAACAGGGCACCAGTGGGGGGCTGCTGATTTAGGATTACCCACCATCGCTCCCCCTGGCTAGGGAGGCACCACCTTGCCACACTCTGAAATAGGACAGCGGGAGGTTCCAAAGAGCTGGGCGGCAGACCTTTGGAAGGTGCAATCCTTAGCTGGGCCTTCCCCCACTCTTCAACAAAGGACACTGTGTGCCCACCGGATGCAGACACCTCGGTGCTGTTCTCATGCCCTTACCTTCCACGGGGAGGCAGAAAGGCAATGGGCATGTAACAAAGCAGCCGGAGGGGTGAGGGGGCTGGCTCTTCACACGGAGGAGCCTGGAGTTTGCCTGCGGGACCTGGCGCCCCGGGCCCTGTGCCGGGCTCGGGATCCGCCCCCACCCCGGCTAGGTCACCACGGGACTCAGTCCTCAAGTCTGCGCAGGGGGGCTGCCCGGGCTGTGGATTCCGCCGTGCCCCGCCCCCCAGGCCCCTGCGGGTGCCCCTGGATGGGTGGGACGGCGCACTCTGAGTTTAGGGCATCCCAGCCACGGGCAGCGCCGGGGGGGTGGGGGGCACCTGGGAAAGAGGCATCAGGTAGGGTCTTTGAGTGTCTTCCCCGGTCCGGTGCACCAGACCTGTGCTGGCAAGGCCTGGATCTCACGGGCGCCTCTGGATAATGGGGATGCGATGCCTCGAGGTCCCCACAGGCCACAGGGAGGAAAGGATGCTCCCAGGCTCAGAGGAAGGCGGCGACCCGGCTCCCCGTGGAGAAAAGGCTGTCGAGACGACAGAGGGTCCAGGGCCAGAAGAAGGGGCGGCCCGGCTCTCCTGGGAAGGGCTGGGCAGCGCAGAGGAACGGACCCGGCGCCTGGAGAGGGGGCGCTCTGGCCAACGCGGGCGAGGCCGCCCCCTGCCCCCCGCCCCCCCCGCGCCCCTGTTCGCTCCCGGGGTCCCCTCCCCGCACCTCCGACCCCATCCCGCGGCCCCCCCTCGTCGCCCCGCCCCCCCCGCACCGCCCTCCTCGGCTGCTGCGCCCCCTCCTTCCCGGCCTCCTCCCGGCGCACTGCCCCCACCTCCAGGGCGGCGCCCCCCACCCCGCTCTCCACCTGCCCGCGTGGCGTGCGCACACACTCACACGCGCGCGCACACGCACACGCACCCGCACACCCGCTGCAGCGCGCGCCGGGGCCGGCAGGGGGCGCAGGCCCGTGACGTGCGAAGGGCGAGGCGGGGGATTCAAGCGCGTTATAAGGCGCGGAGCGGGAGCGAGGTCCCGTAGACGCCGCGCTCCGAGCCCGGAGGGAGCCGCCGCCCGCATGGCCCCCGCCCGCCGCCCCGCCGGGGCCCGCCTGCTCCTCGTCTACGCGGGCCTGCTGGCCGCCGCCGCGGGCTTCGGCTCCCCGGAGCCCGGAGAGCCCGCCGAGAGCCGCGCCCGCCGGGAGCCGCGGCCCGGGAACGAGCTGCCCGCGGAGAACCGCGCGGGGCCGCCCGCCCGCCCGCCGGTAAGACGCAGGACGCCTCCAGCCTCGGTTTCCCCAGCCGGAGCCCGCACCCCCCCCGAGTCCCGGGGGGCACGGAGGGCAGCGCAGCGTCCCGGGCGGGAGTCCCCTTCCTAGCGAGCGGTGGGCGCGCCGAGCCCGGGGCTCCGGGGAGACGCAGGGGGTCCGGCCGCGGCCTCTCTGCGCAGCCGGGCGCCGTGGGGGCGACCTTGACCGGGACTTTGGGGTCGTTCCGCGGCATGAAGAGCGAAATTCCGCCCGCCCCAGGTCAACCGCCTTTCCTCTGGGGACAGAAGGAAGTTGGGGAAATGGGTAAAATGTAAATAACCGGACTCTCCTGAAATTGGGAAGAACGTATTTGTGAAAGTGACCACCGTCCCCCGAATTTATTAGGTGCAGTTCTCTCTTGAAAACAACAAAAAAGTGACTCCCTTTCGGTCTGGGAAGCGGTGGAAGTGGTGTGTGTGCCGTTCCCCTAATGACCCGTGGCCTCTGGCCCCCAAGGGGTGATCTTGAGCTCGGCCCTGTCCTTCTGCGGAGCACAGTGCACTGCGGTGGGGGGGGGGGGAGGGAGGGGATTGGGGGACCTCAGAGGAGCCCTCAGCGCTGGGGTTCGGCTTACATTGGAGCCACCAAGGCCAAGGCCACCTCCTCCTAAGAAGGCGGGGGTGGCAGCCAGCCCCAGGGCTCCCTGGGAGGAGCTCCCCGAAGTCCTCCCACTGCTGGAAGCCAGGAAGGCCAACCCCACCCAGACAATGGGCCACAGTTTCTGGGGGAGGGTGGCCAGATGTCAGGATACAGTCACCGGGAAGCACGACGCCTGGGTGCTCCCCGGAGGGGTTCTGGCCTCTCTTTGTGGGGCCCACGTGGGCCCAGAGGCTCCCCGCCTCCTTTCCGAGAGCCCCTCAAGGCTGGAGACCTTGGTGGGGCCAGGACAGCTGCCTGCCACCCACCCACACTGCCACAAGCCCGTCCCCCCCCCCGCCCCAGGCTGACACACCGCCGCCTGTGTCTGCTCCCCTCAAGCCAAACTGGGGTCCGAGTCCAGCTGGGAGTCCATGGCCCAGCTGGGAGGGTCACCTTGGCGCCCCCGTCCAGCTCGTGTGGAATCCTCTGGGGGCGCATTCCCGCCAAAGGCAGAGCGAGGCCATAAAGTGGAACCCGGTCCTGTGTCCATGCTGAGCCATCAGTAGGACAGCACTGAGCCGGCCCACTGCCCAGCAAGCCGCCGGGAGGCCCCGGGCACTCGGAGCCCTTTCTCTATCCAACCCCAGGCTCCTGTGACACGGGGGGCCCCGTGTCCCCACCGCAGCACGCCAGCTCCGGAAGGGAGGCCCCGGGCCCTGCGGAGTGGCCAGGAGACCGCCAGCTCGGTCTCTGAGGCAGGTGCCTGCCGGCGCTAAAACCCTGGGTCCTCCTGTCAGCCACTGGTATTGGCTTGTGACGTCACCTGTGCCCTTGGGGCACTTCCTTCCCAGCTGGTGGCTTCCCCTGGAGCCCAGACACCCTGAGGCCCACTGACTGATGAGCCAAAGGCCTCTGTGAAAGGCGCCTCGGGGGAATTTTGCTCAGTGTCAGCACTGGCCGGAAGGCAGTGTGCACAGGAGTGGGTGTTTCTGGAAGCATCCCTGTGCTTGTTTTGGAGATCTTGAGGGAGCTGAGTGGCGTCACATGGCAGATCAGTGCTAGGCCACCGCACCTCCTAACTGTCCTGTTCTGTGCTGGAAGCTTCCGTTTCCCTGATGGCTGCCGACACCGGCACTGGCACCCTGGACCCCAGCAGGGGCCGCACGGGTGGGGGGGTCTGATGAGCACAGTTGCCTCCTCCCGAGCACTTGGGAGTGTTGCTGGTCTCCCCCAGCCCAGCCCAGCCCCTGTGGGGGGAGGCCGGAAGAGGTGGCCCGGCCATGCCAGGATTGTCACCTGCTGCAGGGCTCCGCACCCCCACCCCCGCCCGCACGGCCGAAGTCCTCTTCTCCCCCACAGTCCAGGCTGCGGTGTGGCCGGTTACCCTCCCTGTGTCGGGAGGGCGGGAAGTTCGGGCTGGGGGGCCGCGCTGCTGACTTTGAGGACACCAGTGTTGCCGAGCACCAGGCCCCAAGGGTGCCGAAGGCCGGTCCAGTGCACAGTGACGTCCTGAAAAGTGTCCCGTCTGCTCTGGGCGCACGTGCCGCGGGAGGCAAAGCAGCCTGACACCGGCTGTGTTCCAGGAGCCCATGGCCGAGGGCGCCCGGCCCGTCGACCCCCGAGACGCCTGGATGCTGTTCGTCAGGCAGAGTGACCGCGGCGTCAACGGCAAGAGGGGGGGCAGAGGCAAGGCCAAGAGACTGAAGGTGAGCACAGGAGCCCCGGCAGCGTGCGCGTGTCCTGGTGTGTGTGTGTGTGTGTGTGTGTGTCCGTCCTGGTGTGTGTGTCCTGATGTGTGTATGTGTCCTAGGGTATGTGTGTGTGAGTGTGTGTCCTGGGGGGCGCGTGTGTGCATTGGGGGGGCTTGTGTGTCATGGGGGCCATGTGGCTAAGCGAGGGGTCTCCACTTGTGGGCCCTCCCTGCATCCGGCCCCACCATCACCCCCTTGCACCCTGGCCAGCCCCCCGGTGCACCCTGGGCAGGGCCAGCGAGGACAGACCCTCACCCTTGGCCTGGGGTCAGAGAGCACAGAAAGTGCCCAGCTGGGGTCCCAGGTGACCCGAGTTTGAGGCCTGTTCCTGTCATTTTCCCTGCACCCCCAGAAGGGCAGGCAGCCCCATCAGTGACCCCCTTTCTCTCCCATCTGCATCCTAGTGCGGGAGGCGGGGCTGGCCGGGGAGGGGGTAGGGGAGGGTTCCGGTCAGGCTAGAGTGACACGCTCTCTGGTTCCCAGCAGGTGGGGAGCCTGGGGCCCCTGGAAACTGTGGGTTCCCACTCTCACTCCTCGTAGCCCGAGGCCTGGCACCTTGCCTTTGTCCCCTGGGGTTGGGGGCTCCGGGCCAGGTTTGTGTTGCTCACACCAGGCGTGGGCTTCTCTGCCCGCCCAGGGCCGGGGTCTCAGCCAACACTGGAGTGCCGGGTTCTGAGCCACCGGGCTGTCACCATGGCCTCACCTCACTGTCACCCCTTGGAGCCACCAGGCCCCACGCCAAGCGAAGCCGGGGCTCCCCCATGCTCTTGCTTGCCGGGGACTTGCTTGCTGCTGTGTTCGGATCCTCCCCAGCCCGGCGTGGCCTCTCTGAGAGCCCAGTGGGGGCTTGGCCGACCTGCAGTGTCCCTCTACCGAGGAACCCCCGTGTCCCCACTTGGTTCCCCTGCCTGCTCCTAGCCCCGTCACCAGGGGCCCCACCACCAAGCCAGCCCTAGGCCTGCAGCACAATCCAGTCCTCACACTCAGAGAGCCTCACTGCTTCCTCAGGGGAGTCCGAGGCCCGGAGGCTGACCTCCACCCCAGGGGTGAAAGCAGGGGCCCGCCTTGCCTGCTCAGAGGTCCTCACGGCTCAGCTTCCTTTCCAGCTTGGTCTGCCTGGGCCCCCAGGGCCCCCCGGTCCCCAGGGCCCGCCTGGCCCCATCATCCCACCTGAAGTGCTGCTGAAGGAGTTCCAGCTTCTGCTGAAAGGTAGGGAGATGGTGCACCCACATGGACACGCACCCTTGTGTACGTGGGGCCACAGGAGGGTGTCCCGGAGGAGCGGAGATGACTGGACGTGCCCGCGTGGGCCAGCACTCAGGGAGGCCCCTGCTCTGCGACAGCGGGCTTGGGGGAGGCTCGGGGTCCAGGTGGGGGCTGGGAGGAGTGTGGTAAGAAGGAGGCTTCGCAGAGGAAGGTGGACTTGACCACTCGGGGACCAGCACTCCACCCCATCTGGGACTGGGGGGAGCCCAGCCGAGGCCAGGGGACCCGTATCCCCCAAGTGGGGCCATCACTGAGGGATCAGAGCTCCTTAACTCTGCAGAGTGCTCCTCTGATCACATGGAAACCGTGGGGATTACTCACCCTGGGTGACACAGGCCCCTGCTGAGACCCCGGCCTCTCCCCTAGGTCCCCTGTGTCCCCGCCTCTTTCCCTGGCGGCTCTCAGCTGCTGGCCAAGAGCCCCACGCCAGGCAGGGATGATGGTGTCCTGGGCAGCACAGGGGGGTCAGCGGGGCTGAGCCGTCACGTCCAGGAGATGGCCCTGCGTTCCGGCAGCTGCTGAGCCGCGTCTCTACCTACCGGAGTTCACCTTATTAGAACTTTATTAGAGCCTTTCCTCCCCTTCAAGTCAATATAAGCAGAGAAGACCATAGCGTCAGGGGGAGGCGTGGGCCGGAGGACCTGGGCATTAGGCGTGATGTGAGTCCGCCCCGAGCTTCCCGGTAGCCAAAGCTTGAAGAGAAACCGGAGCAGCCGTGGGCTCGGGAACCCACGTCTCCGCAGGCCCTGCAGGCCGCGAGGGGGCCTCCCGTGGGTCCCGGAGCGCGGGCGCCGGCGCGTTGGTCGCGTGCGGTCCGTAACGGGCGAGCGCCGGGTTCGGAGCAGGGCTCGGGGACGCGGGCGGGTGGGCGAAGGCGCGGCCACCGCTCGTTCTGCGGCAGGCGCGGTGCGGCAGCGTGAGCGCGCGGAGCCGGAGCCCTGCACGGGCGGCCCCGCGGCGGGCGCGGCCACCCCCCGGGAGGACGAGGAGGAGGCGGCCGGGGACGCGGGCGTGCTGGCCCTGCTGGCCGCGCCCCTGGCCCCGGGCCCGCGGGCGCCGCGCGTCGAGGCCGCCTTCCACGGCCGCCTGCGCCGGGACGTGTCGGTGGAGCGGCGCGCGCTGCACGAGCTCGGCGGCTACTACCTGGTGAGCCCGGGCCGGCGGGCGGGGGCGGGGCCGGCGGGCGGGGGCGGGGCCGGGCTGACCTCAGTGCGCCCCGCAGCCCGACGCCGAGGGCGCCTTCCGCCGCGGCCCCGGCCTGAACCTGACCAGCGGCCAGTACACGGCGCCCGTCGCCGGCTTCTACGCGCTCGCCGCCACGCTGCACGCGGGTGAGGCCCGGGGCGGGCGGGGTGGGGGGTTCGCCCCCGTGCACTCGGGCCCCCCACCACGGCGCCCGTGACCGCCCCCCCCGCCCCCCGCAGCGCTCGCCGATCAGCCCCGGCGGGGACCGCCGCGCCCACGGGACCGCCTGCGCCTGCTCATCTGCATCCAGTCCCGGTGCCAACGCAACGCGTGAGTCGGGGGCGGGGCGGGGGGACTCCGACACCAGACCCGCCCCCTCCCCCTCCCCCAGCTCTACCTGGCTTGGAAAGAGACCCAGTCCGCAAGCCCTGCCACACCGGCCCTGGCGACCCCACGCCTACTTCCTGATCTCGAAGTCGCTCCCGCCCCCCTCGGGCCATCCTTTCCCAGCGGGGAGGGGGGGTGCACCGTGCCTGCCCCAACACATTCCCGCCCTCCCCGCCCCCCTCACCCCCCTCACCCGCGCTGGGAACTGTCAGTCCCCTGGAGGCCACAGTGTCTCCTCAGTCGCCTCTCCAGACCACCATGCAGCCCCCCAGCCCATCTCTTCTGCCGAGAACTTGCTTCTCGGCCGTCCACTCCGACACGATCCTGCCCGCCTTTCCCTTGCGCCTGCACCCCCTTGCGCCTGCACCCCGGAGGGCAAGGGGCGGCTCCCTGTGTGTCCCCGCGCCCCCAGCGCCCCCAGCGGAGCCCAGGCACAGAGCCGGGCTCCATGGCGGTAGGAGGCGGAGTTCAGAACTTCCCAGTCGCTGTTGCAAACCTTCCATATATCGGCCGGAACCCCCTGTTCTGGCGTCACTGCTGCCATCACACCCCCACCTCCAGCGGCACCAGCCTGTGTCCTGTCTGCAGCAGAGCTGGGACCTTCCAGCCCCTGGCCTGGGCCCAGGCTTGCTTTCTGCGCACTCGCAGACCCCCTTTGGCCCTTTGGCGATGTCCTGACTCAGATGCCGCCCTCCGCCAGATGAGCTGGCAGGGACAGCTGTTCCTGCCGCACTGAGCCAGGCCGGTGTTTGCTGGGGTGGCTGTGGGCACACTGTGGGTGAGGTTGGTGCCGTCCGGGGGGTGCGGGCTGACCATCTTTCCGTTTGGGCTGTAGCTCCCTGGAGGCGGTCATGGGCCTGGAGAGTAGCAGCGAGCTCTTCACCATCTCGGTAAACGGTGTTCTGTACCTGCAGGTGCGTGGGGCGGGCGCGGGGGGCACCGCCTGGGCAAGGCTGGGGTGCTCAGGGTCTCTGGGAGCAGTGCCTCACACCCCAGGCCGCCGCTGGCAGACCTTCCCGGTGTCCCACACTGAGGACTGGGGCCCCCATAGGGACAGGCGGCAGGAGGGAATGGCGGCCGGCCCCGTGCCCTCAGGCTGACGCTGTATTGCCCTGGGCCCGTTACAACTGTGGGAAGCAGATGTAGTTCCTTTACACGCAAAATCCTGCGTGACCGTCGCTGGCACTTTGGCAAGTGACAAGCTGATGTAAAGGTGGGATTTACTGAGAAAGAAAAGCTGACGTGCAGATGTGTGGAGTGACGGCTGGCCTTAAGTAAACAGCAGTGTGCCAGCCCCCCCGCCCCACGCATGCTTCTGTCAAGAAATTACACTCGCTTTGAGGTCAGTATTGCTGGTATTTCTCTGTTCGTGGGAATGGAAAGGTTTTTTTTTTTAATGTCTTATTTATTTTTGAGAGAGAGAGACAGCGTGAGCAGGGGAGGGTCAGAGAGAGAGGGAGACAGAATTGGAAGCAGGCTCCAGGCTCTGAGCTGTCGGCACGGAGCCCGACGCGGGGCTCAAACTCATGAACCGTGAGATCATGACCTGAGCCGAAGTCGGACGCTTAACCGACTGAGCCCCCCAGGCGCCCCCGGGAATGGGAAGTTTCTAGTTAAGTATAGTTGTCGTACGTGTTTCCCCTGTTGACAAGCAGGGGAGTTGCGGACGCGCTGGGAGGCCAGAGCTGTGGATGCTGTAAGGGATAGGAGGGCCGGGCCCCGGGGCTGCCGGGTGGCACCTGGCCCACCTGGGGTCCTGAGATGCAGAAGGTTGGGGGAGACCCCAGTGTCGGGGGGCGGTGGCCCCCGGGCTGACCCTGACCTTCCCTGCAGCAGGGGCAGTACGCCTCCGTCTTCCTGGACAACGCCAGCGGCTCCTCCCTCACGGTGCGCAGCGGCTCCCACTTCAGCGCCGTCCTCCTTGGCGTGTGAGCGGCCGCGGCGGGCCCTTGCTCGTGCCCGGCCCACAGAAGCGGGGTCCGAACAGTCTCCGGGCGGCGTTGGCGTGGCTGCCGGGGGAGGGGGCACGCGCAGGAGGAAGCCCGCTGGGACTGCCCGCGTGGGCACCACAGCTCAGCCCAGCGACGGCCCAGCCACCGGCAGCCCAGGGAGGGGACGTGCCAACTGGCACCAGCAGTGACCTCCGGAGGCCTTTCAAGATCAGGAGGGCCCTGTTGGGCTGCTATTTGGCAAATGTTTCTAGCGCGACTCCGCGCCCAGGAGTACTTGCTTCGTCTCGGGGAAGCACGGTCCCAAGTTCACCTCGGTGCCGTAGCTGTGATGGACCGGGAGGCGAGGCGGGGGGTCCTGTGAGGAGACACAGCTGTCCACCTGTAGCGCGTTTCTTCCACGGTGTCGCTGAGAAAGTTACACGGCAGCCCTGGGCAGGGCGGCCGCAGGGACGTGGTGCCGCAGGTGTGCGGGGGGCCGTGCGTTCGGGCCTGCAGAGGAGTGGGCGGCGGCTGCAGTCACTGGAACCATCTGCTGGCTTCAGGATGGGGACGGTCCCATGTCTGACGGAGCTCCCAGGGCACACAGCTCGCATCCCCTCTCGGAACCCCAGCACCTCCCTCCCGCGGGGACTGGGGGTGGGGCCCGGGCACGGTAGCCGTGAACCAGTCACTCGCTGCCCTTGGCAGGCCTGGTGCGATTCTCAGTAGGACTCGTACCCACCCTACCAGGAAGGGCCGCTGCCCTGGGTCCCGCCTCGAGTCACTGTTTGATAAGGGCCGCTGCGGCCACACCCTTCTCTGGATTTCCCTCTGCGTCCGGCGGGCACGGGTGTTTTAGAGAAGTTAGCTTTTATCCTGGAAACTTCCATCCTCTCAGTCTAGTGTATTACACAGCTGTCTGCTGAAGTATTTATTGTATGATGACGTATTTATATAAATAACTGACTTCATGCCGTGCTAAGAATTCTTGTTTCAGGGCCATCCATGCACAGTTACAAAAACAGCGCAGACGGGAAATAAAGAACCTGAAACATTTGGGCCAGGCCCACTAAGGATGGCGGAAGTCTGGGGGCCAGGTGGAGGCTGGCTCCTGCCCTGGGCGGGCCTGGGCCCCCTGAAGGGGACAGTGCAGGGGCGGGGGCTCGCCAGGGAGGCCTCCCAGAGAGTCACAGACCGGCTCAAGTGTGCCACGTGAAGATGCTGACTGCATCCAGTGTTGTTTTTGGGCTCTGGGTAGCTGGGTCCCGGTCTCCAGGGACACCCCACCGCGCAACGTCCCGGTCCCCAGCAGGGAGCCTGGCTCCACACTCCCAGGGTAGGGGTGTGCGCAGAACGCAGCAGGGGTGGGGGGGGGGGTGTGGAGACACCAGCTCCACTAAGGGCGAGGAAGGGGTGATAAGGCGCCTCTGGGGGCAGGGCCGGAGCAGCGGCCCTCAGCCAAGAACGCCCTGAGGCAAAGCCTCGCAAACTTACATCAGCTGGAGGCAGAGGGCGGAGGCTTGAGGCCCGGGAGCTGCTTTACTGAAAGTGACAGCAGTCACGTGACTGCTCTTGGATTCATAAGGATGGAGAAGTATTTGTTTATTGCTGCAAGTAGGCTAATTTGCATTTTTAACATCGTCACCAGAAGGGTCCCCCTCTCAAGCATTCTCGCGGACCTCAGCCCTGCACGGCCAACTGCACGTGCATCCTGGACACTGGCCGCTGGCCTGACTGCTCGGACCCTGAATGTGCCCATTTCACCCCCAGGGGGGTCCAGATGGGAGACCTGGGGGAGCCGGCACTTCAGAGTCCTGGGGCCCAACTGCGCCCGTCGTCAGTGGGATCAGAAAGCCGAGTTCCACGTCGTTCGGGGGGGGCCTGTCCACCCCCAGCTAAGCCCGGCACCCCCGCCACACGGTGTTCTGCCGCCTTGCTTCGCCCGGAGAACTGAAAACAGCCGGAGGCCTCCCACAGCCTGTCCGCGCAGGTCACTCCCTCGGTCCCCCGCTAGGAGGTGCCGCTGCCTGACCAGGTGCGTTGAGGGTGAAGCAGCGCAGGTGAGGCGCCCGTAAACTACGCATGGCACGCGACGAGAAGCCGTGGTCACCACTGTGGGCCCATCCACGAGCCACAAGCCTCGACGGTTCTACCAAGGAGAGACCCAGGGCACATCTGGGGGCAGATGCGACCTCTGAAGGGCCAAGTCACTCAAAGGTAATAACTCAAGAGACTAGAAAAAAAACCGAAACCTTTATTTACAACCACGGGGGTCCCACAGGAGTACACGACACACCCGTGGCGCGCGCACGCGCAGCGGGCCTCCGAGGCCAGCCCCGCGCCCCCGCGCGCCCTCACTGCCCTATCCGCACCAGCATCACCGTGACGTTGTCCGCCGAGCCGCGCTGCACCGCCTTGCTGGCCAGCCTGTTGCAGGCTGCCTCGTAGCGCGCGTCCGCCGTGGGCCTCCCTTCCCGGCTCTGGATCTTCTCGTCCTACCGGTCAGCAAGGGGCACAGGTGGGCGGGGGGGTCCCGGCCGCCCTCCGAGACGCGGCCTCCACAAGGAGGGGCCGCAGGACGCAGGGACCGGTGAGCCCCGGGCTGGGCAGGCAGCGGGGAGCAAGCCCCCGGGACGTCCCTGTTGCTAGAGCCCAAGCGCTGCTCGCTACTCGAACGGGCGGCGCCCGGTGAGCTCTTACCTCCAGGCAGGACAAGATGAAGTTGACGGCTTCTTCTGGGGTAAAGACCTTGAAGAGGCCGTCACAGGCCAGCAAAATGAACCTGTAAGCGGAAGAAGAAATATAAACAGGTTTTAGCAGCAAACTATAAACCGGCTTGGCGATGCAGGTAAAATAATACTCGTCCGACTACTCGAAGGGGCCGTGGAAGGGAGCGTCCCGAGACCCTGAGGTTGGCAGGCGGCCCGCCCGAGACAGGCTAAGCTGGGGGGAGGGAGGGAGGAAGCGCTCTCGCAGGGCAGAGGGGGCAGGGTCGCTCGCAGGGCTCAACTTGAGCCTCCCGGGCCGCCCATCCCGCCCTTCGACCCCTTGATTCAGGCAGCTTAGCGGCGTCTCTCCAGGCCCGGCTCCGCCACCCCTGCGCGACGATTCACACTCCTCCGCAGGGACCCCAGGACCCCTCACCACCCACCCCGAGCACCCTGGTTGTCATTCCTCCATCGCTCCCCTTTATTGCCACGTGCCTGGCCGTGTGTCATGCTGTCCCACTGCAATGGCTGTGCACCTCCCCTCTGCCAGGAGGCCCTTCTCTCTCCAACAGCAACAGGGTCCAAGTCTCCCAGAGCACCCGGTGCCAGACCGCCCCCCCCCCCCAAATGCACTCACCTACCTGACTGGGGAGCCCACGAGGGCAGAAAGCACTGCCAGGCCGCGGCAGTGCCCGCAACAGGGCTGCCCCACGCAGCCTTGGTTTATGACGCCAACTGGAAGTCGGGACCGTGGGCACGCACGCCTGTGCCTCTGGCACGGCGACTCACCTGTCATTGGGGGTCAGCTGGCAGCGTCTGATGTCGGGCACAGAGGTGACCCCACAGCGCTTGTACTGCCCGTCCCCGATGGAGCGCGACACCTCCAGCACACCCAACACACGTCCATCCCTAAAACGGGGAAACAGACTCTGTGTGACAGACTGTGGGTCCATGGTCCTTGGAGGCAAGAAGGTGAGCCCACGGCGCCCTCACCGCCCCCGCGCTGCCAGCCTTGGCCTCCGAGAACCGGGACACGTCCGTGTGCTCCGGTGGCACTGCACACCCTCTGGCTGGCACAGGGCGGCCCCCAGCCCGCCCTGCTGACTTGCCTACAGCCAAGCAGGCCAGGACAGGTCTGGGGCAGACACCCCAAAGCCCCTCAGGCAATCTGGGCATGCAGCCGGGGTTAAGAGCTGAGGCGGCGGAAAGACACTTTGTACTTAACCTGACCAACTGGGAAGTACCTGCGGGTAACTGGTCCCAGATTCTGAAGCACCATTTTCTTTACGTGGGCTGTGAACATGACTTTTCTTACACTGTATTGTATTCTGCACATTAAACTTCTACCCATTCCATTTTTAATTATTTTTTAATGTTTTATCTTATCTTTGAGAGAGAGGAAGAGACAGCATGAGCAGGGGAGGGGCAGAGAGAGAGACACACACACAATCCGAAGAAGCTCCAGGCTCTGAGCTGTCAGCACAGAGCCCGACGTGGGGCTCGAACCCACGAACGTGAGATCATGACCTGAGCCAAAATCAAGAGTCACACACTTTTTGGACTGAGCCACCCAGGCGTCCCTACCCGTCCCATTTTCAACTGAGGCATCCAGAGGTGGGGAGGTGACCTAGAAATGGGCCTGCATGTCTATCAGCAGGGGAAAGGGCCCCCCACTTGATGCCCCGAGAACAAGTCTGAGGGGCCGACACGCTCTGCAACCTCAGGCAGCTGCAAACCGCCAGGCCCTCTGCCCTCCCTTGTGAGACCAGAGGAGGGACATGCCGGGGAGCTGGGGTGCGCGGCAAATGCCTGAGCCGTTCACGGGGCCCACACAGGCTCCCTGAACGGTGGAGCCATAGGCCGCAGAGGCTGCGTGTGGCGGGACACCCTCACTGGCCTGGGCCGCTGTTTGGAGCCAGAACCCAGTCCTCCTGGCCCCTCGCTGTGGCCGCAGTCATCCTCCCGGCGGGTGCCTCCTGCCGGCCTGACGCGTGTAACCGTGGGAATGAGCAGCGAGAGGCACAAGGTGCACAGGAGCAGAGCGAGGAGCTGCGGGGAGGGGCGCCCTCGGAGCGCTGACCGTGAGGCCGCCCGCGGCGCGAGCCCCACAGGGACCCTGGCCCGCTTCCCCGACACTGGGCGCAGCGGCAGGTCCCGCAGACCCGCTGAGCGCCAGCAGCTGCGCACAGAAGCCGGGGAAGGGGCTCGGGCGTGAGGCGGAACAGCAAGGCTGGGTCACCTTCACCGGGCGTGTCCCACGTGCTGCAGGAGCCACGGCCGACGAGCACGGGCCCAGAAGAGCCACCTGCACTTCAGAAAATGGCGCGGCCGGCTGTGCCGCACTCCAGCCTACAGGACACGCCGCGGGAAAGCCAGCCGTGAGCTCGGGACGCAGATGCCCCGCACGACCGTCCTCACGGAGGGGTGAGGGGCCCGGGTGGACGTGAACGCTGACGGTGCAGACAAACGGGGGACCGGGCTCAGCCAGGAGGGACCCTGACAGCCAGCGCGGTCTGTGTTCCGTCTGCAACAAACCTTCCAATGGGTCAGCCGTGCACACGGTGAAAATGTTCACCACCGATTCCAGGTGGCAGATCTTGAAATGTTTTACTATTTTACATTTTTTCCGAAGGTTTGGAAGTTTCAGTAACACCGGTGGGAGGGAGGACTTGGAGGCAAAGACTGCGGGTCCGCCGCCCTGAGCCGCCGGCCCGGAGGGGGGGGGCTTGTCCTACGCCACACTCAAACGACACCTCCAAGGCACCTACGCCGCTCTCAACTACGTGGGGACTGGGGACAGGGTGACCGCCACACGGCTGACCTTCCTGTCAGCCAGGGACTGTCAAAAGTCCAAATGCTCTCGAGGAGTCGGGCAGAAGCTGTTAGGAGCTCTCGGACTCCTCTCCGCAGCGCTGGCCAGCAGCAGCCGGGAGCGGCAGCGAGGGACCGCAGCCTGCCCGGGCCCCCGCCCCCAACCCCACAGAACATCAAGCGCTAAGGGTCACACTGGAGGACCAACCAGCCAACGCTCTGGCCAAAGTCCTAGTGCAGCGGGGCCTCTCCTGAGGTCAGAGAAGGCGGGAGAGGGGAGCTGCCACCCAGAAGCGGCACATTTAAACCCGGGCAGCACGCGGCCGTTGAAGGGGTGGAGAGGGAGACGGAGCTGCACACAGAGGCGCCGTCTCCACCACGTCAGATGTCCCCTCTCGAGAGTCGTGCTGCAGCTTATTCTGTTGTGACAAACGACAGTGCTCACGAAAGCTCCCGGGCGCACGGCGCGAGACCCTAGCACCTCCGTTCCCGCTTCCCCGGCTCAGACCTCGGTCTCCTCGCTGCAGCCCTGCGCACGGGAAGTTCTGCCCACAGAACCCCACCCCCACCCCACCGCAGGAGGGAGCGGCCGTCCTGCCCGGAGCCCCCGGCCCTGTTACCTGACGTTCCCGCCGGCCTTCTGGATTCTCATCCGCTCCTCGTACTGGGTGGGGTTGTGCTCCTTGCTGAGGCTCAAGGCCGCGTGCTTCTGGCTCTCCTCGTTAAACCGACACAGGATTGCCTGCGAACACAGACAGGACAACAGTCATCAAGCTCAAAGTTACCAGGTGATGAGAAAGGTTCAGGTTCAGGTTCAGTCTCCTGCTGACAAACAGGAGTTCGGAGGAAAGAAGTGGCACAGAAACCACGGCCAGGGAGGGAGGGGCCACGCTGCGGGCCGAGTCTGGTGCCAGCGTGGCGGGCAGAGCAGCTGGTGGCCGACCCCCCGCAGGCCGCTGCTTGTCTGTGACACGCAGTGAGGATGACAGGCCCCAGGGGGCGTCGCGAGGCGCGGAGCCCACTGGAGGCGGACCGGAGGGCAGGAGAGCGGGCCAGCCAACGCCTCTGTGTGTCCCCACCGCCATGTCTGCGGCTGGAGGACAGGTATGTGCCTGAGGTCACAGAGCAGAGGCAGGACACAAATTTGAATCAGGCCAAAGTTTTTTTTTTTTTTTGCTGGTTTTACTCATGTTACTTATTTAATCTCAACACACATGAAGTAGGGCCAGTCCACACCAGAATATAAAATCCACTAGCGTCTGTGATGCTCACTGCTGTCGGCCCAGCACCTGGTATCTACATAGTGATCACTCTAAACATGGGGGGGGGTGGGCAGCGGTCTCCAGATGCTGCCTAAGAGCAGGAAGGGTCACCTGGTCACCATGACTGCTGGCAGAGCGCCAGGCTTGCTCAGAGGTCCAGCTGTGGGGGGCGAGGCGCTGAGCCGGGCGGCAGGGCGCAGCCCCCCAGCTCTGAGCCATTCCCCACAGCGGACGCCGAGACGCTGGGTGCCACCCGCGGGCAATCGCAGGCTTTTCTCTCTCGGTCACGTGGACCGGGCTCCGGACAGGGCACCACCTAGTGCTTCGTGGACCACTCGTGACTTATTCTGGAACCACGATGACGCTGAGAGGCCAGGGTTCACACTCCACCTTCATCACCATCTGAGGTCTTCTGACCCACAGCCCCATGAGACAGCACACATACCCACCCACCCACCCACCCTTCCCAGGGCCCAAGTGAGCCCAGAGAGCAAACGGCCACCGCCGGCCCCCTGCCCAGAACGTGGAGGCTGCAGGAGCCCCGGCAGCAGCCCTGCAAGAGACCTCAACCCGCCACCACCGTCCGCCCCGCTGGGCGCACGCCCACTGTTGCCGCCACCCCGCGCGCCGTCCTCCTGGGAGCACATACCCGACTGTCTCCGAGGTTGGCGATGTACAGGATGTTGTCCACAGCCAGGACACACGTGGCAGTGGAGCCGTCTTTCCAGGCGGGCTTCCTGGGGGAGGGGAGACACATCAGAAACCGGTCACCACCAGCACTTGGAGACTCGCTTCCAGAGCTGAGTGGTGGGGGTTACACTCCAAGCGCAAGGTAACTGTTACGAGCGCTCACTTGGTGGCAGGTGCTCTTCAGACAGTGTCAGAAGACCTCAACTGGGTTTAAGGAAAACCACACGTGTGTGCACACACACGTACACACTTTATGTGATTACACTCACTGGCTTGAGGCTTGTTTAAGGAACTCTTCGTCAGTATGCTTAAAAGTGTCCAAAAGGCATCTCTTCACGGTTTTCTCGACACTGATCACATCTCCTGTTAGGGAAGGAACAAGACCACATGCTCTCAAGAAGGGCGGGTTTTCCTCCTGCTGCCATTTTGTTTCTGTACTATGACCACGTCTTTACTTCCTCCCCCAGAAGGCAGGGTCGGCGCAGTCTGTTAGTCTTCCAGGTGCGAAGGCAAACACCTCACGCAAAGTGCCGGCACGCAGACATCAAGTCCAACTCCAGGCACCGACTCCACGGCCCCCACCTGCCCCCCTCAGGGCCCGTTCCCCTCCCCCCACCTGCCCCCCTCGGGGCCCGCTCCCCTCCCCCCCACCTGCCCCCCTCGGGGCCCCGCTCCCCTCCCCCCACCTGCCCACCTCAAGGTCTGCTCCCCTCACCCCCACCTGCCCACCTCAGGGCCCGCTCCCCTCACCCCACCTGCTCATCTCAGGGCCCGCTCCCCTCCCCCCATCTTCAGAGAGCCACTGATGGTGCTCGGCAACATGACACATCTTCCTGATTTACACCAACAGCAAACACCAAGATGAACATGAACCGACTCTATTCTAGGTCTCACCTTTAGGAAATTTCCTGATTAAGTTCTGATGCAAATTCTGTGCAGCAAATTTTGAGGCTCGAATTCCTCCGTGTCCATCAAAAACAGCAAAATATGAAACCCGAGTACTGGAAGAAAGAATCGCAAGTTACTGAGATTTTCACAAACATTGCTCCTCTCCACGAAGGTTTCTAAATCTTATTTCAAACCCTGAGCATTAAGACGACTGAGGACGTCCCCTAAGACACCAGCCACACTGTCACAAGTGAGAAAAAATACACCACGTTAACTGAGACAAATGTGGAAGTAACTTTCATGGTAATTTTTAAGTTCATTTATTTTAAGTGATTTCTTTTTTTTTTTTTTTTTTAAATGTTTTTATTTATTTCTAGGAGAGAGAGACAGACAGCGTGAG
>NW_024080664.1:2541825-2681963 GCF_003009895.1 Hyaena hyaena | reverse complement strand
GAGAGACAGTGTGAGCAGGGGAGGGTCAGAGAGAGAGGGAGTCACAGACTGAAACAGGCTCCAGGCTCTGAGCTGGCAGTCAGCACAGAGCCCGACGCGGGGCTCGAACCCACGAACCGCGAGATCATGACCTAAGCGAAAGTCGGACGCTTAACCGACTAAGCCACCCAGGCGCCCCTATTTTAAGTGATTTCTACACCCAACATGGGGCCTGAACTCATGAACTGGAAGAACAAGAGTCACATTCTTCGAACTGAGCCAGACAGGCACCCCAACTTTCATGATATTTTTCCTTTTTGTTTTATTCAAAAAAATTCTTTTATACTTATTTACTGTAAGGAAGAAAGAGTGTGAGCAGGGGAGGAGCAGAGAGAGAGGGAGACACAGAATCTGAAGCAGGCTCCAGGCTCTGAGCTGTCAGCACGGAGCCCGACGCGGGGCTTGAACTCACAGAACACAGGATTATGAACTGACCAAAGTCAGATGCTCAACCGACTGAGCCACCCAGACGCCCCCACGGTATTTTTAAATTAAAAGTTAAAAACTTGGGGGTCTGGCTGGCTCAGTCAGTGGAGCACGAGACTCTTGATCTCAGGGCTGTGGTTTCGAGTTTCACATTCAGTACTGAGATCACTTAAACTTTAAAAAAAGTTAAAAACTCACTTTTTTTTTCAAAGGTCGAGATTAACTGATCTTTCACTGAAGATGAAACTAAAATTCAGGGGCGCCTGGGTGGCTCAGTCGATTAAACATCCAACTGCGGCTCAGGTCATGATCTCACAGTTCGTGGGTTCGAGCCCCGCGTCGGGCTCTGTGCTGACAGCTCAGAGCCTGGAGCCTGTTTTGGATTCTGTGTCTCCCTTTCTCTCTGACCCTTCCCAGCTCACACTGTCTCTCTCTCTCCCTCTCTCTCAGAAATAAAACATTAAAATTTTTTTTTAAAAACCTAAAATTCAGAACTTCTTTCTATTTAAAACAGATTTAGTTTTAAACACTAACATGCCAGTAACAGTTACTGATCCAAGACCACGAAAAACACCTTGCAGAGCAGAGGTAACTCCAGATCTGTCACTCAGGCTGACCCGACATGTAATTCTCAACACCTGTCTTACCACCTTTACTCTAATTCCCCTTCCACATTTTGCCAGGAAACTTGCATACACAGAATAAATGCCATTAAGGAGTTAAACTGTTTTAAGAAGGAAGAATGAAAATGCCCATGAGAAACAACATTTACTCTGCAGAGCCGCTTCTTCAAACACATTTCAAGTTCCTTTTCAACAGCAACCTCACGAGCCGTGAAAAGCTACCCCTGCGTGGTCCCCAGCGCGGGGTCGCTGCTAAGCACGGTCTGGGGAGCCCAGTCAGGTCCCCTCCCCGGGGTTCTCGGGAGGCCTGCCTGGGCTCCAAAGGTGACCCCGCAGCGTGCTGTATGAGCGACTGCCGCGTACGCAGTCACCTCCGCACATGACCAGGTACCGGCAGGAACCATCACCTCCTCACCCGGACAAGGGCCACTGGCACCAATGGCCCCAGCACGCTGTCTGCTGATGACCGGCTGGTGCCAGTGAGCGCACATAACGGGCTCTGTGACCACAGAAACGTGGGGGTGCAGCCGCCTGATCCTGTGCCCCAGCCTTCTGTGCGCACACACGCAAGATCCTTGCCCTTCTGTCTCCCGTGTGCACAGACACACTCTCCAGTGCACACACGTGTGACCTTGCCCTACAGTCTCCCGTGCGCACACAGAACGTGTGTGAGCGACACGCCCTGCCGTCCAGCCTGCTGACGGGCTTCCCTCCATGCCTCAGAGTTTATCCTAAGGCCTCATTTGAGTTTGTACAGTTGCAGGAAAACGTTCACCGTTCTTCCCCTTGATGCCATTTCTGCCTTTTGTTCTCTTTTGGACCCTGACAGAGACAGGGTTCTCCTCGATCACCATGTGCCGAGCTGTGAGCAGCTCCCCCTCCATCTACGGGCCGGTGGGGAAAGAGCGCCCCCTGCCGGAGCTCCTCAGACCCAGACAGTGTCCGTTCTCACTTAACAGGGTTCCGGGCTCTGGCAGGAACACACCTGGGGCCGGACAGCGCTCTGCTGCAGGGCGTCTAGAACATCCTGAGCGCCCCGCCCCAGCCTCTCGCCCAGGTGACCACCAGAAACGTCAGGAAGGGAAGCACTGTGCAAAATCAGCCGTAGCCGAGAGCCACGGACCCAGCACTGGGCAGGCCAGGCGGCAGAGCCCGAGGGAGCGCGGGCACTCACATGAGGGATGACGGGGGCCTGCACTCCTCAGTGATGTCGTTCAGGATGACGTGGGCGTCCTGCATCTCTTCCCGCTCGCCCTTCCGCTCGGCCACGTAGCCCTTCAGACCAAAGATCGCCGAGGAGGCTGCGGGAAGAGAGCAAAAAGCCAATACAAAACTGTGCTCTTCCCCCCAGAAGCCCTAGACCCAGAGCAAATGAGGGGGGATGGGGATGCTGGCCGTTTGACTCAGTGATGTCCTAACTGTGCACGTAAGCAAGCTATTCCCCTCCAGTCATCTACCTCCCCAGCTGCAAGCCTGTAACTAAAATCGGACCACTGACGACAAGGGTGGTCTCCGAAAGGCTGGGCGGGGGGCGCCTGGGTGGCTCAGCTGGTTAAGCGTCCAACTCTTGATTTTGGCTCAGGTCATGATCTCATGGTTCGTGAGATGGAGCCCGGTGTCAGGCTCCAAGCTGGGCATAGAGCCTGGTTGGAATGCACGCTCTCTCTCGGCCCCTACCCTGCTCACTCACAAACTCCCTCTCTCTCAAAAAATAAATAAATAAAAGGCTAAACAGTGAAGAGGAAGTAGTAGGTGACAGCAAGTTAGTAGCGACAGCTGAGGTTACGGCATTAAGTACCAGAGCAAGGAACGTGCTGTCATCCCAAACTGGGGCAAAGAATTATGTGCAAAACTAATCTTGTCAGTCATTTAACAAGGGCAGAAAAATTCCTAGTTCAGAGAAATGCATAGAGTTTATCCCAAATGCCCTGCTGGACATGTGAAACTGGCTAGTCCCATGCCTGAGGCCGGCAGAGAATCTGAACAAACGGTAAGACAGTTGCTTCTACTTTAAGTGAGGAAGGCGAGGATGAAGGAGCACACCACGGGCACAGACTGACAGAGAACGGCCAGGCCAGCTGAAGCCCGTTTTTGGACACCTTGGGCTATGCAAACAATAAAACGACTTTGACAGAACCGCTGCTGGTAAGCACGGCGCTCTGGAGGCTAGAGGCGATGACCAGCTAATCCTCGACCCCATCCGTCAGCGGGCCAGTAAGCTTCTCGTGCGCCTCCCAGCGCACCCCGCAGCTTTTGCCGGGCAGCCCTGGCCCAAAGGACAAAGTGGTGTGTTCAGTGTGTGCACATCCACGGGGACCTCTCTTTAACTGATATTTTCCATTTCTTCTCCATTCTGACAAGTCACAAAGCTGACTACAAATTTCACCTGGTTTTTCCAGCCTCAGGCTCCTTCTTGGGAAGCTGCCTACTAAGCTAATCACAGAAAGCGAAGTGTCCATCAACAGGTGTGAAGAAAGACAGCGAGTCAGAGGTAAAGTGGGGGCTCAGTAAGCTCACTGTTCACTAGAGAAGGTGAAGTCAACATGCCCTGGGTCTTCTAACCCTTGAGGAACAAATCATCTCACCAAAGTTGGGCCAGAGATGAGCAGGAATGTAAGGAGAGGAAGCAAAAGTTAACTTGGAAATCTGTTTGCACAAAGGGAACCCTACCAGCTTCTTAAATACAGACACGGAAAGGAAGTGTCCTGAATCAGAAAGCTGAGCTCGTTTTTGCTCCGGGTTGTTCTGAGATAGAAGTCTAATACATTTGTTTTCAAACTGTCTGAAAACCTTTACAAACTTTCTTTTCCACAAGCTCTTCACTGCCGTTCTTCTCTTCTTCGGGGGCTCTTCTCTTTGCTCCTTTCCCTTCGCTCTTTACCATCTGGGACATCGAAGTGTCAGGAGAACCTGGACACAAGGACAGACAGACACAGCTGTGGACCGTCAGAAGCGCCCAGCAGACCAGGCCCCACCCTAGCCCTGAGACACGAAATGACGGGCAGCGCGAGCACCAGCAGAGAGGCAGGCGCAGAGATCACAGCAAGGACTTCGAGGGGCGGCGGTGAGCCCGGGCACCCACGGGGGGGGCGACCACAGCTTAGCATCCACGTCCTGCTCAGGCCAAGTGCAAGAGAGGGTCTCCAAGGGAGGGTTCTCAGTGGTAAAAACACAGCCCACATTTTGGGGCCGTGGTGCACACATCAGGTCCCATATCTGCAGGCCCTCATTAACAGGGAAGTTACCAAAATCTGCAGTGGCATATCCTGAACAAGTCAAAAAAGTACTAAGTACCCAAAGGGGGGGGTACAATGAGGTAAATGTCAGGCTTTGGGAACTGCAGTGTGATGACAGGCCAAGCAGGACAGGCCCGCTAAAGCCATCCACACCTGCAGACGGATGGCTCTGGACTCCAGCCAAAAAGCCAAGAGCGCCTGCCATGTGTGTGCATTTTGGAAGGAGAGAAGTCTCGTTTCAAATCCTGGTTCTGCCACCCGCAGGAGTGTGCCCTTAAGGCAGGTTACTTAACCTCCTAGCCTGTTTCCTCATCTGTAACACAGGGAGAACACTGTCATCTCGGAAGGTGGGGACAAGGTACGTAAAAGCACTGATCACGGTAATGCGGTCATCACCTATCCAATAAATGGCAGCCGTTGCCATAATTAATGGCTCTAAGCATTCTCTGCATTTTAGTATAAAAGCACGTGACCTTGGGGCGCCTGGGGAGCTCAGTTAGTTGGGTGTTTGGACTTTGGCTCAGGTCACGATATTGCCATTTGTGAGTTCGAGCCCCGCATCAGGCTCTGTGCTGACAGCTCAGAGCCTGGAGCCTGTCTTCGGATTCTGTGTCTCCCTCTCTCTGCCCCTTTCCCACTCATGCTGTCTCAAAAATAAACTTTTAAAAATTAAAAAAATAAATAAATAAAAGCACGTGACCATTTACTTGTGTTCACCAGACATTCCTGCGCACGGAGGGAAAGGGAAGAAAATGACCCTGCTGTCAGGAAGAGTCAATTACTTGCCCAAGAATAGATATTTGCAGCAGCAGAACAACACACACACACAAACCCTGCCGCACGTAATAAAGCACGTTCACTGCAAAAATTTCACAACTGTTTCCAATACACCTTCCCCGGAGGTCCCTCCAGTCATTTCCGGTCACGCTTCCGGTCACGTTACCTGTTGTTTTCCAGGGCGTTTGTAAGACAATCTTTCTCTCTTTTAACTTGCAAAGCGGAGACATTTTTACAGCTTTGTTACGGACTCCTGACTGAATCACTTTGTAGTCAGGGAATGTGGTCTGTATATGAAATCAATGCATTACTGGGACTTACTCTATGGCCTAGCATGTAGTCGATTTTGTAAATGGTGAATATGTCTTCTCAAAAATTCAATGCATTGGATGCAAGGTTAGATTCTAAATCCGAAAAAAACAAGCCTGTTAATAACGGTGCAAATTCTTCTAAATTGTTACTAGTTGACTGTCTTTTGCCCTATGAAGAACTAAGACACAACTATGTTGAATTTTCTTTTATTAAACCTGCTAAGAGCCCTGTTAGGTTGATGTTTGCACACATTAACGTTCACTGTTAAGAGTACTGTCCTTATAGGCAAGGTTTTAGGCTTAATGGTGAATGAGAGGATGCTGTGGTGTTGTGGTACAGCCCTGAACACCTGAGAATTCTCACAGAAGAGGGCTGTAATACCTTGTTCTAAATAGAGGAACTATGCTAATTTAACCCATACATTCTAAAGTAAGCCTGAGGATTTTTATGTCATGAATTAATGATATAAAAAGTCGACTTAAAAATCAGCAGCAAGTGTTGTACTTGACGACATTAGGAAGGGTTTTACACTGGCAGATAACTGCATGTGAAAACAGCCTGCCCCCCCATGCTGTCCTGCGGCCCCCTGCCCTGCCCTCACTTCGGGGCATTCTGGGTGGGAAGTCCTCAGTGAGACAGAAGGACGACATCACCGTGACCACCAACAGGACCTGTTCCTCTCTCCCCTGCTACCTGACTGGGGTGCAGGAAGGATGAAACACTTACAGGATCAGGTAAAACCAACGTTAACAGGCTTGATAAAAAGGAAATCAAATTCACAAAGACTCTTGAGAAAAAATAAGGATTGAAAATAATCAACTAAGGTCTTGAATTGCAAGAAAATTCCTGCACATGGTCTGTACCAGTCATTGTAAACCAGTGTCCTTCAGATTTTATTTTCTTAAGATCAAAACTCTTGTTAATGTAGGTACCATAAAAGAGAAGACTATCTGTGTTTACAGGTTCAGGGGTTTTAAAAATGTTTTAATATTTAATTTTAATAATTTAATTTTAATATTTAATATTTAACTATTTCATATCTTCAGATACTTCTGCTGAATACACTGGAGTCTGCCACAGACAGAGGCAGAGATAGACTGTGAGGTTTTTGATAAAATGTGAAAAACAAAGTTCAAATGACTGAACTCTTAATTCTGAAAGTCAGTTGCAAGAGGCTGAACCCCAAGAAGTAAAAGAATCACCAAAGAGTGATGTAATATATAATCTTTTTGCTTCCATATGCTGGTGCCTCTTTATTGTGTGATTTTAATCAATCTTATGCTGTACGGTGGTTTAATGTCATCCTAACCCCTGTTAAAACCTATTAATGAGTACATTTTACATAGGAATACAATTTTTATGTATTCTCTCCTTCCGCACATGCAATTTTTTCCCTCCCACTTACCTGAATCCCCACTGCTGGCTGGTGGGAGGTCATCGAAAAGCAAAGGTCCCCCCGGCCCTGAAACACAGCAGAGCACGCGGTGAGCCCACAGAACCCGGGGGAGGCCAGAGCTCCCGACTCCGTCCCACCAGGACACCTACACAGGTCAGTGACATCAACTCAAAACTCTGTGTCAATCCAGTGGCAACTCCTACTTCGGTAAATAATGTCTTGAATGAAACCTATTTTATTTTAAAGTCCTATCGATTCTAAGGAAACAAAAATCTGCCTGAAAGAGTGAAATCTGATTTCAGCTGGTAAAATAAATGCTCCAACGAACCGGAGGAAACTGCTCAACGTTTGTATGCAGCTCCTCGGGGCTAGTGACTAGCGGATTTTTCTGCCTTACCTGATGCCAGGGATTCAAAACTTAAGACAGTCCAACACCTAAAACATCTGCGTGTTGAAAATGGGGGAAAGGGAGAAAGATTTGAGACAACTACGACCCCAGGATGACGCGCTGACACACACCTGGGAGAGCCTGAAGACTGTACCTGAGTCAGTACTGCTGGCCGGAGGGAGGTCGTCGAAGAGCAGAGGTCCCTTCTGAGCTTCTTTGCCTAGAACACAGAGCGCCTGCTTAACGAGCATCTGGTCACCGGCCAGGGCAGGTTTTCAAAGGGGTGGGGGGAACCTTCTGAGATGTTTGCCAATAAACTCAAATTTTCTCCTCTTTGGTGGGCAGAATTTTAAAAAGCAGTTTCTAGACAGCTATTTAACACAGACATTTGCTTCCAACGGTTACAGTCAACATAAAAGCAATGAAAGATGACCCAACTGGCACTTGAAGGGCCACTGGGTCTTTTGAGAAAAACAAATATGTTTTCTCCATAATTTCATGCCTGAAAGCAACAAACACTTAAAACCTTTCTTTCAAAATAAATCCTGGGAAGAAAAATATGGATTCTAGGGCTAGAAAACAATTATTGGGTCCCTCAAGATAAAACCTCAAAGACAGAGGACTCTTCAAAGATTTATGGTATTCAAAAGTCCTACTTCCACAGCATTCTGAACAAACCACCAACTAGGAGGTCACACAAACGAGCACAAAGAAAGTGAGAGGTGGAGGGAAGCAACTCGATGTCAACTCGGCGTCCCCAGTGCCACATCAGTTACCATCCATGGAGAAAACGAGGACTCTCAGATACTCTAAGATACACTCAGCGGAAAGCCAGGGAAATTTCTTACCTAAAAGTCTGAAGATTTACAAACCAATGTGTCTTTTAAATGCTTTACACTCCATCATCCCATTCCACATAAAATTTAACCACTGCTCCCTATTCCCCAGCTTTCCCCGAATTTATATGCAAGCTGTTAAACACATGAACGCGGGGGAACACAGGGCAAAGATGCAGGTGTGCACATTCCCGTCCTGCGTTCGTTCGGCCCGTCTGGTCCTTGGAGTCCAAGTGCAGAAATGCCCTCGTTTCACAACCAGTTCATGTGTAAGCTCAGAAAGGCTCCGTATCATACTTTTGCCTCTATGTAGAAACGAACTGGGTATCAATTCTACTCTTCTAAAAACAAAGTTCAAGTTAAAATTTAGAAACTCCAAGGAAAGAAATATCTTGTACCTAATACCTGATAAATTCCTGGTTTAACAAAAAAGTTAACTCTTCTGCTTTACACCCTAATTCAAATGGGAAATGACACCATTCTCCCTCAGGATTTCCCAAAGTAACTATAAATACTACCATTTTTCTCACATGTGACACAAACACCCTACACAAAGTACTCACAAAGCAGCCTCACCAGGACACTTAACAGCGTGCGGAATGACTGCTTAGTCAATGATCCAAGAATCCCTAGGTCCTAACCAGGCACTTCCGAGAGCAACCCAGGCCACAGCGTGTCTGAGCTTCAGACACCCATTCCCCTAACAGGCTGGAAATGCACACTGCGTGTGTGTGGGGGGGGGGGGCGGAGGGCCAGGCGCCTCAGGAGGGAGGGGTTACAGGGAGGGGGCCCACCTGAGTAGCAGCCCACCCCTCCACTCGGGCCGGGTCAGATTTTCATTTCTGAATCAAACTACCCATTTGAATCAGGTCCCTCCACTGCCACTGTCCAATGGGGGAGGCCCTCTCCCCCCAGGGGACACGGTTTGGGGCCTTGCCGGCGCTCCTCACGACCGCACTCCCAGTACAGCCCCAGCCCGGCCTCTGTCACCCCAGGCAGCAGCCCATCTCCTGCGCCTCCCCGCCGGATCCTGGAAGACCCTAAGTGCTATTTCAGTTAAGCACGAGATCACCTCCTTTCTTTGGGCCACAACTGAGAACGGCTAATAAAAACAAGGACACTTCTGTCCGCAGCCCCCCAGGCACCACTGTAGCACTCCATCTATCCTCAGTGCATTCCATCCTTCCAACCCTTTTGTGAGGTGAGTACGATTACCACGTTCCTACTGATGAGGAAACTGAGGCAATCAGGTGAAATAACGCCCAAGGGGGAGCCTGTCAGGAGTGGGGAGTCCAAGCCTAGTTCCCAGTCCATGCTCCTGTGCGGTGCCACACCGCCTCCGGGCAACATCTCATTCAACCCTTCCAACAACCCCACCAAGAGAATCCCAGTCTCTGGAATACTTTCTGCATCACTGAAAGGATCACGCAGGGTAGCGTGCATTTGGATTCTTTAAAAAAAAAAAAAAAAAAGAGAGAGAGAGAGAGAGAGAAATCCATGGGGGGTCTGGCTGGCTCAGTCAGTAGAGCAGGCAACTCTTGACCTCGTGGTTCCGAGTTCAAGCCCTATGTTGGGTATAGAGATTACTTAAAAATAAAATCTTAAAAAAAATATATGGGGGCACCTGAGTGTCTCAGTCGGTTAAGAATCTGACTTCATCAAGAAGATATGGTTTATCTACACGATGGAATACTCCATGGCAATGAGAAAGAATGACATCTGGCCACGTGTAGCAACATGGATGGACCTTGAGGGTGTTATGCTGAGCGAAATAAGTCGGGCAGAGGACAGATACCTTATGTTTGCACGTATAGGAGGATTAGGAGGAACTTAACTGAGGAACAAGGGGGAGAAGAAGGGGGGAAATGGTGGGGGAAAGGGAGAGAAGCAAACCATGAGAGACTCTTGAATGCTGAGAACAAACTGAAGACTGATGGATGTGGGGGGGAGGGGGGAGGGGCATGGAGGAGGGCACTTGTGGGTATGAGCACTGGGTGTTATATGGAAACCAATTTGACAATAAACTATTTGTAAAATAAAAAAAAATAAAAAAAAAAGAATCTGACTTCAGCTCAAGTCACAATTTCACGATTCACGAGTTCGAGCCCGGCGTCAGGCTCTGTGCTGACAGCTCAGAGCCTGGAACCTGCTTCGGATTCTGTGTCTCCATCTCTCTCTGCCCCTCCCCTGCTCTCTCTCTCTCTCAAAAATAACATTAAAAATTGTTTTAAAAATCTATAAGTCATAAATGCTATAATGAAAACTTCTGATTACCAAGAACCTTACATCCTATTTTGGATAAATAGTAATTCAAAGTATTTGGGGCTGCAATGTGACTGTGACCCAAAACTTTGGAAGAAGGAGGCTCCCTCCTCCCCGAATTCTAAATATAAGAGCTTAATGAAGAAGGAAAAACAAAGCTAAAGACCATTTTTCATTACAGTCAGCCTCACCTCGGGGTTTCTGTTTCAAGTCACCTGCACTCTGAAGCTGAGAGGATTGCTCTTGGGTCGATCAGTCACGTCAGCTGAAAACCGCAACGCACAGTAACGCAACAGAAGGGTCACACAGTTCACCTAAACTGTTCTTTACACCTAACTTTTCAACTACAGACACAACACACCACAGAACCCTCAGGAAAAGCCCCCACTCGGCCACCACACTTCCCTGCACAGTAACGGAGGGGTGAAGGCAGAAGCGCACTGTACACAAACACGCACACCCTTGCTCACGAAGCCTCCGGGGCACGTTCCAGGCTGGCACACCTGGGTCTAGCTCTTGCTGACAGCTGGGGTGGGGGGGTCCAGTGTCCTTCCGGACGGGCGGGCGTGCAGGCGGCTTCCGGGGTTCCCACGTGACCAGCAACGCGGCAGGAAACCACCGCCGGGGGATGGACACACACCTGCGAGACTGCTGGTCGAAGGGGACGAGGGGCTTAAGTCCGATGGATGCCAAGGTCTGCTCCCCAGAAGATGTGGTAACTTCCACTCCCCGTACCCTTGCTGATTGTCCATTTCTCTCCATCCTCGCCGCCAGGTAGCCCTGGAGCCGCCCCCCCCCCCCCCCCCCCCCCCCGCCCAGGGGCAAGTGCAGCCCTGGCTCCAGGGCTCGGGGGGGCGGGGCTGGCCATTTGCACTTCTTCCCTGAGCTGTCAGGAGACAGCCTTTGACCATTTTCAAATGGGTCACTTGTCTTTTTTTTTTTTTTTTTTTTTTTTTTAGAGAGAGCATGCACGCAAGTGGGAGAGGTACTGAGGGAGGTGGAAAGGGAGGGGGGGGAGAGGGAGAGCAGAATCTTAAGAGCAGGCTTCACGCCCAGCGTGGGGCTCCAACCCACGACCCTGCGCCAAAACCAAGAGTCAGACACTCAACACTCAACCCACTAAGCCACCCAGGCACCGCAGTCTTTTTTTTTAATTGATGTGTTTAAGCCTTTTATTCATTAGGGCTCATTAGTAACATGTACTTAAATTATTTTCCGTTCATCTTTTGCCTTTGTGGTATTTTGTCCTGCAGACGTTTTTATTTTTACAAAGTTAAACCCATTTTAATTTTTTGTGAGTTTTTTCCCCTCGCTTATCCCTGAAGTTTTATGATTAGTCTTTTTTTTTTCCTAGTATCTTCAGCTTTATTTTATATTTAGGTCTCTAGGGTTTTTTTCAAAGAAATGTTCTGAAGAAGACTGACTCAGTCCCCCGCTAGCCGAGAGATTCCAAGCAGCCCGTGTAGCAGCCTAGGGAGGGAATCACCCTAGAAAACTGAGACCAACTTACTGCCAAAGCAGCTTTAAGCCAGGACGCCTTTAACGTGCTTGAATTATCAATTACAAGCTGTTGATCTGTAAGACATCAGGTTAGCACTTTTAGGAGTACGATGTAGCAGAGAAGTTTCATTTGGGTCTAACATGCACATACTTCCTCTTTCTGATAAACCCTCTACACACGAAAAATCCGATTTACTCAGCATTCAAATCTGTACATGCTGGCGTGGAAACTAATCATTTAGCACAAAATCTGAAAACAGTTTTATGCATTCTTTCTACATTTTTCTTCAGACCATAAAAATTAAAAGGCTTGGAGGCAGGAGCATTAGATGGAATGTCTAAAAAAAAAAAATCAAAGAGCTAAACAAAATACACTCGATGTGAGGTGAGCAGTGTGAAATTTCCTACCTTTCTACAAGACCCAGTTAAGAGTGCGTCTGTGTCCTCTCTAGGTAGCTGCTGAAGTCCACATCGCATGTGCTAACACGTACTAGGCACTGACCAGCGCTGCACCTGCACTAAGCACCGCACACGCAGTACTCGCTCTAACCCACGAGCTCACAGCAGGAGGCAACAATCCTAGTTTACAGACATGGGGAACAGCCACAGAGGCCAGTTACTGGATTTGAAACCAGTTTGATTCCATGTCCAAAACCACTCTTCTCGGGGACTGTGAGAATGACGAGGGCTGTTACGGTCCCCTGCATTGGCTCAGGAATCTGCGGCACCTGGATATCAGAGATGAGGGTCACAATGATGCAGTTTTGCCTCATCTTTCCATATACTTTATTATTTTTTGTAATGCTTATTTATTTGAGAGAGAAAGTGTGCATGTGCATGAGCGGGGGGGGGGGGGGGGGGGGGGGGGGGGGGAAGGGTTCAGAGAGAGAGAGAAGGAGGAAGATACAGAATCTGATGCAGGCTCCAGGCTCTGAGCTGTCAGCACGGAGCCCAACGTGGGGCTCAAACTCACAGACTGAGAGATCATGACCTGAGCCAAAGTCAGATGCTTAACTGACTGAGCCACCTGGGTACCCCTCCATCCACTTATATGAAATCAACCTTATTGGGGCGCCTGGATGGCTCAGTCTGTTGAACGTCCCGCTTTGGCTCAGGTCATGGCCTCATGGTTGGTGGGTTCGAGTCCCGCGTCGGGCTCTGTGCGGACAGCTAGCTCAGAGCCTGGAGCCTGCTTCGGATTCTGTGTCTCCCTCTCTCTCTGACCCTCTGCTGCTCACGCTGCCTCTCTCTCAGAAATAAATAAAACGTTAAAAAAAAATTTAGAAACCAACCTTATTTTCCTTTCACGTACTCGATTTTTAACTTTATCAATCAATACCATAGATTTTCTGAAGCAAAGTATGGCATTTAAGTTACTTTTTTGAAAATCACGTTATTTTCACAAGACACTGAAATCAGATTCTGTTCTTGTTCAAGCCATTTTAACCTGTTAAGTCTCATGTTGTTGGTTTTAACCAACTGCCATCCAGAGAACTTTGGATCCCAACTCTGGTCACTCACTTTATTGCTTCTCCCGCTCAGCTTCTGGTCCACTACAAATTCAGAACGAATGCCTTTTTCGTTTTTAAAGCTATTTTAAAAAATCTACTCAGTCAAGCAGGGCCTGTGACAGTGTCAGTGCCCTTCCCACAAGCAGGGGGCAGGTCACTAATCCGAGGAACAGGGGTTTAAACACTATGCAGCCCCTCTGTGGCCCCGGCATCTCAGGCAGGGGTTGGAGACCCCCCCGCCCCGCCACTGTATTTGGTGGCATGCTGCCAGGTACCAACTCCTAAGACTTCTGGGTTGTCGGATTTTTGTATCATCTAAAAGGTGCCTTCCCCTGAGCAAGACAAATTAATTCCAGGTAAAAAGTTACCGATTTTTTTTTTTTTTTAAATGACAGGCTTACAGGCACATCTGCAAATCCAAACTCTGCCCCAAACATATCCAGAGGGAAAGTATATTCCATCAACAGGGTAAAAAATAAAACTGCACAGACAAGGCCAGAGCTTTCACCCACAACTAGAGCCATTTAGGAAGCGAATGGCAGACTTGAGCACACAGGCTCAACGTTATGCAGACGCTTCTGTCCCATCAGAAGGGTAAGTGGGGAAGTTAACGGTGTCATTGCTGGGAATGATGGCCCCATAGAGACTGGCCGGGGTTCCCATGCGACAAGCCAGACTCCAGGCCCGGTGCAGGGCAAGACTCCCCGGTCCTTCAGAGCCCCGAGTGCACCACTCCTCCGCACTGGTCCCTTCCGGCAGACCCGAGAACTGAATGCCGCCCCCCATCGCTCCCATGCCCAGCATCCTTGCAAATCACAAGTCCACCCGAGCTCCGAGGCCCCATCCCCGCACCGCCTCCTTCCCCAGCGTTTCTGGACGAACTCCAAGCCCTCCTCCGGGCCCGCGGCATTTCCCACGGTCGCTAACTTTTGCCAGTTTTAATTATAATCCCTTGCATTCCCATCTAAGCTCTCTGCAGGCGCAGCCTGGAGCTCGCTGCTCTCCTATTCCCCACAGCGGTGGTTTGCACTTTTGGTGGTGGCCAAAAGCCCCGGGGATTTCACCACACGGACGCAGGACCCTACCCTGGGGGCTCTCCGCCTGGGCGGACCGAGCGAAGCCTGGAAATCGGAACTTGTTTTTAAGGTTGCCCAGGTCTTCCGCCACCGAGGTGGGCTTAGAAGGGAGGCCCTATAGAGCCGGGCGTCTCGCTAACGTCCCGCGTGTGAAGGCACCGAGCAGCCTCTCCGAGCGAGACCCGGGGCGGCCCAGGGCCCAGCACGCGGCGCGCTAACAAAGGCCTGGTCCCGGGCCGCTCGGGCGCGGAGCTCGCCCCACGGCGCCGCGACCACGCACGGCCGCCGGGCCCGGGCGCAGCCGATGCGCGCACCGGCGCTGGTGCGCCGGGCCTCGGGGCGCCGGGGGACGTCGTGGGGCCCGGGCACGGAGGGGAAAACCACGGAGAAAAGTAAAATCGTAAGAGCGCAGGGAACGAGCCCTCCCCCCGGGCGTCAGAAGTCCGAAGGGCGGCGCTGCGGGCGGCTTCGGCGTCGGGGGCAGGACCGGAGCGGAGCGCGGCGCCGAATCCGCGGCCAGGCCGCCAGGGCCGTGGCGGCGGGGCGCGCGGGGAGCCGGGCTCGGGCCGCCCTCCGCCGCCGCACGTGCGGGCCGCACACAAAGGACGCGGCGGCCCGCGGCCGGCTCCCGGGCCCGCCCTTGTCCCTGCGCGGCCGCCATGGCGGAGCCGCGCCGGAGCGCCGCGGGGCCCGCCGCCCCAGCCCCGGCAGGCCGCGCTCGCCCCGCTCCGCCCCGCCGCCCGCCTCAGGCGCCGCGGGCCTCCAGGCCGCCGCCGCGCGCCCTCCCCCGGCCGGGCGGCCACCCGCTTACCGGCAGCCGGGCGCGGCGAGCGCTCGGGCTCCGGCAGGTCCCCGAACAGGTCCATGGCCGAGGCTGGGCGGCGGCGGCGGCGGCGGCAGCGGCGGCGGCGGTCGCGCAGCCCGAGGGCGGCGGCGGCAGCGGCGGCGGCGGCGGCTGCGGGGCGGTGGCGGCCCGGGCGCCGTCAATCACCCGAAGGCGGGCCCGGAGCACCACCAATCGGCGCGCGGCGTGGCGCGGCCACCCCAGAGTCCTGCGCGCGGGCGGGCGGGGCGGCGCGCGTGCGCCGAGGCTGCTTTCGCCCTGGCGGGCGGAGCCGACGTCGCGGCCGCCACGTTCCCGGCAGGCGGCGGGTCTGGCCCTTCCTGCTGTCGTCCGGCCGGGCGTCCGGGCCCGGGGAGCCCGCCTGGGGAGAAGTGTAGACGCTCAGGGGCAGCGTAGTGGGCACCCTTGTCCCAGAAGGCGTTCCTGGGCCGGCGCTGACCCCGAAGCCCCGGGAAGGGCAGGGTGGAGGGCGTGCTCCCCCGGCGCTGTCCGCTCCTGCCAGGGCTCTTGGCGGGCAGGAAAGACGGCGCCCTCGGGAGGCTGGGGCTCTGGCCCGGGATCGCCAGCCCGCACCCAGCGAGGCCTCGGCGTTCCCCTACCGACTACAGTTTGAGCAAATGTGGACATCGGGCTCTGGCAGAGCAGGGAAATGAGGCCCCTCTAATCATGTCTGAACAGACCAAATGCGAGCATAGGCCAAGCTACGAGCCTGGTCGAATACAGTGATTCTAGACCGATCAGAAATTTAACTGTGTCTAGTCTTCCTGCCTCTCAGATAAGATGGACGAACGCATCCGCTCAGGGCATCTCCTCTTGTTGACATTTTTCCAATCCAGAGCAAACCCATATCCTTAAATGTTTCCCCAGATTATCTGCCACGAACCCCAGTTTACTAAATACTTTCCAACATCCCGCCACCGAGGTTTCCGAGGGTGGTGGTCTCCCTCCCTCCCTGCGATGAGAAGGAAACCCAGCCTCTTCCACTACAGGTGTGTTTCTGGTGACATCTGGCTTTAGGACTTTAAAGGGTCCAACGAGCTTTCACCCCTGTGGGACTGCTCACTCCTCACTCGCCACAGAGAAGTGCTCCTCCCTCACGGCAGGAATATAATACAACCTCCCATGTCCCTGCCCCTCATGCACAGGGCAGCCCACCCAAAACCAAAACAGCTCTTGCTAAGCTCTCCAGGGATTTCCCACTCCATTGCTCAATGCAACTGACCTTTCTAGTCATCATTTTACACGAACTCCAGCAGTACTAACACTATTGGCCTCTTCTTGGCTTGCAAAACACGTCACTCTCCTGGCTTTATTCCATCTCTGCTCCTCCACAGGCCCAGTGCTATTCGTGGATGGAATTCTTTAAGACTTGATCCTGGGTCCCCTCCTCATCCCATACTCCCTCCCTTGGCAATCTCATCCACACTTGGCTTGAATTGCTGGTTATGTGATCATGGTTTGTTCAGGTACATATCCTACCAGCTCCAGATCCATGTGTTCAAATAAGTACCCACATGATATCTCGTGGACGTCTCAAAGGTACTCAAGCTCAACATGTCCCGACTGAAACCATTTTCTCCACTCCCCACCCCTATCCCCTTCAATCTGTTCTCCTTCCATGGTTGACACCTTGGGGTCCTACACCAGAACCCCCCCTAATGGAAGATAGCCTCTGAGGTGACCCCCATGGTCTCCATCTCCTAGTATTCAACCCTTGTGTGGCCTCCTTCCTTTGAGTGTGGCTGGGGCCCGTGACTTGCTCTGGCCAACAAAGTCCAGCAAAGATGTCAGGATGTATGTGATTATGTGGAGGTGATTCTTTCACACGGGTCTGTGACACCCATCCTGCTTGGGGACTCTCCCTCCCTTGCTGGCTTTCAAGAAACAAGTTGCCATGTTGTGAGCCACATTATGGGGAAGATGGCAGTAAGGAACTGAGGGTGGCTTCCAGGGGACAGCAAGAAACCAATGCTTCCAATCCAAGAGCGTGCAAGGCAATGAATGCTACCAACAGTTATCTGAGCTTGGAAGCAGATCCTTCCCAGTGGAGTCTCAGATGAGACCCAACCCTGGCCAACCCCTGACTGCAGCCGTGTAGAGGACTCACTTGTGCCCAGACTCCTGACCCGTGGAGACTGTGGGATACTAGATGGGCGTGGTTTCAAGCTGCCGAGTTTGTGCTACTTTGTTAGGCAGCAATAGATGCCTGCTACACCTTCCATCACCAAGTGCTCTTAGCTTCGTCTCCTGAATGTCTTTTGGATCCACTCCCTGACCCCACCCCCATCAAGCCTGTGTCACCGAGTCACAGCCTCCTGTCAGGCTTCTCTCTTGGGACTCCTCTCCATCCCTTGTACTTGTATTTCCCTCTCTTGTCCCAGGGCATTTTCTCAGGTCCTCTGGCTTGGAAGGTTCTCCTTGACCCCCTTCTCCTGGGTAAATTCCATTCGTTCCTCAGATTTCAGCTGAGTCATCAGTTCCTGAGGAAAAACCTTTCCTGAGTGCCCCAAGCCCCTCTCCTTTACAGCTGTTGTCAGAGTTCCAGATTTATAGTTATTTATGTCATTATTTCATGAACGAACCGTTATCTCCTATCAGAACGTGAGCTGGTGGAGGTCAGGAGCCATGTTTGGTCTTACACAGAACTGTACCCCGAGCAGCTGACACGTAATAGGTGCTCCCGCATATTGGTTGGATGAATGAACGAGTGAAAGACTACATCCATTCCTGAAGCTCAAAGTGCACGACACGAGCCTTCCTACCTCAGGAATGTCAGGAAGGTTGGAGCCAAGAGTGACGCCTCCTGGATGCTTGCTCAGGGCTGCCCAAGCCAAGCTGATTATTTTGCTCTTAGAAAAAACCTAGAACTTCTGCTTTCAAGAACTTTGTCTAGAGACCAGGAAAGTAAATACCTGATGACCCAAGACGTTATCAGCGGCCCATGTGGCAGATGGTATTTTCCAAAGTTTGCGGCCACAATATCTCCCATCCCTCCTGCTCTTCTGAAATGTAGCCACCTTCATCAAGAGGTAGGCTGGGAGTCGTCTCCCCGTGACCCTGGGTGAACTGTGACCGCTTTGACTGGTAGAGAATGGAAGGTGGGCCATTATATGACTTCCAAGGCTAGGTCCTAAAAGGCCATGCAGCTTCTTCCTGATGCTCTGGTGACACTTGCTGGGGAGTCAGTCAGCTAAGGAGCCCAGCTGCTCCGAGGCTTCCGTGCCAGAGAAGCCCCAGATGGGCGCTGCCTTTAGCAATGCCGGCTGAGCTCCCAGCCACTAGCCAGCGTTGGCTGGCAGCCTTGTCGGGTGAGTCATGAGGACATCCGTCCCTGAGGAAGCCTCAGATGACCCCAGCCCCGGCCACTATCTGACTGTGACCTTGTGAGAGACCCCAAGCCAGGACTGGCCGGCAGAGCCCTTCAAGAACTCCCGACCCACAGAATCGCAAGCAAAGTAAGAAATGTTTTTTAAGCTGCTAAATTTAGGAATAATTGATTACCCAACAATAATACCGGGAAAAGGAATTTGACATGGAGTGCTGACACATCAAAGAGCCAAAACGTCACTTCTCGGCCTTTTGGCAAAGGTCAAGTGCAAAAACCCAAAATGTAAGGGACTATCTTAGGGACCAGGTCATCAGGCAACCAGAAGGGCCTGGAGAAGACTGTGGGAGCCCCCCCTCCATGGGCCTGGAGGCTGTAAATGAGGGCTTAACGAAACGTGAGGAAGGTGGAGGAAAGAATACGTCATTACGTAGGTTCAGCACACTTGTTGCCCGCGATATTGTGGGAAATAGAAAATGTACCCAATGAACTGACGAATCTGGCTAAGGAGGTTTCCAGGGGCAACGCTGACAGTGCCAAGTGCACTGACAGCAAGGATCTCAAACAGGTGCCCAGCCCCGCCCTTCCGGGATTCCTGACCCACAAAATACAACCAAAATGGAGCGGTTGTTCCAAGCTGCTAAATGTGAGGGCCTTTACAACAGCAGCAGTAATAATTGAACAGCCTGATAAACACACTTGCGCACAGTGACAGACGGCTGGGAAATGGAAAAAAAAAAACAAAAAACCCACAAACAACTGTTCTGTCTTCCAGGGTGACGGGAAGGATTTTATAACAACCCTGGTTTGGGGAAGTTTGAATAAGTGTCAGGAAAAGTCTCTCACGCTTCGCAAAAGTCATTGACTTCACTATTCCTATTGCGAAGAAGGGGAAGAGAACTGAGAACACTATGCACCTATTTGGGGCCCGGCACTAGTTAGGTGCTTTGCATATTGATATTTTCATCTACTCTCTTAACGGCCTTTTGTGGAAAGTGATATTGCCTGTTTGACAGGTCTGCAGAGGGGCCCCCTTGCGTCTTCAGGTGAGGACCGATGAGCACTTGAGTAAAATAACCACCTAAGGCTGTGGGAAGAACAGTCAGGAAGGAACAGGGTTAGTAATTCTTGAAGTTCACAGCGGGCCAGGAATAGTTCCTGCATCTGCTCGCAGGAGAGGAAAACCCTCAAAATACAAGGGACATGTGTGTGCGTGGGTGCCAAGTGCCTGCGTGGAGCGCACAGAGCTGGTGAAAGGGCCGTGACGGGGCCTGGAGGGGACAGCTTCTGGCCGGGGCTGTTCCCGTGAGGCGTGGGGGCGCCTGGGCGGCTCAGTCAACTAAGCGTCCAACTCTTGATTTCGGCTCAGGTCATGATTCCAGCCTGGTCTTGGGATCAAGCCCCGCATGGGGCTGTGTGCTGAGCATGGAGTCTGCTTAAGATTCTCTCTCCCTCTGCTTCTCTCCACCACCCACCCACACACACTCTCTCTCGAAAAGAAAAGAAAAGAAAAGAAAAGAGAAAAGAAAAGAAAAGAAAAGAAAAGAAAAGAAAAGAAAAGAAAAGAAAGAAAAGAAAAAACATCAGGTGTGATTTTTAGATTCATTTTGGGTAGAGGGCAGGACACAATGGCGTGAATAAGCCCCGGACTGGCAGCTCTGTAAGGAACGGAGAGGAACTGGGTGGTGGGTAGGACTCGAGGTCCCAAGTGAACTTGGGGTCATTGACAAGGGGTCCTAAACTCCAAAAGGATGAGTTTAACTCGGTGGGAGAGCCACAGACACTTTCACAATTAGGAAAGCGTCAGTGTCCGAAGAAGACCTTGGATGGGCACACGCTCTCCCTCTTGCGCCCTCTGTCGGCAGTCTGGGGCCATTTCACTGAAGGATAGACCCCGCTCTGGTCCAGGCAGGAAGACGCCCAGAAGCCTTGTAATCCCACCCACTTCACACCAGAAGGGAAACGCAGCCCACTCTGAATGCCCCTTTTTGGACTCAGTTTGTTGGCTTCTCTTTATCTGAATGTTGACCTGCCCCAGGGCATGGTCTCCGAGACCTTCTTCCGTCTTCAATTTATTCGCTTCCAAAATCATCTGTATTCGTTCTTTGGCTTTAAATACACCTGTATTCTGTCGGCACACCTGTGCATATCTCTGGCCTTGACCTCCTCTTGGAGCTCTACACACCTATATCCCCACCCATCTACTCAGCATCCCCACTGGGATGTTGAATGGGCATCTCAAATTATGCCATTTATAATGCATGCCACATACAACACCCCCAAACCCGCTCCCTGCAGTCTTTCCCAAATCACCATCCGGCCAGTGGCTCCTGCCAAAACCTGATCACCAGCCTCACTTTCTACCTCTTCCTTATCCATACATCAATTCAGTAGGTGGATCGTACCTGTTCTGCTTCCACAATTCTTCCACATCCCATTTCTGCGACTGTGGTCCCAGGCCAAGCCCCATTACAGGCATACCTCATTTTATTGCACTTTGGTTTATCGTGCATGGCGGTCTTTACATATTGGAGGTTTATGGCAACACTGTGCCAAGCAAGTCTATGGGTGCCATTTCTCCAACAGCATTTGCTCACTTGGTGTCTCTGTGTCACATTTTGGTAATTCTCACAATATTTCAATCTTGTTCATTATAATAGTTGTCATGGTGACTTGTGGTCAGTGATCTTTGATGTTACTACTGTCACTGGGGACACGGCGAGCCACGCCCACATGAGTCAGCACACTAGATCGATAAATGTCCTACATGTGTTCTGGCTGCCCCACCCACCGGCCATACCTCGTCTCTCCCTGGCCTCGGGCCTCCCTGTTCCCCGAGAGACAATATTGCAGTGAGGCCAACGAGAATCACCCTGTGATGGCATCTAAGTGTCCAAGTGAAAGGAAGGGCCACGAGTTTCCTACTTTCAATCAAAAGCTAGACATGATTGGGGCACCTGGGGGCTCAATTGGTTAAGCACCTGACTCTGAATCTCAGCTTCCAGGTCATGGTCTCACGGTCGTGGGATTGAGCCCCGCATTGGGCTCTGTGCAGAGCCTGTTTGGGATTCTCTCTTCCCCTTGCTCTGCGCCTCCCTCCCTCATTCTCTCTCCCCCGCCCCCCTCAAAATAAATAAATAAACATTAAAAAAAACAACTAGACATGAGGAAGCTCAGTGAGGAAAGCTGAAAGAGGCCAGAAGTGGGGCCTCTCGCAATGAACAGTTGTCCAGGTTGTGAATGCAAGAGATGAGTTCTTGGGGGAAATTAAAAAGGCCACTCTGGCAAACCCACAGATAATAAGACAGAAAAACAGCCTTATTTCCCGTACAAAGGAAGTTTTTGTGGTCCAGACAGAAGACACAACCAGCCACAACTTTCCCTTAAGCCAAAGACCAATCCAGCCCAAGGCCCTGATGCCCCTCAGTTCCATGACGGCCTGGGGGGCAGGTGGCTGCTGGAGAAAAGTCTGGAGTGAGCAGGGGTTGGTTCGGAGGCTCCAGGAGAGAGGCCGTGTCCATAACACAGAAGTGCAAGTGCAAGGTGAGGCTGCAAGTGCTGATGCAGGGGCGGCAAGTTCTCCAGGAGATCCAGCAAGATGGCAGTGAAGGCGGCCGCTCTAAACAACAGATTTGCAGTGTAGACGGAGCGGCCTTATGTCAGAAGGAGATGTGATCTAGGGTTTTCACAGCTGACGAGGATAAGGCAATGCCTCAGAGCCTCAGAGGCCAGGCTCTCTTATCAGTGGCCAGTGTGACTGGGGACCTGAAGTTGGGGCCAGTATTCATTCACCATCCTGAAAACCCTAGGGCCCTTCAGAATTGTGGGAAATATAGTCCGCCGGTGCTCTGGATACAGAACAGCAAAGCCTGGGTGACAGCCCATCCATTTACAACATGGTTTTCCGGATATTCTAAGCTCACTGTTGAGACCTACTGCTCAAAAAAAAAAAAAAAAAAAAAAGACTCCTTTCAAAATATGATGGCTCACCGACAATGTACGGGGTCACCCAAGCGCCCTGATGGAGAAGGACAACGAGATGAGTGTTGTTTTCACACCTGATAACACAGCATCCATTCTGCAGTCCGTGCATCAATGGG
The DNA here is from genome assembly GCF_003009895.1 of Hyaena hyaena. Lineage (NCBI taxonomy): Eukaryota > Metazoa > Chordata > Mammalia > Carnivora > Hyaenidae > Hyaena > Hyaena hyaena. The sequence continues at coordinate 2,659,312 of NW_024080664.1, read as the reverse complement.
GTCGTTTTGACTCTCCAGTCTTATTATTTAAGAAATACATTTCATGAGGCTACAACTGTCATCGTGATCCCTCGGATGGATCTGGGCAAAGTAAAGTGGAAACCTTCTGGAAAGGACTCATCATTCTATACGTTAAGAACATTCATGATTCGTGGGAAGAGGTCAAAATACCAACATTCACAAGAGTTTGGAAGAAGCTGATTGTAGCCCACATGGATGACATGGAGGGTTCAAGTCCTCCGTGGAGGAAGTCACTGCAGATGGGGTGGGAACACAGGAGACTCAGAATGACAAGCGGAGCGCGAAGACGGGACTGAACACCTGGCTGTGATCTTGGGGGACATCTGGAACGGATGAGGGGTTGCTTCTTAGGGCCGAGCCAAGAAAGTGGTTTCCCGAGATGGAATCTACTGCTGGTGACGATGCTGTGAAGACTGCTGACGTGACCACAAAGGATTTGGAATATTCCATACACTGAGTTGAACAAGCAGCAACAGGAAGTTCTACTGTGGGTAAAATGGCATCAAACAGCATCATTCACTACCGGGAAATTGTCCACGAAAGGAAGAGTCATATGATGCACCAAACTAACCTCGTTGTTTACTTATTTTAGGAATTTGTCACAACCACAACCTTGATCAGCCACTGGCTTCGAACATCAAGGCAGGATCCTCCTCAAGCAAAAGATTACGGCTCACCGAGCACTCAAATGACGGTTAGCACTGTTTAGCAATAAAATATATTTTAATTAAAGTCTGTACATTTCTGTAGACACACTGCCATTGCACACCCGATACACTACACAACTTTCACCTGTGCCGGGAGACAGGTGAGCTCACTGGACTCACTTCGCTGAGATAAGCTGCTTTATTGTGGTGGTCTGGAAGCGAACCCCCAAGATCTCTGAGGCATGCCTGAATTTTTCTGAGACAAATCACACCGCCTCCTCTCTTTTAGACTCCTGTCCCCCTTCAGTGGATTTTCCAGAAAGGGAGACCATTTTAAAACATAACTTGGCCTTTTGCCCTCCCCTGCTTTAAGTCTCTCAATTGCTCCCATTTGCATAGAATAAAATCCAAATTCCCCGCCATGTTTAAAAGCCCTCCATTTTCTCACCGGCATAGGTACCTCTGACCTCCTGAGTCCCAAACCTTGACTGTGGCCCTGCCCCCTGGGCTCCTCCCTTTCTCCAGGAGGCAGGGGCTCTTTGGACCTCAAGCCTGGGCCCTTACTTAACATTCTCTTTGATTAGAAAAACTTTTCCTGGGGCGCCTGGGTGGCTTAGTCGGTTAAGCGTTCGACTTTCGCTTAGGTCATGATCTCACGGTTCGTGGGTTTGAGCCCCGCGTCGGGCTCTGTGCTGACTGCCAGCTCAGAGCCTGGAGCTGCTTCAGATTCTGTGTCTCCCTCTCTCTTTGACCCTCCCCTGCTCACGCTGTCTCTCTCTCTCTCCTAGAAATAAATTAAAAAAAAAAAACATTAAAAAAAAAGCGTTCGACTTTGGTTCAGGTCATGGTCTCATGGTTTGTGGATTCGAGCCCCACGTCGGGGTCTGTGCGGACAGCTCAAACCCTGGAACCTGCCCCTCCCCTGCTCATGCTCTGTCTCTCTCTCTATCAAAAATAAATAAATAGGAAAGAAAAAAAAAAAAGAACAACTTTTTCCTGCTCCTGATATGGCCACCCCTCTGACCCCCAAACTCAGCTCAGAGTTCACTTCCTCAAAAGGCTTTTCTGGAACTCATCTCAGGCACCGAGGTGGGCAATACGCATCTTATTTATGAATATATTTGACTTTTCACAAATCTGATTTGATCAAACATTTCCTGAGACCGTTTAACCGGGAGAATAAATGTTCTAGGAAACTTTTACACTTTATTCACTTAAGACACTGATAACTATGTCACCATAATTCACTTTTTATATAAAAAGTATTTTTATTACTTTCTTTCCACCCAGGAGCTAATTTTCTGCTATATGTAATGATCAATTTCTTTGCTTTTTTTTTTTAGTAAACTTTTTTACTGAAATCCACACTTATAGGAAAGTACATAAATCATAAGTTTCTAGCTTGATGAATTTTCACAAAGTGAATACGCCCACTGACTGGGACCCCGATCGCAACACAGGATGCTCGCGGCGCCCAGAAGCCACTTCCAGTCATGGCGCCCCACGGTTGGCACTAGGCCATAGATTGATTTGGCCGGGGTTTGAACCTCCTGTAAATGGAATCACACAGTAGGCGCTCTTGCAACTCGGACTTCTCTCACTCAGCACCATGTTGGTGAGGCTCCTGTGAACTCTTAGCGGTTGGACCTGACCTTTTCTCCTCACCGTGTGATAACCCCCGTGTCGATGCAGTGTCACTTACACATTTTGGCATCCATGACAGGTGAGTCGTTTCCAGTCTGAGGCTCTTACAAATACTACTGCTAGGAAGGACCCTACGTGTGTCCTTTGGCGAACACTGGCACCCGTCCACACCGACATATGCCTGGGGATGGAATCACTGGGTCTTGGGGATGTTCAAGTTCAGCTCAGTTGATACTTTCCTTAGTTGATCTTTTTTTATTATACCCAACAGAAAATGTATCATTTTAGCCACTTAAAAATTTTTTCTTAATGTTTTATTTATTTCTGAGAGAGAGAGAGAGAGAGACAGCATGAGCAGGGGAAGGTCAGAGAGAGAGGGAGACACAGACTCTGAAGCAGGCTCCAGGCTCTGAGCTGTCAGCACAGAGCCCGACACGGGGCTCGAACCCACGAACCGTGAGATCATGACCTGAGCCAAAGTCAGACGCTCAACCGACTGAGCCCCCCAGGCACCCTCATTTTATCTACTTTTAAGTGCACAGTTCAATGGCATCAGGTACATTCACAATGTTGTTCAATCATTACTATTTCCAGAACCTTGTCACTATGGTATAGTAGACAGAGAGACGTTGTGCCCATTAAGGAGCATCTCCCTATCTGTTCCTTCCTCTTGCCGCTAGTGAACTTATTCTGCTCTGTCTCTATAAGTTGGCCTGTTCAAGGTCCCTCGTGTAATCAGAATCATACACGATTTGTTTTGTGCTTGGCCCATTTCACTAGCAAACTGTTTTCAAGATTCATTTACATTGTAGCCTCTATCAGAACTTCCCTTTTTTGGCTAAATAACATTCCATAGATTTTTCTAAAGACTTTCTTTTTTTTTTTAATGTTCTAATGGCAAGTGAATTAATTGTGACTGGCTCATTTATTCCAAAGAATTGCCTTTATCTTTCTGCAGTAATATAACAATCAAATTTTCACAACTCAAAAAATGGTTTCAAAGATTAGAGAAATTTGAACAGAATCTGTGACCTTGAAAAGTTGGTGTTTCACTGTGATGATCTCTAAAATGGAAGTGTTGTTGTTGTTGTTTAATATTCAAATTGATGGTTTAATAGATGAAGCTTTGCGGAAGATGATGAAATCAAAGAAACAAAACAGGACAGAACATCTTGAGGGATTTTTGATGTTACACTTTGAGCAAAAAATAACTTGCCTCTTAGGGAATCCCATGAAACTAATGGAGGTCCATGCATCTTGTCTAGTCAAATGCAAATGTGTAATGATATAAGCCAGTCACGTCAGATCTACTATCAAGAATAAAGGGAGCAAATACCTTTCCTTACTTTTCGATTGTGCCCTTGCTGGAAACAAGGGTCAGACTGTGAGGGCTGCTTGCATTACGAGTAATGTCATAATGATAAAATCACTTGTACTGACTTTATTGAAATGAAAGAGAAATCTTTTTAGGTGTGGCTTATGAAACCAGAGGTTGGACAAAGAGATTGATATAAAAAAATGTTTGTGACCCGGGATGTGATCAGGGAGCAAATATGGTATGTTACATAAGATGCATATACCCTTATTTTCCCTGAAATGTGATTATGTTAAATTAGTGCCTTCCTCAGCTCATAATCTTAATGTGCAAAAATGCCCCGTGTGTGAAATCAAATTTGATGAGCTCCATTAGCACTGTGCAAAGGATATATACACAAACATGTTTTGTGAGTTCAAAAATTAAATGAGCAGATGGGTTACTCTTCTGTCTCTGTACTTAAAAAAAAAATTTTTTTTTAACGTTTATTCACTTTTTGAGAGAGAGACAGAACATGAGTGGGGAGAGGCAGAGAGGGAGGGAGACACAGAATCCGAAGCAGCTCTAGGCACTGAACAGCACAGAGCCCGACGGGGCAGGGAGCTTGCACTCACAGACCGTGAGATCATGGCCTGAGCTGAAGTCAGACACTTAACCACTGAGCCACCCAGGAGCACCCCCCGTTTTTTTAATGTGTATTTATTTTTGAGAGAGAGAGAGAGAGAGAGAGCAAGCAGGGGAGGGGCAGAGAGAGGCAGACAGAATCGGAAGCAGCTCCAGGCTCTGAGCTGTCATCACAGAACCCAATGTGGGGCTCGAACCCACAAACAGCAAGATCATGACCTGAGCCGAAGTCAGACACTTAACCCACTGAGCCCCCCAGGTACTGCCTTTTATCTCTGCTCTAAAATCCACATTAAAAAACACATCCAAAGGGGCACCTGGGTGGCTCAGTCAATTAAGTGTCTGACTTCAGCTCAGGTCATAATCTAGAGGTTTCTGGGTTCAAGCCCCACGTCGGGCTCTGTGCTGACAGCTCAGAGCCTGGCGCCTGCTTCGAATTGTGTCTCCCTCTCTCTCTGCCCCTCCCCCACTTGTTTCTGTCTCTTTCTCTCTCAAAAATAAATAAACATTGAAAACAAATTAAAAAATTAGTCCATGGGGATCAAGATTAAATGCAATCAAGGCACTTCACTCACAAAGATATTTATAAACATGAAACAGGTATGCAGTGAAAATTGCACTATGTTACATTGAAAACATGACAGTATGAACAGACTGCAGACGGCTCTCATCTGTGTGGGACGATAACTGGTGGGAAAGTGATAAGGTTATACGATAAAAACATGACTGTCATTTAAGCTGCATGTTAATAGAAGCCTGTCTCTTTGCTTACAACACAAAAGTGACTTTGCAAGTATAAATGTAAAATTTTAGCAGAAGATCTGAATATACGGCCTGAGTTTTAAAATAAAACTATGGAAATTGAAAATGAATTGCTGGACGGTAGTGCCAATCATGAGAAAACTGCCCATTGAGTGGAAATTAAGGGGCTTTCGGATACTCTCACCTCACACTGGAAATGGAGACATGAAGCACTGGAATGTCTTGAGTTTGGATTTTTAACTGCAGAAAGCTTATTTTCTGTGCATACATTCCATGTCCACAAAGCAGCCACTTACGTGACTCTTAACTTTTTTTTATGTAAATCCTATAGACTGTACGAGTTTCCTCTGAAATAGTCTTAAGCAGTATGCGTTATCAGTACTTGGTGATATAAATCATCACCGGGTTTGCAGCTTCTAGAACGGGTCACAAGTTTGCTGAGTGCAATCCTATCCACTCTGGAAGTGGGCTCAGGAAGGCTGTTCACTCTGCCTGCCACGGTGGCGTTCTATAAGGCATCTCAGTAAGCTGCAGTTAATGACAATGAAAAATTTAAGATCATCACTGTTCAAAAGAAATTAACCCAGGGGCGCCTGGGGGGCTCAGCCAGTTAAGCATCCAACTTAAGCTCAGGTCATGATCTCACAGTTCATGAGCTCAAGCCCCGTGTCGGACTCTGTGCTGACAGCTCGGAGCCTGGAGCCTGATTCGATTCTATGTCTCCCTCTCTCTCTGCCCCTCCCCTGCTTATGCTCTCTGTCTCTCAAAATACATAGACATTAAAAAAATAATAATAATAAAAAGAAATTAATCTGGTAATTCTCTCCAACTGAAAATAAGTAGTAAACTTTGGAAATATTGTTAGTTTCCATTAAAGGTGGTTAAGTAAAATCATCCATTGGCTTTGTCTAAATTATATGTTTAAACTTAAAAAAATATCCTGAATTTTGATATAGCTACTTTAAAATTTTTCAGTGGTTTTTCACCTACTTTATTGTTCTGCAAAAAATTAAGCATGAATTTGATTTTTCCTTTTCCTTTGTGCTCCAGTGTTGCTAGGCAGGGTACTGAGTGGCCGCCTCTGAGCGGGGGTGGGGACTGTCTGAGGAGCATGAGGGAACTTTCTGGGGTGACGGGGAGGCTCAGTATCTCGGTAAGGGTTTGAGTCACAGAAGTGTACAGATTTGTCAAAACTCAGCCAATGTTCACTTACAAGCAACACACTTCATTGTAAGTTTTGCATCAACGGGAAAAGACTGTGAGTGATGAGTGCTAGTTAATGTTGGAGGGGAATTTCCTCTGAAGACATCAAGAATAAAATAGATTAGGGCGCCTGGGTGGCTTAGTCGGTTAAGCGTCCGACTTTCGCTTAGGTCATGATCTCGCGGTTCGTGGGTTCGAGCCCCGCGTCGGGCTCTGTGCTGACTGCCAGCTCAGAGCCTGGAGCCTGTTTCAGTCTATGACTCCCTCTCTCTCTGACCCTCCCCTGCTCACGCTGTCTCTCTCTCTCTCTCTCCTAGAAATAAATTAAAAAAAAAACATAATAAAAAAAAGAATAAAATAGATTAATGGATAGCTGCCCAGATGTGACAAAAGTCTAGGAAGATGTCAACAGTAGCCCTGCAGATTTCCATAACGAAGGCTGCGGGCAGCTCTAGTTCTCTAGAATTTGCTGCTTCATCTGAGAGCTCGGTCGGACCCGAGTCTCTCCAGGCGGAAGTGCTGGGGCAGATCTGGATGCAACAACCTGAGAAGTGCGGAAACCTCCAGGGTCTGGATCAAGCCTTGGAGGAGAGAAGGGGCAGAAAAGAGAGTTTGGCCCCGGGGCAAGGGGAGATCGGGGAGGGGGTACGCTCCCCAAATGGAGTGGGGCCTGCCCTCCCCTCCATCTCCCTTTCCCTCATTTTCCTTCCATTCCGTCAATCACAGGCAGGCCGAACGAGCTACTAAGGAAGCCGCAAGCCCTTTCTAGATTCGCTTTATTACTCGCACAGACTACAGAACAGCCGAAGGTGCCCGCGCCCCAGTGCCCTCGCGCTGCACGGAACAGTGGCCTCATGAAGCAAATACGGAAGCCTGGGCGGCTTGCTGCTGACGGTGGCTTCTATCCCTGGCTTAGCTCCTGCGCAGCATCAGGCCTCATCAGTGGGGCTCAGTCGGTTGAGTGTCTGACTTCAGCTTCAGGTCATGATCTCATGGTTTGTGGGTTCGAGCCCTGCGCCGGGCCCTGTGCTGACAGCTCAGAGCCTGGAGCCTGCTTTGGATTCTGTGTCTCTCCCTCACTCTGCCCCTCCCCTGCTCATGCTCAGTCTCTCTGTCCTTCAAAAATAAATAAAAATTAAAAATTAAAAAAAAAAAGACTTGGGTCCATCTGTGATTCAAGTCTTGTCTGAGTGCCGACGTGGGCACGTGCAGACGCCAGGGCCCTGTGCGTCCTTCTCAGGTTTCTTTCCTGCCCTGCACCCCCAAGGCCGTACCTTCAGGGGATTCTGGAGGTGGAGGTGGGGTGCCAACCTGGCTCTGAGGAAAACACAAAGAACTCATAAGCTGGAGAAAAGATGACCCATGTCACTCAGGAAATGGGAGTGAAAATTAATCAGATGCCTTGGAAAGGCTTACAGGGAGCGATGCACACAATCGCTTTGAATTTTTTACAACTTTTAATGTTGATTTCTTTTGAGACAGAGAGACAGAGTGCGCACGTGTGAGCACAAGTGTGGGAGGGGAGAGAGAGAGCCAGAATCCCAAGCAGGCCCGGAGGTGCCAGCGCAGAGCCCATGCGGGGGCCCCATCTTCTGAACTGAGAGGTCATGACCTGAGCTGAGATGAAGAGTCAGATGCCTAACTGACGGGGCCACCCAGGTGCCCTGATAGAAAACTTTTTAAATTAGTGCACCTCTTGGGGCACCTGGGTGGCTCCGTCGGTTAAGCATCTGACTCTTGGTTTCAGCTCAGGTCATGATCTCACGGTTTCGTGAGTTCGAGCCCCGAGTCTGCTCTGCGCTGGCAATTCCGATCCTGCTTGAGATTCTCTCTCTCTCTCTCTCTCTCTCTCACTGCCCCTCCCCCGCTCATGCTGTTTAGCTTTCAAAAACAAACTGTAAAAAATTTTTCTAAAAAAATTATTTTAAATCACTGCACCTCTTGCCAGTGCACTTAACTCTCTAGGCACTGGTGACTTCAAGGCGTACCCTTTCAGAACTTAAGGACTGTATTATCCCAATGCTATTTAAACTATTCCAGAACACACAGGAATAAAAGCAAGACTTGAGGTGCCTGGCTGGCTCAGTCGGTGGAGCCTGTGACTCTTGATCTCAGGGTTGTGGGTTCAAACCCCACGTTGGGTGTAGAGATTACTTAAAAATAAAATCATAAGAAAAAAAAGAGCAAGACTCCCAATCTTTTCCTAGGGGTGGCTTAACACAGACACCCAAATGAGAAGACAGCACGTACAAAAAACTATACAGCAATACCCCTTAGGAATTTTGATGCAAAAAAAAAAAAATCCTACAAAACACTGTGGAAAAGGAAAAACTATGCAGATAGTGGAAAGATCGTGACTGTGAGACGCTGGGGGGAGGGAGAGATGAACAGGTGGAGGGCAGGAATTTTAGGGCAGTGACACTCTCTGTATCATACTCTGTGGTGGACGCGTGCCAGACATCTGTCCAGAGAATGCACAGCACCTAGAGTGAACCCCAGTGTCAACTATGGACTTTGGGAGAAGACGGTAGGTTCATCGGCTGCAACAAATGGACCACTCAGGTGGGGGTGCTGATGAGGGGTTGAGTTGTGTGTGTGCGGGTACAGGGGTACGAGGGAAATCTCTGTCTTCTGCTCAGTTTTGTTATAAGCCTAAAACTGCTCCAAAAAATAAGGTCTCTAAAAAGAACCCTACATAAGATTATATACAAACCAAGTTCAGCAAGACCTTGACCCCATTGTGACCATCTGGGGTTCATTACAAAACTACAAGCATCAGTCGGTCAAGCATCCGACTTCAGCTAGGTCATGATCTTGGGGTTTGTGGATTCGAGCCCTGCGTTGGGCTCTGTGCTGATGGCTCAGAGCCTGAAGCCTGTTTCGGACTCTGTGTCTCCCTCTCTGCCCCTCCCCTGCTCGTGCTCTGTCTCTCTTTCAAGAATAAACATTAAAAAAAATAAAATAAAGACACTGTCGCAAACACCCCTCCTCTGCTGAAGGTGGGAGTATAATAGTTTTTCAGGGCAATGATCTGACAATATTTACACATTTCCCACGATGTACCATTTGCCCAGCCACTTTAATTCTAGAAGCATATGGTTTATTGCAAAGTACCCAGGATGTCTGCTGAGTACTGGTCTTGGAAAAGCCTCTAAAACCCTCTCTACACCTTTGGTGAGGTCAATGTGCGCGAGAGGAGGCTCTGCACCCTGCAATGTGCTGCAGGAGGGGACCCCGTGAGGGAGGGGCTTTCCCTCCTCACCACTGTGTCCCTGGTGCCGAGGACAGTGCTTGGCACACAGCAGGGGCACGGTTCCCAGCGCTGAATGGTTGATTCTACTGTTGAGTTAAAAAAGTTGCAGAATAATACATACAGAATGGTCTCACTTGCAGAAAAAGAAAGACGTTTTTCCCAGATATCTATGCTTGCAGATGCATGCAGGGGATCAGAACGGTCACCCAGGGAATTGTTAAGTGTGGAGACTCCTGGAGAGAGGGACGAAGGTACGGGGTGGGAAGAGACAAGGAAGGCCGGGACTTCCCATGGCAGCCCTTCTGTAATGCTGGCTGTTTCCCGGGCATGTGTGTTGCTTTTAAAATAAATCTCTAGTTTAGGAACAGGTACTTAAGCCATCTGAGCCTCAGTTTCCTCATCTGTAAAATGGAGAAGAGTGACCCTTCCCCAGAGGGTCACTGTGACATCTGAGACCCCTGGGACTCATGGGCCTCCCACATTTGGCTAATCTGCAGTGTCAGGCTTTGAAGGACTGAGGTTCAGGAGGTAAGACTGGGTGGGACCACCCCCCTTCTCCAGGCGGCAGGGACAGAGGGGACGAGGAAGATGCCACGTCATTCACTCATTCATTCACTAACGCTATTATCAGGGGAGGTTGGTGGCTCCTGGATGTCACTTGCATGGGGTGAGGGGTGGGGGGCTGAAGGACAAGGAGGTGTCTCCTGGTCAGGGGTCTGCCCTGGGCGGTGGGGAGGGCCCTGTTGTGCTCAGGGATCCAGAACACGACAGGAGGCACAGGTGGGAGCCGAGTTCAGGTTGCATTTGCTGAGTCTTTATAACCTGTGGGGTATCAGAGAGGCAGCAGCAGCCAGGGGCATCTGGATAAACTCCACGACACCTTCAGAGAGCCCAGCTGGGCCAGAAGTCATGCGTGGAGTCAGCGACACAGGAGGGAAAGCCATGGGGACCACACGATTGTAATTTAGCGACAAGGGGGCTACAGAAGGAAACACAGGACCCGGCCATACTTAAAGGGGGGCTGAAAGCCCTAACTAGGATCTGAGAAGGAATGGCTGAAGAGGAAGCAAGAACACTAGACCGGGCACGGGGTTTTAAAAAGCATGAGGGGGAGGTGCGGCGGTGGCCCAGTTGGTTAAGTGTCTGACTTTGGCTCCGGTCATGATCTCATGGTTTGTGAGTTTGAGCCCCGCGTTGGGCTCAGGGCTGACAGCTCCGAGCCTGGAGCTGCTTCAGATTCTGTGTCTCCCTCTCTCTCTGCCCCTCCTCTCCTCATGCTCTGTCTCTCAAAAATAAATAAACGTTAAAAAAATATATTTTTGCAAGAAATAAAAAGCATGAGGTTACTGACAATGTGAAATGCTTCAATATTTAGGCAAGAAGAAAACTAAAGAGTTGACTTTGCAGTAAGGACTTCCTTGGAGAGTTCCAGAAGCTTCCGGTACAGTGATGGGAAATGTGGGCAAGAGTGACATTCTGTGACAAGCAAGCAGGCGAGGAAATGAAGAAAAGGAAAACAGAAGTTATTTTCAAGAAACTGGGCTGTGAAGGAAACTGGGGCAGTGACCGGGTCCCAGCGAGGCGCAACACGTTCCACTCCAGGGGGGCTGAGACAGAAGGCAGGAGCTTAAGGTTGGGGAGCTAGGTCGGCCGTGGGGGTGACAGGGTCCCCTGAACGGTCACCGACTTGGCTGAGCACACGGCGGATCTTCGGAGGCTAAGGCGGGGCAGGACCTGGAGCGGGGAGGGGGACAGCACCCCAAGCGTCACCTGCTGATGGCGGAGCAGCAAGGCCCCGACTCGGCAGCGCAGGTCTAGCCGGGGTAGGATGCCTGGGTGCGCCCACGACAACCTACTAGGCCTCTTGGTCACCAGTTAAAAACCCCATTCCTTCTTCTAGACCCATCTAAACCCAAGGACAGACATTAAGAACCTGGTAAGGTCTGGGCTTCCCGGTGCCAGGACTGCTGCAGGCACGGCAGCGCAGCCGCAGCAGGGACGCCGCCACTTGCCCGAAGACACTAGGATCCTGGCCGGCACCGCGCTCCCGACGCTCGACGGCAGGGGGCGTGGCCTCTGGGCCCGGAGGCCTCTGGGAGTCGCGGTCCCGGCTCGGCCTGCAGCGGCCTCGCGGAAGAGGAAATGGAAGGACAAGAACTACATCTCCCAGGAGGCTTCGCGGTTCGCCTCGGGCGGGGAGGGACGTGGCCCAGGCCTCGGCCCCGCCCAGCGCGGAAAGTCTCCCGAAGTCTCCGGACAGCCTCCCAGTCCCTGCGGCGCCTCGGGGAGCTGGGTGCCGCCGGAGCTCAGCCCGAGGGCCCCTGGAGCTCCGCTCTCTCATTCCCAAAGCCGCTTTCCCCGCACCCCCAGTCTCCGGCTGCTCGCCAGGGCCGAGCGGAGCGGCGGGAGGGAGGGTCCGCGGAGGCAGCTGCGGGGTCCCTGCTCGGGCCCTGCAGGCGGCTACCAGGCGCCGCACGCGGGAGTGGGGAGGCGGGTGGGGCCTGCTGCGCAAGCCCAGGTTAAAGAGGAGACGGGGGGGCGGGGGGGCACCTGGGTGGCTTAGTCGGTTGAGCGTCCGACTTTCGCTTAGGTCATGATCTCGCGGTTCGTGGGTTCGAGCCCCGTGTCGGGCTCTGTGCTGACTGCCAGCTCAGAGCCTGGAGCCTGTTTCAGTCTGTGACTCCCTCTCTCTCTGACCCTCCCCTGCTCACGCTGTCTCTCTCTCTCTCTCCTAGAAATAAAAAAAATATATATATATATAAAAAAAATAAAGAGGAGACGGGGGTGGCAGCCCTCTGCGGGTGGAAAGGTGGCGATGGGAGACTGGAGTTAGGAGGAGGGCTCGTGCACTTGATTGAGTGCAGGTGAGGCCGCAGGAGACGAGAGTGTGACCCGTATAGATTATCTTCTGTTAACGGGATGCCATGAAGGGCCGGGCGCCCTGCGGGTTGAGAGCCGGCTGCGCTCTGGCCGCCGTGGGTGGAGCCCGTCGGACGTCCGAGTGCAGGTGTTGGGTAGATCTGAGGCTGAAGAGCGGACGAGGATAGAGATGGGCTTCGGATCGGGGTGGACCAGGTGGGGTTGCAGGGCAGGGTGACAGGGAAGGGCCCGGTCCGGACCGCACAGGTCCGCATTCGGAGGTCAGTCCGCAAAGGAGACTGAGGACTGCCAGGGACAACCCCGAGGGACGGAGTGTGCGTGTTTCTGAGGCGGAGGGAGTGTCCCGAGGGGGGAGGTGATAGCCCTTGAGGACGCTGCACTGGAAGGTCAAGTGCGCTGAAACTTGAGACAGGCCCGCTGCGCTCACGGGGGATCTTGGCCGGGGGGCAGCTTCCCTGGAGGCGAGGGGAGCGCTGGCCAGACTGGAGGGGAGCGAAGGGGAGTGAGGTGCGGAAGTGGAGACCGCTAGTGAAAACGGTGCTTTTAAGGAACGTCGCTTTAGAGCAGAAAAAGGAGGCCGAGCCTGACGGGATGGCAGGCCCGGGGAGACGGGATCTCCTTTCTCCAGACGGAGAGATTACAGCTTTGTAGGATGATGCAGAGGGAGGAGAGATGGGTGACGCAGCAGGGTTCCTGAGAGGTCGGAGGGGAGCGAATCCACGGCTGTGTGGAAGGCTGGCACCACGCCGTGCCATGATGGAAGGTACTACCTGGGCAGAATAATGGTTCCCTAAATATGTCCACGTCGTCATTGCCATGTCCATGTGTCGCCTTCCATGGCAAAAGAGGTGTTGCAAATCTGATGAAGGACTGAAGACCCTGAGCCAGGGAGGGTGTCCTGGATTACGCACGTGGGCCCAGAGAGCATCACGAGGTGGCTCAAAAGTAGAAGGAAGAGGGAGCCACGAAGGTCGGAAGATGTGACCGTGAAGGAAGAGCCCCACAGGTGCACTGTTAGTGGCCTGGAAGCTGGAGGAAAGGGGCTGCCAGCCGAAGAATGTGGGCGGCCTCTGAAGCAGGAAAAGGAACCGGATTCACCCTGAGCCTCCAGAGGGGATGTAGCTGCTCTGAAATCACTGGCCCCTCCTTCGGCCCAGTGAAGCCCGTGTCGGACTTCTAACTTACAGAAATGCGACATAATCAATCAATGTTTGAAGCCACCAAGTGTGTGGCGATTCGTGGCAGCCACAGAAGACCACTACAGTGGGCCAGGGGCTTGATGTGGGAGGGAAGCAAATCTCAGCCAAGAACAGGGCCAGGGAGGGAGCCTGGGGGGTTTCAGGGAAAGGAGGGGGCATGAGATAGTTGTCTGGCCGAGTGGGAAACTTGGAAATAGAGCTTCCCGAGGAAAGCGGGCAGGACGCTGGTGGTCCGGGCTGCACCGCCCGCGAAGGGGCGGGGACAGCTCTCGCCCCACGGAGGCCGCCCGTGGTCACTGCTCTAGGGACCACTTACCTGTCTGAGAAGAAGCTGTTCCTTTTTCTTTCTTTATTTTAAAGTTTTGTTTTGTTTTTCTGAGGCATACAGAGAAGCTGCCCCGTACGTAGGTGGGAGGGCCAGAGCCCTGGGTTAGTGGCTTCAGGCCTGAGGAGGGCCCTGGCTCCAGCGACACCTTTCCGCCCAGGTCAGCCTGCTGCACCTTGCATCCTGAGTCCTGGGGGCCCTTTGGCCCTCTTCCAGGGTGTCTGGGAGAATGTGACAAGTGTGCACGTGAGAGGAAGGAGTTAACGCTTCAAAGCAGTCCCTGGCAGATCCCCTCTCCCCCAGTGGCATCAGAGCTTATCACAGGGGCCTGTGTGCTGCTGGAAGCCACATGCCACAGAGGCCTTGCAGGGGGACCTGCTCTCCGTCTCTGTCCCTGTGGACACATCCTACATCGGTCTGTCTGGGCAGCTAAAATAAGTCCAGGAATATCGTTCCCATGCCTTGAGCCCTCTCCTGTGGGCCTGCCTTCCCATCCCACTGGCTGATCCCCAGTCGCTAAAAATAAGGTGCATCTGGTTATACAGACTAGTGGCTGAGATCTGAGATTGAACCACAGGGGAGCCAATGTGAACCCCCCCCACCCCGGTGGCCAGGCCTGCTGGGGGGCCTCTGTAAAAGGACTGTTGGGAAAGATGTTCTCGAAGCAAAGGTGCACAACCAGAGAGGAGACCCAGGTGACAACCCTGAGTTGTCACACTTCAGGCCTGGTCTGGGCACTGGCAACCCAAGCTGCTTTGGGGTCCTGAGCAGGAGGTGACCGAGTTGGGCTACCTGTAGAGTGACCGGGTGTCAGCTGACCATGTGCTTTCTGCAGGCCCTGCCCCAGCCCAGGAGGGCACTGTCCCTGTTCCCCATCACTCTCCTTTCTTTTTATTTTTTTATTTTTATTTATTTCTAGGAGAGAGAGAGAGAGAGACAGCGTGAGCAGGGGAGGGTCAGAGAGAGAGGGAGTCACAGACTGAAACAGGCTCCAGGCTCTGAGCTGGCAGTCAGCACAGAGCCCGACGCGGGGCTCAAACTCACGAACCGCGAGATCATGACCTAAGCGAAAGTTGGACGCTTAACCGTCTAAGCCACCCAGGCGCCCCCATCACTCTCCTTTCAAGGCTTCTGACCTCGTGGGCCCAGTCTGATCTTCAGTCCAAGCTGCCTAGAGCCACAGTGCTTTGACTTCAAGCCATGAACCGAGAGGGTCTCCATGTCCCCGACCTCCCTGGCTCTGGGGGAAGGAAGCTCCCTATTCGGTCAGGAAGAGAGACAACCTAACAGGTAGACTGATGTCTGCATCATGGATCCTAAAACAGATCTTTGAAAGAAACTTCCAAACCACATGGCTAGGAAGTAGGAATTTATTTTATTCCTAGAAGCTTGTATACCAGACAATGGTCCTGGGACAGGCTCTCTCCCTGGTGCTGTTACTCTGGAGACAAGCCCCATGCCGGTGGTGTCCATCTCCAGGCTGCACACAGTCCCTGGGGGGGTGGAAGCACCATCCGTTGTGAGACGTGCCACCCGGGGGGGGGGGCAATCTCCACCACCATTCTACTCCTCGCTTGGCTGGCAAAGGGTGGGAGGTTTTAGAAAAGTTCACCAACGTTAGATACAAGAAAAATGCCCTTCCTTAGTTTTTACACATTAGACATCAGTCAGTCATACTTCTGAAGGGTAACTAACTCTCCAAAATCCTTTATTTGACAAAACTGGAACATGTGTTGGTAACCCTAATACACACCCCCCCAGTGTGCTAAATGCAAGACTTTCAGGGAGGCTCGGCTTCTGTCTGGCAGGTGACAGGCAGTGCTGCCCAGTGCACCTGCCTCCCCTGTGTCCTGGAGGGAGTGGCGAGTTCAAGCTTCTGCTCAGGCCAGGGCCACCAGGGTCCGAGGTCTCCCTCTGTCCCCAGCACTAGTGCCCAGCACCCAGAAGGGTTTCAGCACCCCTGCCCCCGGATGCACACTGTACCTGGGAAGGCTGGGCGGCCTGCAGTCCTGGAGAACCCTGATGGCTCTGTTAGGAGTCTTCCTCCCGCCCGCAGCTCCCGCCGGCCACCCGACCCAGGCCTGGGGGTGGGGGTCCCACAAAAGATACGCGCTTAAGAAATAGGGCCAGGGGCCCGAATGGGCTGGGCTTCCTGGACTGCCCTGCCACACAGTCACTGGAGGAAGACGTCAGGCAGATCTGGGAGACATTCAGGCCCCTGCCGGCACCACGTCTGTCCCCAGGGAGGAGGGAACAGAGCAAGGGAAGGCCACACCCACCCTTGCAAACCTCCGGCTGGGCTGGCGTTAGTCACCAAGGCCTCCAGACGCTCTGGGCTATGCGAGCAGCGGTCAGGCCGCCCAGGGCTGCTGGCACCAAGTCTGGCCCTTCAGCAGGCGCTCGGGTCAGTTCAGCCTCGGGGGCCTCCTCCAGGTCGGAGCACAGGTCGTCCCCGGGGCCCGGGGGACTGGGCAGAGGGGACCCCTGGACCCCTCCCGTGGGCCAGCCGCTTCGCCCAGGGGCTCCCGGAGACCCGGCCAGGGCGTCCCCCAGCAGATCCCGGAAGCTGCTCCCCTCGCGCAGAGGCATGGACTCGAGCAGGTGGTTGAGGAGTTCCGCGGCGACGGTGGCGTCGATGGCCTGGCACGTGGACACAAACGTGTGCACCTCGTGCATGCACTGGATGTAGCCGGCCGCGAAGCGCTCGCTCGCTTCCGCCTGCAGCTGCTTGCGCTCTGCACCCGGGAGTCGGGAATCGGAGAGAGAGAGAGGCGCCCTGTCCGGTAAGCAGCGACTGCGGTGGCCAGGACCCCCCTCCCCCTCCGCCAGCCCGCGGGGACAGGGGTTACCCAGGAGACCCGGAGGGAGCCCGGGGTAAGACCCCAGGCCGAGGAGGGGGCGGATGGGCGACCGCGCCCCGCGCCCCGCCGCCACTCACCGCGCGCCCGGCCGCGCAGCGTGCCCTGCACGCGCCGCACCGTCAGCTCCAGCACCTCTGCGTTCTCCAGCTTGGCCTGCACCTGCGCGGGCGGGAGCGCCGGGGGCGTGGGGTGGCGGGCGCGAGGGCCGGCAGGGCCGCGCCCCCGCTCCGGCCCCGCAGCCCCGGGGCGCCCGCCCGCCCGCCAGGCTCACCTCGGCGCCCGCCAGCAGCAGCCGCAGCTCCTGAAGGCTCTCGTTGATCCGCGCGCGCCGCTTCTTCTCCACCAGGGGCTTCCGGGCCTGCGGGAAGCGGGCAACTGAGCCCAGGTCCCGGGCCCCCCGCCCGCCTGCCCGCCTGCGGCCCCGGCCGGCACCTTGCGGTCCCCCCGAGCCTCCCAGGCGTCCTCGCTCTCTCGGCCCGCTCGGTCCCGGCCGGGCGCCAGGGGCGGAGCCATGACCCGCGCCGCCCAGAGCGCGGCCGGCGACACGAGCGCCCGCGCCCCTCGCAGCGCGCCCGCCGCAGCCCCGGCTCCCCCGATCCTCCGCCGGCCTGGGCCCCGCCCCCTTTTATAGCCCCTTATTTGCATCTCAATGCACGGATTGGCCGCGCGGGCCCCGAGCCTCCGGCTTCTGGGCGCGGCGCGGCCAATGAGAGCTGCGCGCTTTGTCCGGCCCAGCCGCCGGGGCCGACAGGCAGCTGGTGGGGCGTGGCCGGCAGGCGGGGCCCCCAGCCGGGCCTCCGCGCCACGCCGCGGCTTGGGCGCCCGACGGGGCGGTGACCCCGGGCGCTGTGGCCGGGGGTGCGTTTGTTTTGTTTTGCTCCCTACCTGAGCAGGGCCCCCAAGTCTGCTGTGCATGAGAGCAGGCGCTCGTTCATGCGTTCACGCTTGTCTTAGATCGTGCAAGGCGCCTCCGGAGAGGAGCGTCAGCGTGCTGGACTGTAAAGGGCAGAGCCACGGTCAAGGCCGCGGTTTCTGGACCTGGAAAGGTCGACGGGTCCGGGTTGGGAAAGCTGCGGAACCCCGGGGAGATGGGGGCCTCTGGGGTAGCGGGGGTGGGAGGGGCCCCGGGGCTCCCTTGAGTTTCTTGCGCAAGTGTGGGTCCCGTCTCGACCCTTGACACAGCCCTCCGCCAGCATGGGGGTCCTAGTGGGGCGGGCCCGCCGGCACCGCCCCTCCTCAGGGCGCTCCTTCTTTGGTCACCCTTCCCCCCCTTCTTCTGGTACCACGCCCCTTCTTTTCTAATCATCATCGCTGTCCCCCTGAGCTCCCCCCTGCCCCCCTAATCCCCTTTGTTCCCCTGCCCCCCCCCCCCCGATCTCGCTGTCCCCCTCCACACTCGCCTGGCCCTGGTTCCCCTTCGCTGCCACTCTTCCCAGTCCTCCCCGCTCCCCGCCCGTCCCTCTCTGGTCCCCACTCTTGTTCCTGAGCCCCGACCTCCCTCCCTGTGGCCGTCTCCCTCGTCCCCCGCCACCCCTCCCCCTCGGCTCCCTTTTCTCCCAGCCCTCCCCTCGCCCAGGCTCGCGTAAGTCGCCGTCTGGTTCCCGTAACTTGATGCCCATGACAGTTGGCAGCTGCAGCCGCTTCGGTGGAGAAAAGCGGGGGCTGAGCCAAGAGCGACAGGTGTTGGCCGCGCCTTTGTCTAGACCCGCTTTGTCCGGCGGCGGGGGGCGGGTGAACCCGTGTCCGCCAGACGACCGCCACCCCCACCGCGGGCCGCCCATCTGCCAGACTGGCCTCTCTGCGGCGCGGGCCGGGGGTGGGGGTGGGGGGAGTGTGGGGGTGAATGGGCGGTGGGGCCGCGCCCTTGGGCAGCACCTGGGGATCCCGGCCTGTTCCCTGCTCCACTGGCCTAGGTAAACGTCACAGCACAGTGAAGTGGGAATGGCAAGATGGGTTCTGGCCACCCCACCAGGCCTTGGCACCCACCGAGCCTTCCACCGGGAACACTTCACTCTTTCCTAGGTCTATTTCAGGTCTCCGCTTCCCTCTTCCTCTTCCGGTGGGAGTGCACCTGCCCACAGTGGCACCGCCCCTTTACCCAGTCCTGCACCACTCACCAGGGACTGGGGCTGCGGGAGTCTGGTCTGCACCCCTCCAAGCTCTAAGCGTCCCTTGTCAAGGGCACCTAGGACCTTCCATCTACCTCCAGCGCAGAGCTGGGCCTCCGCGGAAGCCTGGGTGGACAGGCAAAGTGAGGGGACGCCCCAAGCCTGGCTGGAAAGCAGCAGGGGAAGGAAACATGCAGGCACTGCCCCATGGTGGTGAGTGGGTGGTAGGACTGAACCACAGCCCCCCACGCGGCCCCCTGAAGCTGCACCTTGCAGCCCTCCCGGTGACTGGTTCGCTTTGGGCTCCCCACCGGAAGGGCCTTCATAGGCAGGCAAGTTTGGTAAGAGGTTTGAAGTTTCCCAAAGTCACCTCACTGACCTCTACAAGTACCTGAGAGTTTCTTCTGTTGATTTTCACCCGTCCACACTCAGCCTCCTGTTTGCTTCTCTTCCGGAGTCTTCCAAGACCTCTCCAGCCCAGCACTGTTCACCCAGGTAGAAACGTACTCCTTTATTTCCAGTTGTTCTGTCTCCCTCACGTGCCAGAAAGCTCAGCTCTCTTCCTTCCCCCTCATCTGGCTGCTCAGAAACCCAGCGGCCCTTCTCCCCCCTATTCCCAGGGGTGGGCTGATAGGGGAGGGGATTCAGTGTGGACCCCAAGACCACACATAGCTTGCCTGTGACTCTACTGTTCTTCAGTACTTAGACATCACTCCAGGGAAGGATACCCCCAAGTAACTACAACTTTGGTTTTATCCCTACTTTGAGAATCTGAGATGTGAACAAATAAACTCAGTACTATTCCTTGTAGTCTGATGCATATGCTTCCCCTTATCCATGATATTGTTTGAACAAGACCAAACAGGTATTTTAGAATGCTCTCCATGAAAGGCAGTCCATGTTGGAACAGGATGGTCAGCGGTCTGGGGGAGGCCTCTGGGAAAAGATCGATAGAACACTTGACTGGATGGGTTATGGGTTGGGGGAGGAAGGCATGATAAAGGTGGATAGTGCAAGCAAAAAATGA
Organism: Hyaena hyaena; assembly: GCF_003009895.1. Taxonomy (NCBI): domain Eukaryota; kingdom Metazoa; phylum Chordata; class Mammalia; order Carnivora; family Hyaenidae; genus Hyaena; species Hyaena hyaena. The sequence continues at coordinate 2,639,443 of NW_024080664.1, read as the reverse complement.
GAGGCAACTAGGAATTCCAGGAAAAATAAAAAGCTCCTCCCAAAGAGAAATGTAATCTCAGCATACTGATTGACCTAGAAGTTAGCAATTCTTCCACAGCCACAACAATACAACACTGTTCATGGGGTTTCAACATTTAGGATCAATCTATACGGAAGGCTTATTATGGTTACAGGACATGATATAAGGTGACTTTGTAAAAACTAAAAGATAGGTGACTATTGTCAGAAGGGAGAAGGCTGAAGGGAGGGCTAGGGTCCTCAAAAGGCTTGTCTTACATAGGAAGGTGGGGTTTGAGGAACACTGTCTAGAGTCGAAGGAAGGAAAATTAGGTGGTGGGAGATGCCTCAGGGTACACTGAGGTAGAAGGACAGAGCAGGGTATAGGAGTCAACAAAATCCTTGGCTGGACCAGAAGTTGCCCAATGCCCCATCTTTGAAGTTAGCCTCGATTTCCCTCAGTTGGCTGGCTGGCTTGGCCTTGTCCTCCCAGACGCCTGGCTGCTCCATCTCTGGGCCACCAAGCCCTCTCTCCCGCCTTTGCACAGCCTCCTCTACTGGACCCATTTCCTGCCATTTGTCCCTTGGCCTGATCCTACCTTCAAAGGTTGCTTGAGCACAGACTTCCTGAGCATTTGGGCCCTTTGATCCCCCCAGATCCAGGGACAGAGGCCAGCAGAGGCTGGGCAGGCTGTGGCGGCCACAGGGGGACCAGTTAGCGGCAGGGGGGGCAGGCCATAAATCCTCAGGGAACAAAGGCAGCGGCCAGCCTATGGACATTCAGGCCCCTTGTGGGCAATCAGCCCAGAAAGCTTGGAGAAGCTCCTTTTGGTCTAGAAATAAAGCGGGGGTGGGGGGTGGTTTGGGATTATATGGTAAATAAAAATGCAATTAAGAGTCCCCAAAGGCACTCAGTTTGGTGAAACAGCCATCTCTGGCCATTTAAGGCCAGTTTGCAGAGGCCTCTGTGCTTACTAGGGGGGCTTTGTCTTTGTTCCCTCACCCCCAAGCCATCCCCCGCCCCCCATTACCACCGGGCCAGGAGGCAGGGAGTCAAGCCTCCCCCTCCTGCTCAGAGAGCTTCTGGGAAGCTGGGCACTGGGTCCAGGATCCATTCATGTCTCTGCTCCGTTCCTCATGGTCCTGGTGTGAAAGGTGGGAGGAAGTGGGGACCAGGACCCCGCTGCTCTGCCCGGACCCACAAGGCTTCATCACCGTGGAAAGAAGGAAGGGGCCTGGAGAGTGAGGGGACTGTGTGGCGCTGCCCCTGTCATCTCCGATGGAGACACGACGCCCTTCTGGCGGGCGTCCTGCAGACCTCTGCCCTTGGCCCCGTGGCCAGCGCACAGCCATCTGTCCTAGAAGCGACAGACAACCTGGGGGACAGCACAAGGGGAACACAGGAGGTGCCTGGGGTCACCTCGGAGTGGAGAAGAGTTGGGTGCTGAGCCAAGCAGCCTCCCCCCTGCATCTGCAAGTGAAAAGCCCATGGGAGTGCTGGATTATAAGGTTAGATTTACATTTTCTGAAGTTCACGTCCTAAGACTTCACCGGGCAGCTATGGCGGCACGTGGTGAGGGTGCGTGTAAGAGAGACGCATGCGTGCACACAACCAGGAAAGGACCAGCGGAAGAGACGAGGGAGGCCTCTGTGACAGAAGTGTCCCGAACACGGCACTTCTAGAGTTCTCTGTTGAAACACGTCTTTTGGAAATCTTTGATGCCTATTGTGTTTGCTCTGTGCTACATTCAAAATACACCCAAGTAACAATAAAAAATATACTCGCTTTATTTGCCAATTTTCTAAAAAGCAAAACAGTCATAAAAAGACACAAGCAGTAAACATACATATTGCACTGGGCAAAGAAAGTTTGGTTTGTGCATGGACAAACCACTTGTCCGGCGAGGCTTACCAAGTCATGAGACAGACACTGAGAGCTTTTTTACATGTCTGTTGAGGAACAGATTAAAAAGAAGGCTCAGTTTAAAATCAAGAGAGTTTTTACAACCCGTGTGTAAGCACGCACACTAAAGGAAACACATCTCGCGCGGCATCGTGTAAACAATTTCACAAAATGCTCCTATTGTCAACTTTCTGGAAGGTGTGGAGGCTACGCCGTTCATGGCCAATGAGCGCAGATCATACAATAACATAATGCCGGTGGTAGACAGCAGTGGGCAGTGGAGAGCGTCTGGACAGCTGTATGTTTACATAACACACATGTCACCTTGACCAGCATCTAATCCCTTAATGATCAGACTTCAGAAGCAGGAGACGGGTTTGGTAGCTTCTATTTTCCACCCCTACGCACAGGCTACTACCTCATTCTGGGCATCATGAGAAGGTGATGTTACTTTATAAGTTAAAAAAAACAACAACCCACAGTATTCTTGCATTTGAGTTTATGGAAAACGGGATGAATATCCAAACGTAAGACTGAGAACCAAGCAGATTACAAGAAGGCTTATACTCCAGTAGCCCCGTCTCTATCAGACAACAAGGGAAAGCCTGCTTTCTTTTCTGTTTCTACAAACTCAGTCCAATTTTAAGTTCATTGTTTAACCTGTGGTAAGTTTCCATTCATTCCAGGGACCAATATAACTTTTCCCCAAATAATCTTGGGGATACATGATGCAACATGAGGTTCGGTGAGAAGATGGCCTCACTCTTCCCCAGGTGCCCCGCTGACCTGGAAGTGCTGGTGACACTGGGGAACATCACTGCAGAGACCGTAACTGCCCCGAGTGAGGTCAGGCTCATGGAAAGAATGAGGGCCAGCATCCCAGTCAGGGGCGCCGTGGGAGAGGTGAGCTCATGGCAACCTGGAAAACGCAGGCGTGGTCACCGGCTCACGATGTCAGAGGCTACTGTGTGCCAGGCCTCCTGTCTGGGAGGCTCCCATCAAAGGACCAACACTAACAGTTCCCTGCGTGGCCACCCAAGCTTGGTCTGCAAAGCGAAGTCATCACAGATGTAATCAACCACATACTCTACCGACCTATTGGTCATGGTCTGAGAAGGATATACTAGAACGATGTAGACACAGGAGACTCTGGGTGTGTGCTAGGCTGGTGGAGGGGGCGTGCAAACCGCCGGGCCTCTTCGGTTCCAGCGAGCATTTCCTCTCCGTTTGCCCCAAACACAAGCTCCACCAGACTGAAATGTTTGCTGCTGTAGGACCTGACGTTGAAGCTGCTGCCGTGCTAGGGCGGCTTCACAGCACTTAACACAAAACACTTTGCAAGAGAATCAGGAGAGGCTGTGATCTCCAGCTGGCATGTTTTAAAAACATCTAGTTTGACTAAATGATACTTTAGATAAATAGCCCCCAGAGGCCAGAATGTGATCTGACCAGAACACCCACCAGGGAAGCTCCCCGCTGTCTGCCGCAGCCCACGAGAGGCCTGGCGACACCCACGGGGGCGTCGAGAAGCCTCCTCGAGTCCAGGGACTTCCGGGAGCCTGGACTCGCGCAAAGAGGGGATTCAGGCTTTCTCGGGTTAAACAATACTGAAAATCTGTCCGCCTGCCCCCCAAACTCTGTATTTATGTTTTAAATATAAAAATTCATTTCCTCCCAGACCCTTCCCACCCTCCACAGTCTTAAATCACCCCTTCAGGAAACTATGTGGGTTTTTTCCCTAAAAGAAAAAAAGCCACATAAGGGTATGTGTCCAGTTCATGACAAGCAGAGGTGAAACCCCCTCTCTTCCGAGCACCACCTACCACGCAGATCACGGGCCGTGGGGGCCGGGGGCAGGGCCAGCACAGAGTTAGGTCTGCTCTTCACTTCTGTGAGTCAAGGGGGCTCCGCTGCCCTCCTCTTTGGTGTCCATGGCTTCGCTGAGACCCAGAGTAGGCACATCCTCCTCATGTGGCACACAGATGTTGTCCGGTCCCGTGTCCTCACAGTAAACACATCCCTTGAAAGGAAAAATGTCAACTCAGTAACAAAAATGACATTCTCGTTCCCACAAAGTAGTTCACCCGGAAGAGGTGCAGGTGCTTGGCCAGGAGGCTGCTAGAGGAGGGATGGGAGGATGGGGAGCCTCGGGGGCTGCCGGGACCCTGCCTGCTCTTGAGGGAGGCCACAGCTGCCCCCCAACCCCGGGGCCCAGTGCCCCCTCCCCCAAGGCCGGAGGGGAGTCTGCCCTTGTCTGGGCAGTGAGGCAAAGCAGTGGGAGCGCTGTTCCTACCGCTGCTTAACGGCCCACGGACACGGCGAGGGCTTACGGCGGGAGCGGCTCTCCCTGTTTCCTGGTTGTTGGGGTTTTTTAATTGAAAACAGAATTAAAAGAAAAAAACATTCAAATTGCAGCATTCGACCTCGAGACTGAGCACTCAGAAGACCTTTCCGGGAGCACTGTGGCAGAGCCCTTATGAGAAAGTTCCTCGGACTCTGACGGTATCGCGGTATCTTCCGTGTTCGTTAACAAACCCTTTTAAATTCTAGGAGGTTTCGGCTTGCAGAACAGTGGCAAAGACAGTACGGAGTGGCCCCCTCGCAGTGCCTTGTAATGCGACATCAGAAACTAAGCGGCGCGACTTACGGTGACATCCACGGCGGCGGGCAGGTGGCCTTCCCGCAGCCATGGGTGCGCCTCCTGCAGCTCCCGCGTCTGGCTGTCCGTGAACCTGGGCTGCGACTTAAGCAGCGGCTGCAGCTTCTCCCTATCTTCCTTTAAGACTGCTTCCAAATTCCTTCAGAGAACATTCAGAGACAGGCACGTTCAGACTGTCTTCATGACAGATTGTTGTGTGTTTTTTTAAATGCTCATTTTCTATTAGCTCTTTCCATAGTAGTATAATTTTGGGTGATTTTGTTTAATGCAAATTTCCTTTTTGTTTAAAATAAATTACCGTATTTAAGGTAACCTAATCTCCCAGGTAAATAATCCATAGTTAAAAAAATTTTTTTTAAATGTGTATTTATGTTTGAGAGAGAGAGAGAGAGAGACAGAGCGTGAGCATGGGAGGGGCAGAGAGAGAGGGAGGCACAGAATCCAAAGCTGCTCCAGGTTATGAGCTGTCAGCACAGAGCCCGATGTGGGGCTCGAACCCACGAACTGTGAGATCATGACCTGAGCCAGAGTCAGACGCTTAAGTGACTGAGCCACCCAGGCGCCCCAAAAATCCATGGTTTTTCTACTAAAATGATACTGTGAGTAAAAATTTTGGCATTATTATTATTATTATCATTTTAGAGAAAAAAAGAGAGAGCACAAGTAGAGAAAAGGGGCAGAGGGCGGGAGAGAGAACATGAAGCAGGTCCCATGCCAGGTCCACATGGGGCTCCAAAACGTGAACCGTGAGATCATGACCTGGGCCAGAATCAAGAGTCAGACGCATAACTGACTGAGCCCCCCCGGTGCCCTGGTTTTATTTTAAATTAGACACGGGAGCAGGATACCTGCAGACGCCTGGTGCTGCCCAGGCTGGCCAACTGGAGGCTCTCGCTGTAAAGGCGGTTGGCGGAATAACTCCCTTGCCTCCTGCAAATCCTGATGCTGCCCACTGCCCCGGAGATGGAGCCCCATAAGCCCTCACGGAGGCTTGCCTGCTCTGAGCCTCAGCGTTAACCCTTTCCCCAGCTTCCCCCATCCTGGGGGCTCCACGGGGACAGTGACTGTAACAGCTCACTAGGACGACCTGACACAGAGTCACTGTGGAGGCACAGCCCCAGTCACTACAGATCAGCCGGTGGCTGAGGGCTGCTCACCTACCTCGACCCTTGGCTCTGCATCCCTATGACAAATACACCCCATACAAATACAAATCTGCCCCACAGGGTTACTAGGCAATAGCAGAAGGGAACCAGACATCGGCACCAATGCTTCCTAAGCACTGAGCACGATGCCCTGGAGGGTGGCCAGGAGCCGATCCTCCCACAGCCCATGGCAGGTCACTCCATAGGGCTCTGGGGCACGCTGTCCACACAGACGGCAGGCGGCGGGATCATGGAGCCATCAGGTGCCACCCTACTTCTCTGTCTGCTGCGCTCAACTGCATCTGAGATGAGGCTGCTTCAGAGGGGAGTTTCCCCCAACCGGGTGGGGGTGGGGGTCCCACATCCCTGGGGAGAAGGTCGAGTGGTTACCGGGAAGGCATCTGGTACGTCATCATGATGCTGTCATCCGTGTTGGCCATCAGCAGCCAGACGGGGTCTTGGAGGACGTACTTGATGAAGTGCTCGCTTTCTTCCACGTCCGGCTTCACTGTGGCTTTGTGATTATTCTCTGAAGAGTCGACGCTCCCGAAATATTTGCTGGTATGACTCGTGTCACTACTGCCTTTAAAAACACAAAACGTGTAAAGTTGAAACTTTTAATGCAATGTCGAACCTTGTGTGATGTGCGTATACAGAGCAACGGCAAATTTAGGGAGCTGAAGAGTTTTACTTGGCAGGGAGCGCCCAGGGTGGGGGGTTTTCCCTCCCACTTCTACTCCTAGCACGGTGGTGGGGGGTCCTCTCCCTCCTGGGCCGGCGAGAAGTCCAGAGGGGCTGGGTCATGGAAAGCGAGGTCTTCTTTCCAAGGGCTCACTGCTCCTCAAGGCTCGCTGGCTTGGGGGTCGCTCTCCTGTGAGCCTCCGTGGGGAGCGGGCCGGGCAGGGTAGGGGAACTCCGGGGAGGGGCGTTGCGGAGTGTGGGCTCTGCCCTCTAGAGAGTTCCACTCACTCGGGGCTCCTCCTAGCCGCTCCAGCAGCAGCCCACACCCTGGCTCCACAGAGGGGCTCGGCCGCAGGGTGAACACGGCCAGCCCTCCCGCAGGCCCCGGAGCCCCGGGGGCCAGCGCGGGTGAGGCCTGCGGGGACAGCTGTGTCAGGCCCGCAGGCGCCGAGCTGGGGCAGGGGAAGGGGCCGGGCCCGCCGTGTGAACCGCCGTGGGCTCCGGGGGCCGCTCGGAGCCGGACGGCGGGACCCGGTCCGCACGGGCTGCTGCGGCCTGAGGGGTGGGAAAAGCCGAGGCGGCCCTCAGGTACGTGAGGTGACCCTCGTCCAGGACACCCTGAACGGGGGCCGCTGAGGCGCGAGTACCTGCTCCGCTCCCAGCCGTGTCGCAGCCCAGCGAGTCGGAGGCCCCGCTCCCGGACAGGGCCGAGCACAGGTCCCCGTGCAGCAGCAGGTCGAGCAGGCCGCTGGACGCGGACAGGGCGTCGGGGCTCGGCGCGTCTGCGGGCGGCTCGCGCTTCGGGAACCGGAGAAGACAGACGGTCAGCGCGGCCGGGGCGGCCGGGGCCCCAGGTCCCCCAGGTCGCTGGCCCTCCCTTCTCCCGCCAGTGAAGGGGCCCAGGGAGCACGTCCGCGGCTACCGGGGCGACAGCAGCAGGCCCCCGGCGGTCCATGAAGGCCGCCTAGTCAGCCTCAACGTGGGGGCGTCACACCAGACCGCAGTTCCAGGACCCCTGAGGGGGGGCCGGGAACTGGCTCCGCAGCACCCGGCGGCTCCTCCCCGTGGGCGGGGCTCTGGCCTGGGGGCGGGGCCTTGGGACTGGGGGAGGGGCGTGGCCTCACAGCTCCGGACCCGCCCATCCTCAGAACCAGCACTGGGTGCAGGGCCCCCACCCCCCCCCCCGGAAACCGTGACGGGGGGTCCTGGGGGGGCCGCACTGGGGACTTGGTGTTTGCAAGGCCGTGCGCCCCCTGCTGGGAACACAGGCGGGGCCCGTGCCTCTCCTCCTCGGGGCGCCCGTGCACCGCACCCCCAAGCTCCTGCAGAACGCAGAGCTGGTGGCTGGAAACACAACTGCCATCTCATTACCCGAGTGAGAACAGCACCCCTGCGTCCCTTAGGGCTTGGGAGGGGGGAGCGGGCCGCCTGGTTTCAGAGCCCCTCCTCCCCCCCCCCCCCCCCCGGGGTGCCTCTGTGCCAGCTTCCCTGCCCCCGGACGAGACTTAGTTCTGGCATTTAAGCTGACGGCACTTTATCCCCCAACGTTCACGGAGAACCTCGAGGCGGCCGTAGCCAGTCACCAAGCCACGTGCGGCTATCTGGACCCTGCAGGTGCCATCAGACAATCAATCCATTTTCCTTTGTTCGGCTCCCTAAGCAATGCAGGGCCCCCACTGCTCTAGCTGACAGGGCTGTTTAACTGGGAGACCTCAATTTCCAGCACGCGTAATCATGTCAAAACTGAAAACTTGGGTAGAAGCCGCAGTGTGTAACCGCCCACGTCGGGGAGCACGCAGGTTTGCCCTGCCCCTGCCATGCCGGTGGCGCCTGCCCTACAGAAGGGGCATCAGGGGATCCTTACAATTGGCAAGGCCTTCGGCTGCCGGTCCCGGGACGCGCCAGGTTTGCAGTCTGGCCCTGCCCCCGCGGGGCCTGAGGACGCTGCCATTGCTGTGGCCACGGCGCTGCCCTCAGGGGCCTCCTCCAGCTGCAGGAGGTTGAGCTGCAGAGGTGAGCTGCCCCGGGACTGGAAGAGTGGAGGGGAGGCTCTGCCCGCGGGCCCAGAGGCGGACGGCAGGGAGGCCGGGGTGGCTGTGCCAGATGCCGGTGGCCCGTGCTCTGCCTGAGGACACGAGCATGGCTGTTTGTGGGGGGAGGTCCGACCAGGGAGCTCAGGTTGCGCGGCAGGGATCATCGCGGGCAGAAGGTCAGGCTGGCCTGGGAAGAAGGCCTGGGGCAGGCTGGGGGTCACCGCGGGGAAGGAATAGTTGGGGAACACCAGCGCCATGACCGGGGCCAAGGGGACAGTGAACGGCGGGTGCTGGATGGCAAACTCGTGCTGGGTGTCCATGGGCACGGTGGGCACCGTGAAGCCAGCATGAGGAGCCATGGGCGCAGCCGCCACTGGCCCCGGCGTGGGCACGATTCCTGGGGCTGGAAACACAGGCAGGGAGTAAGCTGGCACAGAGGCAGGGAAGGGCGTCGAGGGGCAGCTGGACTGGGACGTGTCCGACGGTGACCAGGCTGTGGCGTTCAGGCCCATCAGCGGGGGCCGGTGGGGCGCCGGTCCCCCAGACCCGGTGCTCTCGGAGGAATCTCGAGGCTTGGCCCGTTTGGACTTCAGTTTTCTGTTCTTCCCGGTTTTTTTCCAAGATGAGTCTATTCCAGAGGTATTTCTTAGTCCAGGGGTGGCTAAAATAATGGAAAAACCAAAAACCACCAGAGTTAAGATGTAAACATTTATGTGACTCAGTTTTTGGAGATTTGTAGAAGTTTAGAAATGCGAGGGCACCTCCTAGGTCAGCAGTCCGGGGCTTCCCAGTGTCAGCCTGGGATCCATGGGGCCTCCGCAGAGGTGTCCCGGGGCCCTGGGTGAAGGATGAAAACTCAGGGCAAAATTCTTGTGAAACTAGCCAACCAATTTTAAGGACTGCCCTTCACTGCAAGACCACGTGGCTTGCTGTCTTCTGCTATTAAATTGTCCTTTGGTGTACACAATCCTAGTGATGAAAAGTAGTATTTAGAAGGTTTTATTTGGGCCAAAAAAAAAAAGTAAAAAGGCTGATCAATCTATGCTGTTTCCTGACATGGTCTGTGAAACTGAAGGGTAGATCCACTGATGTCATCGGGCCTTATTTTTGAATTTTGCGAGTTGTATCACAACTGTTCCTTAAAACAAGAGATTCCTGCTCCACCTGTTGAATGAAGCGTGGACTGCATGTGAGCGGAGGTGTGTGGGGTGACCAGAGCTGCAGAGATGATGCCTTTAGAAGGCGGGAGGGCTACACCAGTAACGGGAGGAGCCTGGGCATGGCCCCACCCCTCTCCTGGCCCCGGGCCAGCGCTAGCAGGACTTTGGGTTGGGGTGTCACGCCATGCCTGGGATGGGTCCCAGGAACCTCGGTGTCTCATGTCACCAAGGGGAACTTGGGGCTTTTGCCACAGGTATGCGGGGACATCTGTTCCGGGGTGTGGTCCACACCTTTGCTCCACACTAGAGACAAACCGGCCAGTCCGAGGCAAAGCGGTAAGAGGGTAGAGGTTTTGTGATTCAGCCTCTGTCTGGTGTTCTTCCTATAGGAGATCTGTCCCCTGGTGGCACTAGTGGCCGAAGCACTGGGCTCTGGGGATAACACATCAGGGTCTAGACAAGGCTGCTGTGGACAGCTGTATAGTCCGTGCACTGTAAAAACTGCTGGGCCAAGGGGGCGAGAGGAACTCTGCACTAAGCCAGGCCCTCAGGGTGGGTCTGCCCACGGTGGGAGATGTTCTTCTAATTTCCAGAGATTCCCTATGGCCTGGCAGTCACCCTGAGTCTGGGGAAGAAGGAGAAAAGTTAAAGAGTAGAAGAGACGTGATCCTTGAAAGCACCAGCCCCTTTTACTTCTTACACATTCACCGGTGTGTGTCTGCGTAGAGGCTCAGTGGGAGCTGGGTGCTTGTGGTGCGTGCGTGTCCTGGACCCACTAGGGGGCCCAGGGAAGAGGTGGCACCTCTGATCAGTCTAGCCCCGTCTACCCTACTTCACCCCATGCCCTTGAGCCAGCCGCTGGCGCTCAGCCTAAAAGGCAGCTTTCTGCACTCCCGAGGGGCTGCCTTCAAGCCTGAGGCCAGACCAGCCAGAAGGACACGTCTCTTGGGGACAAGGGATGTTGGCTGGGGCCCCACCCTGCCCAGGAGTCTGACACCAAATGCCTGTCACTACTGTGGGCAGGTAGGGTCCCCTGCCCCTCACAGTCACCCAGGGAGAAACATCTGACGTGGCGTCGCTGCAATGGCCCCATCCTGTGTTCCACAGGGGCCAGCCAGGGGCTGTCACTGCTCTTGATGCCACTGTTCCCTTGGGGACCCGAGATGACACCTGCTTCTACTGCAAGAGACTGCATCACCGCTAAGTTCCAACACGTATCTTACAAACGCAGGTGTTCTGAGGACTTTCACACTCTGAAAGCAGCGCTGGGCCTCACTCCACCGAGAATATAAAGCTTTTAAAAATCCACCTTAGGTCAGGCGTCGCCACTTACTTCTTTCGCTCCACTGCCCCTTGGACTTTTCTTGTAAGTAATGGTGGCAGCGAGACTGGAAGATGTGGAGCTTCCGCAGCTCTTTGAACTTGAGCAGGAAGTTCTGCTCCTCCTTCTGGGTGTGAGCGGCCAGCACCTCCTTGGTGAGGCCCAGCGTCCGGAGGGGCTCCTTCTCGGCGCCCAGGCCGCAGGGCCGGCCGTCCAGGGACTCGGGGCCACTCGCGGCGTCTTCCACCAGCTCTGGAACACAAGACGGGACGTCTGTGGGCAAGGGCCCTGGGGCTGAAACAACGGCCGGCCCGCACGACACCTCTGAGGCAGAGAAGCCCTCGTGAGGCCACAGCACAGGGCTGAGATCCCCGACGGGCTCGCTCGGCGCCCCGGGAAGGCTGACGACGACGACAGACGCTGACAGAAGCCTCGCTGCCTGAGGCGGCTCCGGGAGCAGGTCTTCTCAGCAAAGTGAAGTGGGGGGGGGGGGTCTCGGGGCTCAGCTCAGCGCTGGAGACGCTCCTAGTCCTTAGCTCTGAGAGCACCGCGGCCAGAGCTAGCGCACAGCCCCTGGCCCGGTTCCGGCATGAGAGCCGTCACAGGGCAAGGGCAGGGGGCCCCACGGACCGTCCAGAAAGAGGGGTTTGGACGTTGACTCTCTCCCCTGTACTGTGTCCTCACTGTCTCTCTCTTCCCAGAAAAGAACAAATTTGGGTTTCGTTTCACTCACGGGTGTTGTGAAGAACAAGTGGAGTCAGTGCCATCCCACCTGTACTGGCTCCTGTCCTCAAGCGGGGAGGGGGGGGACCTGGGGATCCCTACTCAGTCTCCCGCGCCCTCCCCCCACCCCAGGCCCAGGCTCAGCACCACCTTGGCCCCTTCCCTGCTCACGCCTGAGCAGACACCTGCCACCAGGTGGTGCCAGAGAGTGACGGGGACGGTGCGGTGGGCCCCCAACCTCGTTCCCACGCTCCGGGATTTCCTGGGCCCCCGTACTGGGCAGTGCTAGGCTTCTTCTGCACTTGGATAAACTTACAGAAAATTTTAGAAGAGTAGTCAAAAATTCTAATTTTTAGGGGCACCTGAGGGCTCAGTCAGTTAAGCGTCTGGCTCTTGATATCAGTTCAGGTCATGATCCCAGGGTCTTAAGATTGAGCCCGTGCTGGGGGTTCAGCCTCACTGAGCGTGAAGCCTGCTTGGGGTTCTCTCTCTGTCTCTCTCTCTGCCCCTCCCTGGCTCACCTCTTTCTCAGAATAAACATTTTTTTTTTTTTTTCTAGGAAAGAGAGAGAGACAGCGTGAAGAGGGGAGGGTCAGAGAGAGAGGGAGTCACAGACTGAAACAGGCTCCAGGCTCTGAGCTGGCAGTCAGCACAGAGCCCGACGCGGGGCTCAAACCCACGAACCGCGAGATCATGACCTAAGCGAAAGTCGGATGCTTAACCGACTAAGCCACCCAGGCGCCCCTGAATAAACATTTTTTTAAAACTTCTAATTTTTACTGTTAAAGTCGGATCGCCCTTGACATTGTCAGAGAACCGACATGCATACCTAGCTCCGGCTGTGGCTTCTTGTCACCCACGTGGACGATGGTGCTGCTGTAGCTGCACTGGCTGGTGAGGGACACCACGCTCTCCGCCTTGCCAGGCAGGGTCAGCGAGGTCAAGTGTGCACTGACCTCTGCGTGGCTGTTCACCTTGGAGGGCGATGCCGTCTCTTTATAAGACACAACGGACAGAAACACAAAAACACAATGAAAGTAAGTGGTTCGGATAAGAAACACCACGTCTACGTGGCTCACCAACACCCACAAGGCCACTGGTCTGAGTCAGGGGTCTCTGCCCGGACCCCTTCTGCGGGGCCTGTGGAAAGAGGCAGCCAGAGGCCCGGCCCCTGCTGAGCTCTCTCCCTCGTGGCGTGACGGCCCAGCTCGTGCTCTGTCAGCAGCGGACACGGTTTCTGGTCCTCGTCATGGCCACCAGCAACACTCACAAGGGCTGAGGGGCCTGGGATTTGAGCTGACTTGTGGGGGCACCAAGATTCAGAGGCCAGGGCTCCGCACGGACACCATGTTGCCCAAGAATGACCGTGTGCAGTGCCCCCAGGCCTCCAGATCCAGCAGCCCTCACAGGACTCTCGTCTCGAAGTCCCCAAGTCACCTTCACGTCTGCCTTATAAGAAGGTTGTCAACTTTGGAGCTACTTTGGTCACTGAAAAAATAGCCTCCACCCACAGGCTGCGTCCTGGAGGCCCTCAGACTTGCTATGGGAGGGAAGGGAGCTCAGGCCTTCCGGGACACCTGAAGCCACAGCGGAGGACCCAAGTTATCACTGCTACCCCGCCCCCTCCGGCTCAAACGGACAAGACACCTGCGCAATGTGGCCCCGGGCCGGCCACTGCCTTCCGCTTATCACTGGTCTTCTGCATCGCCACGTTGGCCGGGAACTCACACTTCCTCTTGAGGGTGGCAGCCTCACTGCATCCCTCCAGATACCTGCGAGGGGGGCCGGGAAGGGCTTTGTGTGACACGGGAGCTCCCAGAGCATGCGAGCCGCAGAGGGGAGGGCCGGAAGTGCCTGCACCTGATGACGCCGTCCAGGCAGCTGATCTGCTGGTAGGAGCCGGCGGGCGGGCTCTTGCCGCCTGGCTCTTCGGGAAAGCCACCCGCGGGCAGGCTGGTGCCTGAACTGTCCTTTTCCATGGGGACAGCTTTCATCTGAGCACAGGAAGTACTCTGCATCTCTGAAAGAGGGACCAGATAGTTTAGTGAATAGCCGTTTCCCCCAAACAGTATCCTCAATGTTCATAAAGGGTCTTAATTCTATTAACAATAAGGCTCAGGGCTCAGAACAGGAGTCACAGACACAGAAATGCAGTGACAGCTCTGCAGGAGGTGAGGGTCACGGCCACCCATAGAGGGACCCTGGAGGGAGCTGTCATCCGGGCCAAGGCCTGCTTCTCTCTGGGGCTTGGTGGCCCTTGGCCCGGGCAGTCCCCAGGGCCGGGGACTCAGCAGTGGGAAAGGCTGGTTCTTATTTAAACTCCTAAAGCTGCCAGGGCCAATTAGATTGCAGGTGCTTTTCAGGTACTCAGTGTCTCCTGTCTCTGGGAAGCGGTCACAAGTCACAATGGTCCCCAGCGCGACTCACTGTGGACGCTTCTTGCCCTCACCACACGCACCAAATGCTATCCCCGAGGGGCTCTCCAGGGCAGAGCCGTGCCCTGCCCACTGGTGTGTCCCCAACACCCAGCACAGACTGTAGCACGCAGCCCGTCCGCTGGGGGCCAAGTGCACCCCTACACGTCCTGAAGGCCAAAAATCCTGGTGAAGAACAGGTGTGGGACAGCCCACTGGAGGCTTCCTGGAGGAGGTGAGCCCTAAGGGCAAGGGAAGAGCAAGAACCCACGAGCGGGGGAGGCTGCGGTGCATGCGTGTGCGCATGTGCGTCTCACAGAGGAACAGCTGAGCCCAGGCAGGAGGGCACAGAGTCACAGCCCGTGCGGCGGCGAGGGGACGCGCCTGACAGGTGCCTGTGCCGCTGGCGCCCCAAGGGAGGGCGGCCTTGGAGCACAGCTGGCCTCGTCCCCCCAGGCAGCACGTGCGCGCGTGCAGAGGTTTATCGAAGGCGTGGAGGGCAGCGGTCTACCTGCAGCACGTGTTTCCTCTGGTTCTCCAGGCTCCCCAGGGTAAGGACTCTTGTTCCTGACGCCGGGAGCATTTTTACAGATTTCCTTGAGGAAAAACAAAACGCGTCACCCCCTCGAGGAGACCCTCTAGCATTTCAGCCTGTCCCCCACGGGGAGGACAGAGAAGAGGTGGAAACTTCTAGCAACGCAGAAGCGAGTCCTGAACGAGAAACGGGAGCGAGGCTGAGAATGCAAATAAAGGGATGCGGCAGGTCACGGTTTTGTTACGTCTTCACTGCCACTTGCCTCGCCCGCTTTAAGTGATTTCCACCCAGACTTCAGCCATGTCTCTTGGCTGCCCCCCCGACAACCCCCCCCCCTTTAGAGGCCAGAGAGTGAGTCCCAAGTCCCAAGTGAGCAGGCTCAGGGGACTGGGCACAGACGCGATGGCTGCCGCAGGCGGTCTCCCCGGGGAGGGAGGGGCGCGCCGCCCAGGGACTCACCGTCCTCCTCCGGCGCGAGTCCTCGTGGCCGTTGCTGTCGCTGGAGGACGTCTGGCTCATGAGGGGCTCATGGGACCCGTTGCTGCCCAGGCTCCCGTAGCCGCTGGAGCCACTGTGGGGGACGGGCTGGGGAGACAGCCGGCGAGGCCTCGGATGCGGCTGGGGGGCGTGGCGGGCACTGCGGCTCCGAGGCCCCCTGGCCCCCCAGCATGCCCATCTCATAGAGAGGCTGTGACCTGCCCACGGCACGGGGCGAGGACAAGGCGGGGGCTGGGCCGGAACCCTGGGGCAGTGCAGAGTGCGTCCCCTACCCCAGTCACACACACTCCCTAAGAGAGGAGTCATCCCACCCTCTCCCTCAGCCCCCGGGCGCGGGCCAGGCTGTTTCTATCCAGGGATTTTAGGAACAAGAAGGGTGCCCTGTGGCTTCGCTGTGGTCTAAGGAGACGGAGAGGCAGGAAGCTGGCTGGCTGGGGGGCCTGAAACACTCAGTCCCCAGGAACACAGAGGAGGCATTCTCCGGTCCCCCAGGGCCCAGCAGGTGACCGCTCTCACCCAGTGCACCGTGGGGGACCACGTGTGGGCTGGTGTCAGGGCCTGGGGGTGGGCTCGGGGGCTGGGTGCATCCTTCCGGGGCTTGCCCACGGCTGCTGTTCAGACACAGCCGCCCCAGATGTGCGTGGCCGCCCCCAACAGTGCAAGCCGCAGCTGTGCCCTACTGTCTGGGGCTCAGACCATCGGAAGAGGGAGGAGCCTGAGAGGGAGGGACGGCCACCCCGGGTCTCCGGGCAGCCCTGGGCCACTTACACAGGGGGACAGGCGGCGCGCAGACGATGCACCCACCTGTAGCAGCAGCCGGTGGATCTGCTCCGTGAGCTCCTGCACCCCGGGGTGCAGGCCCTTCTCCTCTATGCACGACGGAGCCGAGAACACGTCCTCGTTCAGAGGGCCCCTGTGCAGGTGGGTGTGTCTGAGTTGGGCCCCACCCCTGCCAGGCTTACCTCCCCCCTGCAGGCCCCTGGGCTGCCACGTGCCCTCCGCTCGCGGCGCTGCCTGTATGAGGTCCCTCCCCGCTGGGGGCACAGGCACATGGCAGGTGACCTGGGTCCCAGTCACCTCGCCCCGCGGCACGCAGCCTGCTCGGGGGGAGGCAGGGTTCCTGAGCTGCGCGGCGCCCTGAAAGCACTCACACCCTGACTCTGTGTCTCCCAATGATGAAGGAGATCTTTCTGCTCCAGGGGTTGATGAAGCTGGACCAGCTGGTGTCCAGAGTCACGTACTCGCCGTTCCGGGCACGGAACCGGATGGGAGAAGAGTCGAAGGGCTGTCCGCCCGACTGCATGACTGTGGGGGGAGGGCGTGGGCGTGAGACCCGAGGCTGGTGCTCTCGGGAAGGGGGTGAGAGGCTCTCCACTCCGGAATCACCTCGAAACGAGATGCCCACCTCCCCAGCACTATGGCTCTCGATGCCCCGCTCTGCTTTGAATGGCGACAGCGGGCTGTCTCCAGAAGCGCCACCATGCATTCCGGCACACACTTCTCCAGCCTTGACGGGTCTCTGGGGGCACGCTCCGTGCCACCTGTGTCTGCGAGCCCTGGGCTTGGTGGGGACACCTGTCATCCACTCCCCCGGCCTGGTCAGCACCTGTGTCACCATAGCTGAACCTGCACCCCCCCCCCACCTGCCGGGGAGCCAACAGTAACGGCAGGATGTTCACGATCCCGGCCGCGGGCTCACGACAACGCGTGTTCCTGACCAACAGGGCTCAGGCTCGGGCCTCCGTCACATGCACTGCGAGCCTGTCTGACCCGTTTAAGCTGGGGGCTGATCGCAGGATTTACTGTGGAAAGGGGGACCTACTCTTTCTGTGGATGGTGAGCATCAAAGGCCTGTCACTGGGGTGAAGCTGCACGAGCATGGGGGTCTCGATCAGGTCCTGAGGTAGGTAGCCCAGGAGGGGGACTGCCCTGCAAAGCAAGCACACACACGGGGTCCCTGTGCAGCCTGTGCTGGACGCGGTCCAGAGCACAGCCTCCAAGCGGGGCGGTGGGTCGTCTCCAAGAACCATCTTCCTTGGGAGGGAGAGGGGGGAAGGGACAGGCTCCAAACTCCCAGGAGAGCAAAGTCAGGGAATTAGGCTAACAGAGAACAGTCGTTCGGTTAGTTAGCAAACAACAGATGTCAGCATCCCACACGCCTGTGATCAGAAACTAGCTCCTGGCTCTTGAAAGAGTAAATCATGAGATCACGTTCTTGCTTTTTGTCTTTTAAGACCTTTTCTTTCTTCCTGTCCTTTGCCAGTTTGGCCAGAGGGGGCTGGGCATGGCTTCTTTTAAATAAGTTTTGCCTGGACTCTGGAAACCCCCGTGTGGCTCTTTTCCAGCTCAAGATATTTTGCTGCTATGACTTTGGCCGCTGACTGTCCGGTCCTGAGAAGCTGCCGCACGGGCTGGGGGCCTGTGCGCGGTGCCGTCGGGTTTCCTCTGCAGCGGTCACCCTACTTTTGCAACAATATTTTGGGGTGACCGTCTCGGTGCCCCTCCTGCCTTGGTGTCCGGCACGCTCTGCCACTGTTCCCCCTTCCGAGCCACAGCTCAGCCTCCCCACCCCGGAAGTTCTTGCATCCGGACTGCTGTGTCCTCAACCGCTTCCAAGCAGGCACCCTCTGGCGGAAGGGCATTCTTAGCCTTTAGAGCGAAGCTGGTCCGTTCCCAGTTGAATGGAGCTTTTCCCGTGGGCCCAGCATTAGGATTAGATCTTCTCCTCCTGGTCCGACGCACACTCTCCAGGCTCTGTGTGTTCATTTGACAGACGTACAGAATGTTCCTGGCGCCCTTCCAGGTCCAGGCTTGGCCAGGGGAGGGGAGGAGGAGGAGGAAGGGGAGGAGGCGGAGGAGGAAGAGGGAGAAGGAAGAAGGGGAGAAGGGGGAGGAGGGAGGGAGAGGGTGGGGAGGAGCCCTGGCCCCTGGCCCAGCTGTCCTGCGCTGCGGGCCGGCCGCCTGCACGGCTTTGCGGAGGAAGGCCCTGCGGACTGCGCACCTGCTTGTGACACGCGAGTGGCCCCGGGGCTGCTTTGCCAGCAGGGTTCTCAGGCTCTGCAGGACGGAAGTTACCCTGCAGGGCCCACTCTCCGGGACCCCATGGGACGGGGCTAGGCGGGGCCCAGGAACCCGCACGCGACACCTTGTGTCTCTGGTGAGCCACCACAGGCGCCAGCAGGGCCGCCCTGAGTGCCCGGAGCCCACGGTTCCCGGGCTGCCGGGGAGCAGCTCCTTCCCGAGACGCTCCGTGTCCAGGGTGGGTGCCTGGTGTCTCCAGGCAGGTGCAGGCAGTGGGGCAGACGCGATCCTCGACGGCATCTGTGAGGTCACCCGGCCCAGGTGAGAAAGCCCAGTCGTGGTACTTCCAGGTCCACTTCCCGTGGGTCTTCCCAGGGAGGCCCTTCCCCGTCACAGCCAGCAGCCGGCAGCCCCTTCTGTCTCGTGCAGGCGGAGCCGGGGTGGGGGGGCTCCGGCCCCAGGCCAGCCAACCCAGAACCCGCTCGGAAGGCCAGGGTCCCCGCCTCCAATGGCACCCTCTGTACCAGCCACGGCACCTTGAGTGGGAGACGGAGTGGCGCTCCGGGCAAGCACGGAGGTGACCTCCCCCTCCCCCGCGGGGAGGACTCTGGCACACACGCGGGGGGACACGTTTCTGCCGGGATCCCACAACGGCCTCCCTGCTCCAGTCCTGACCCGAGCACGCCACCCCTGGCCGCTCCAGGCCACACTTGCGTGCGATCGTGAAATGAGCATAAACAGGATAACAAAGCTAGACTCAGGCAGAACACTTATCGGCTCTCCAGAACATTCTACAGACACAACGTCCACACCTCAGGGGGCTTTCGGGGCAAGTCTGCCATCACTCCACTGCCTGCAGCTCAACAGTTTTGGAGGTTACCACTTTCGTCACACCAACATGTAGGCTACAGAGCTTTCACGTCAGAACCTGAAACTTGATTGAGCTTTATTTAGCTGCTAATAAGTAACCACCGAGATAACAATGAACCACTAAATACCACGTGATTGAGTCTGCTGACCCGAAGGGCACGATGCTGACTCCAAGACATGCACAGGGCACAGCACCACCCTGCTTACCTTTCATCCACATCCTGGAACAAGCAATTCGGTGTGTGCGTGGTCGTAAAAATTCTCTTTTCAGGAGGAATGCGAGGGGCTGAAAGAAGAGAATTTTACACAAGTTTCTGATTCGAACACACACTTGCTGCAGTTGTATTACAGCTAACGGAAAACGCCGTGTAGATTCATAGGACGTGTGGCAAAGGGAAAGATTAGGGAGTGGACCCTGGTCAACGGCCTGTCGCACGGGGGACAGAGCAGACCCTGTGTGAGGTGACGGCCAGCCAGCCTCCTCTGCTTCTCTGTGGACAGGCTGAGTCTAGAAAGTTAGGCGCCGCCATGTTAACAGGACCACGTGCTGACGCGTAGGCTTCTCTCGGCAAAATCATGCCAGAAGGCCACATTCGTGATCTTCCAGATCCAACAAGAGTGAGCTGAGCAAATTGTTTTCAAAAATGGGTTAAGTGTTTAGATTTAAAATTCTCAGCAAATGTCACCATGATGGGGACTTTACAGATTCTGGGGCAGGCAATGGTGACAGCGTGACTTACATAAAGGAAATCACATACCCAGAATTTTCCTCAGTTACCAAATTCATGGACAGAGCATTCAAACATCCAAAGCTTTTCATTCGTGAAGGAGAATCATGTTGGGGAATAACTCGTTGAAATCCAAGTAATCCCCCAAAATCTTTCTTGACTGTTTGGAAGACACTATGCTATATGGAGAAACCCCTCAAACATCTGAGAGAAAGCCACACACCTAAAATGCTTCTATCAGTCTTAAGAAACACCTTTTTAAAAGCCGACATCATTAACCACGGAGGAAAGTTCATAAGCACAAGGAAACGTGAACTAAACCGGATCCCCATGGTTCAGCAGTTACATGTGGCGGCTGCTTTCTGGGAATTCCGGTCTCGGAGCTTGCGGGGCTGCCAGGGCGAGGACCCTGGGTCCCCACCAGGTCGCACAGCCGATACCGAAGGACGACCATGTCACGAGGGCTGTTCAGTACGCGGGAGTCACAGGAGGATAGAATCAGGGCAGCAAAGTGCTTGGGGGCCTTTGGGCTTCAGGGGAAAACCCAGATTTGGGGGTTGTGGGGGGAGAAGGTGGTCTAAGCCAGCAGGACCAGGAACGGACAGCCAGTGGGACGAGCCTGCTGTGGGGGGCTTTCTACAGGCAGAGGGGGGGCGGGAGGAGCCGGAGTGAGGAGGGGGGTCGGGGCCAGCCTGCCCGCAGAAGTCGGCGCACATCAGGAGGCTGGGAAGTGCCGTAGGAGGGGGTTGAGCCAGCGCTTTATTTCTCAGGTGGGGGGGTGGCGTGGGGTTCTGAGCAGGCAGCGTGGTCCCTGACTTGGGGACCTGTCAGGGCCACCCGCACTACATGGGTGGAAGGCAGAGGCGGGGGAAGGGGAAAGGGCGCTCCGGTCACAGCAACAGCCTGGTCACAGGCACGAGATGCCAGCCTCCAGACCCTCTGACAGACACAGGGAGCCCCAGGGGACAAAGGTGGGTTGCGTCCAGAGGGGGACAGAGACTCTGCCCCTGGCTGGGGGCCGGGGGGAGGCCAGGGCCAGCAGTCAGCCTTCCTGACGCTGGGTGTGACCCACGGAGTAACTGAGGCACCGCGCGCAGCCTGGGCCCCCGCCTGGGCCGGGCTGTTACCTTCGTAGCCCGAGTGCACTCTCTCTGCCAGGAGCACGCAGCACAGCTGACCCTCGGCGCCCTGCCCGTCCCGCACCTTGACCAGGTAAGGCGTCATGCGGAAGGGCTGGTAGCGGATCTCGCTCTCGTGGCTCTTCCCGACACTGTGCGGGACAGCAGGGTGAGAGGGGGGCGGTCAGGGCAGAAGGGATCGCCCCGCACTGCTCCCGGCCGGTCACCTCTGCCCCCACGGCGGCTGTGGTGAGGGCACCCCGTATTTATTGTACCGAAGCCTGGGAAGCAGAGGCAGGCTCCCCTCTTGGGCGCCCAGGCCACGCTGGCTGTGCTGCCCGGGGTCTGGGGTCTGCGCCTCTGCCCCACTCCCTCGCGTTGCCATGACATGAGAGGGCACCGCGAAGACCGGACAGCCCTGGGCAGTGGGACACCTTCTCCAGAGCAGTTCATGTTTTTCTTGGGGGAGAAGGCATTGCGTCAATACTGAGGCCCCAGCCCCGGCTGCCCAGAGCATCAGTGCCCGGCCAGGGGCCCCTCCTGGTGCTGCGGCCACACGCATACCCGGTCCCCTGTTTTGGGCCAAAAGCCTGTTGGGGAAGCTATGGGGCTCTCCCTGGAAAACACACACTTGAGCTACAGGCTACATGTGCTTTCGGGGTCCTCTCGGGCCCTGGGGTACGGGCCTTCCCAGTTAAGGGCCTTGGGCTGCTGTCCCAGGTGATGGGCACCAAGTCCTGGCTCCAGCTGACGTTCTGCACGAGGAACGAATCACCCTACCGCTGGCCATGCTGTCTTAACTCCCCGTGCACATTTTTTTATTAAAAAATTTTTTAAAGATATTTACTTATTATTGAGAGAGACGGAGCGCAGGCAGGGGAGGGGCAGAGAGCGAGGGAGACACAGAATCTGAAGCGGCTCCAGGCTCTGAGCTGTCAGCACAGAACCGGACGTGGGGCTTGAACCCACAAACAGTGAGATCATGACCTGAGCTGAAGTCAGACACTTCACCGACTGAACCCCCAGGTGCCCCTCCCTGTGGACATCTGAAAGGCAGTTTGCACACAGACTTTTCAGGAACATGCATGCTCTATGGCAGGGTGCCTTTGCAGGGCCTCTACCCTGAGGAGCCGGGGCGCAGAGGGGCACGGGGCGCAGAGGGCCACGGCACAGCAGGAGATGGTGGGGGCCCCTCCCACACCTCCTCAGCCCCACAAGCGGGGCTCCGGGGAATGTTTGCGCCCAGCCTGGGGAAGCCAGGCACGGGGCTTACCTGACTCGGCAGAAGAAAGATTTCTCCTCCATGCATTCTTGAGCAAATGAATCTAAAAGAGAGAGAGAGAGAGAGAGAGAGAGAGAACCCTGAGTCACTCATCCAGTCGCACCAACATGCCACAGGGAAGAGGGGGAACCCGGAGCCAGGTGCGAATGCCCATTTACACGGGTCCCAATTGGAGCCCTCGGAGACCGTCTGGCTGAAATGGGCTCAGGAGCACTTCAAAGGCTACGAGTCTGTCGTCAGAAGGCTACTGTTGGTGGAACGGTTCAGAAGCTGCCACAGACGCACCAACTGATAAACCACTTAACCTGGGAAAACACTGACTGATGTGTGGAACGTGTGTGTGTAGAGCTCTAAGCACTTCTACCGACGTGTTTCGGTCGTATTCAGTTCTAACAGGCGGCCATTCCAGAGCTCATGTCAACCCTTTCACTAAAATATGAACCTTCTGCAGAATCTGAGCCACTGAGCAACACCGGCATCACCAGAGACAAGTGAATGGTGTTGCTGCAATAAAGGCATTTTTTAAAATCTCAGACGTTCATCTTTCACATCAAGTTTCCTCTACTCAGAAGAAAAAGGAAAAGCAGGAAACCCCTAATGAGGGAACATCGTGCAGAATTACCGCCTGGAAGGGCGTCAGAGAAGTCACCTGGTCCTTTTTTATTCAGACAAAAGCTCAGTGGCAGCCACCCCAGGGGGACAGTGCCGGTCTGCTCACGCCGTATACCCTCGTGCGGAGTGATGTCGCTTCCACGCAGGGACCTACGGGTCCTCGTGACACACCCCATGAGCTTTAGTGACATGACCAGACAGTCCGCATTGGGATTTCTGGGAGAAGGCAGGCGGCTCTACATCTGAAACCAAAACTGAGCGCCTCCTTTGGGGAGTCGGCCCTACAGCACAGTCCCGGCTCGTCCGCTGTCGGGAAGGTGCGGCGCGGGGGTGGTGGCCAGGTGGCCGCCGGCCTGCAGACTGGGAGCAGGAGGAGGAGGGGAGCAGGTGGGGACGGGGGCCCACGACCCAGGAGGCGGTGCGAGTGGGGCTGAGGAGCAGAGATGCGGACCTGAGTCAAGGGCGAAGCAGGTGCCAGTTCTGGGCGATGTGGGGCCCAGGCCGCCTCCAGCCACGGCCACGACTGAGGCCACGCTTCTCTGGGATGAACCCCTGTCCCGCCGAGCCCCACTGTTCCCCTGTCCCTCCCTCCCGGTTCCTTAGTGTCCCTGCGCTTCAGTTCAAGTTCAGCTCCAGGAGACCAGAGCCCCATGGCGGACGGGCAGACAGATGCTGCGGGGCTTACACAGCAAAAGGGAGGCTTCTGCTGGCGGCCTGGTCACTGACGGCGTGGGGGGGCTTCGGGGAAGGCCTGAGCTGGCTGGGGCCCTCCCCTGTCTGCTGCCTTCTGCCAGGACCCCGTGCCACATTTCTGCCAAAACTCGTCTGGCCGCTGTGCAGACTGGAGCCTGACCGGCCTGCAGAGCTCGGGTCTGAGCCCGGTCCCTGGCGCAAGGCCGCCCAGGCCACGGCGAGGAGCGCTCGCCCCGCCACTGCGGCATCGCCGCCTGGCCCGGCCCTGCGGTCCCGCAGGAAGCAGGCCCTGGCCTCTGCGCCCCGCGGGTCCACCCAACATGCCAGCTTCTCAGAACAACTTCGTTTCTAACACGCCTAATGTTTCTTAAAGTCTTCTCGAAAGGTCTTCCCTCTCTGAAGTTCATGAAGACTCCTTTCCTATGTTTAGCCTGAACAAGCAGCTTTCTGTCTTTGGCCTCAGACAGCTGTCGCGCAGGGGCACCGAGCGCCAGTTTCTGGCAGAGGAGAGGTGGGGCACGTGCCCTGTCCCGGGGGAGGGCCAGCCTGGGCCCCCGGAGCCCCCATGCCCTGCGGGCACGCGAGAGGGGGCGTCCAGCGCCCCGGGCCCTCACCTGCCCCGCTGCAGACGCTCCAGGGCGGGAGCTTGTAAGGCGTGGTGGCCGCGTGGAAGACGCTGACGTCGTGGGGCGCCAGGAACTCCACGAACCTGGCGCCGTGGAAGACGTCCCTTTTACAGTGAAAGATGGAGGCAACTTGGTCAGAGATGTACAGGACCTTCCCGGTGACCAGCGACACCACTGCGGCAAACATGCCCTGGAAGGGAGAGGCGGCTCAGTGGGGACGGCACTCGGGGCCTGGACGGGCTGCCTGCCCCCCCACCCCCGCAAGGGCCACAGGCTGGGGGCAGGGGAGGCCTCTGGGCCGCCTCCTCCCCTCCAGCCCGTCTCTCTCCCCGGGAGCGGGGCTCCCCCCAGCCCTACTGGCTAGCGGCCCGAGCCCTGGCCCGGAGCTCCCAGGGGCTTCAGCCGCGGTGGGGACACTGGAGGAAGGACGTGGGAGGGACCGGGGAGCCCCGCTCTCCAGGCCAGTTCCGCCAGGATCCCAGTGTGTCTGCGTCCCCACCTGCCCTTGGTCTGCTCTCTGCAAAGTAGGGGCGCAGGGAAGGGAAACTTGACTCATCTTCCCCCAGACGACCAAGGCTGCCCCCACCCTAACGGCTGCTTAAAAACACATGAGCGTTGGAGTCTGGCGAGCTGAGCTCAAATCCCAGGTGCCACCCCCCAACATGAGCCTAAGGTCACCGGGTGACTGCTCGGTCACGGTAGGGCTTGCTCTTACACAGGCCAGGAACGGGGTGGGGTCACCGGGAGGGAAGGACAGTCTCAGAAAGCCTTGGGCGTCTGCAACACAACTGCGGCTTCTGAATCACTGACTCTACCTCGTTCTCATTTAAGGCAAGAACTTATTTCCTGATATCCTGAACTCTGCAGCAGGCGGTGTAGCCAGCTCACCCGGAGGAAGGGCTCGGCCTGCGGGGGGAAGGCTCTGCTCGTGGGGACACTTACTGCGTTCTTCACGATGAACTCGGAAGTGACCCCCTCGATGGCCTCCACGGTGTAGGAGGGCACGCCGGCGCCGCAGGGCTGGTTCTCGGTGGACATGAGCAGCTGGTAGTACTCCTCACTGGCTGCGGGAGACACAGGGGGCCCTGAAAACCGCTCCGACCTCCCCTACCTCCCCGCGTCGGGGCTCTGCTTTCCTCACGGAAAAGTGGGCTATGTGCGCTAGCTTCCTCAGACGCCGGGAGAAGAGAACAGAGAAATGTGAAGGCAAAGCAAACAGAAATCTGTTTTATTTTTCCAGAAAACTCTGAAGACCTGTGATTATAGAGCTTCTAACATGGTAAGCACACGGGGCGCCTGGGGGGCTCAGTCGGTTAAGCGTCCGACTTCAGCTCAGGTCATGATCTCACGACTTGTGGGTTTGAGCCCTACGTCGGGCTCTGTGCTGACAGCTCAGAGCCTGGAGCTGCTTCAGATTCTGTGTCTCCCTCTCTCTGCCCCTCCCCTGCTCATGTTCTGTCTCTCTCTGTCTCTCAAAAGATAAGTAACAAAAAATAAAATAAAAACA
Source organism: Hyaena hyaena (assembly GCF_003009895.1). Taxonomy (NCBI): domain Eukaryota; kingdom Metazoa; phylum Chordata; class Mammalia; order Carnivora; family Hyaenidae; genus Hyaena; species Hyaena hyaena. The sequence continues at coordinate 2,613,915 of NW_024080664.1, read as the reverse complement.
AGGTAGTAAGTACACATTATTCTAAATAAGATGGGTGTAGAGTTGCACCTAATCCTCAGTTTGCCCACAAGGTCTTTAATCAGAGCACAAGGGCCTCCCCCCGGAGGATGGCCGTGGCCCCAGTACGTGGTCCCCGCTGGCCCTGGTGCTGCCATCCAGACAGACCCACTCATCCAGGACATACATCTTTCAAGAGCAGACTATCATGGTGCTGCCCCAGCCTCCGGAGGGGGTCAGCCCCCGGGCAGGGGTGCTGGCAGACCCGCCCTTCAGTGCAGTCTGTGAGCACCCTTGGGTGGGCTGGCCGGGAATGGGGTCTGTTTTTACTATACTAACCCTCACAGAACAGACACGGGTTTAGACAGGAGCCTGCCGGGAAACCGGGGCTGACGAGGGCACCCCGGAAGCCAGCGCACGCCGCACACCGCACGCCGCACACCGCACGCCGCACAGCGCAGAGCCTGGCTCCCCACGCCCGGCACAGCTCTTCCCGCCAGGCTGCGCGGGATGAGCGGCGGCGCCCTCCTGACAAAAGCTGTTCAAATGTCAGGAAACATGGAGACTACTTGGGCCGTGGCTTCGTATCCATCACAAGTGACAAACCTTGCCCTGAATGCGAGCCGTGCCTGGAGGGAGTCACTGAGGGTAACAGAATAAAGCCATTGTCTGGTCTTGATCTCAGCCCCCCAGGCTTTTCTATTCTTACGCTTGTTTCTGGTGTACAGAGTCCCCTGGGGCTTGTGTGTGCGGGTTGTGCACACGAGGGTCAAGTAGGTAGAGCGGGGCCGGGGCTCCCTGGTAGAGGGACAGGCACCCCCTCGTCTGCCCTACGAGATGCTGGCTTGTCTTCCGTCTCTGCTTGCTGCTCATAAGGGACCAAACCAGCTAAGAGATTCCTCAAAGTGCAGGAGTTAGGGGCGTTTCTGGTATAACGGAAAGGGTTCCCCTGGTGTCCTCCAAGCTTTCTGCTGTGTTCTCGCAAGCTCTGCGGGGAATGTTAAACAACTCTCCAAGCTCGCATCCCCACGGCCAGCAACAGACCAAAAGGTGAGGCTGCCCAGACCTTTCTGACTGTCTGCAGCTGAAGCTTCCTGACATGACCCCGAACAGAGGGCTCACGGCCCGACCCCTGGGGACGGGCGTCTGCAGAAGGGCTCCCCCAGCAGCCGAGCTCCTGCTTCACGAGAAGAGCTGGCGCGTGTGCGTGTCCTTAGGGCGCTGTGCCCCTTACTTGTCTGGGAGACAGAGGCACCTGCGGTCACCTGAGTCCCGGGGGGGGGGCGGGGGGGGGGGCAGGCACCTGCTCACGGGAATCCAGCCGCAGCCCCAGTGAAGGCAGACTCAGCTCTGTCGGCAGTTACGTAAGGGGCTTAGAGTTTACGGAAATGTCAAGCGTCTGAGCCGGATGGTGCAGATTTTGGAGACTGCAGTATTGTTCACAGAGCCCGCACTGCATCTGTGAGGATGCGGCTCAGGTGTCCTCAGGTGGAAGCCTTGGTCTAGGCCACGGACCAGCCCCAGGGCCCTTACATAATCCGCTCCAGCTGAGAGCGGAGCAGCATGTGGGCGGAGCCTGTGACGGGAGGAGGCGCGGTGCCTGGCTTCCTGGGTGAGACACATGCACTTTTACATCAAGAAACCAACTGCTCAAGGGGCACCTGGGTGGCTTAGTCGGTTAAGCGTCCGACTTTCGCTCAGGTCATGATCTCGTGGTTCGTGGGTTCGAGCCCCGCGTCGGGCTCTGTGCTGACTGCCAGCTGGAGCCTGTTTCAGAGTCTGTGACTCCCTCTCTCTCTGACCCTCCCCTGCTCACGCTGTCTCTCTCTCTCCTAGAAATAAATGAAACATTAAAAAAAAAAACTGCTCAAGGTCTCAATCAGGAGCCCTAAAATACTGTCCTGTGAGAATGAGATCTGGCAAAAGCCTCCCTGTGTCTCTTCTTTGTTATTTTTATTTATTTATTTTTGAGAGGTGGCGGGGAGAGAGAGAGAGAATGCACAGCGGAGGGACAGAGAGAATCTGAAGCCGGCTCCGCACTGTCAGCACAGAGCCAGACGTGGGGCTCCATCTCACGAATCATGAGATCATGACCTGAGCCGCGATCAAGAGTCAGATGCTTAACCCACTGAGAAGAGGAGCATTTCTTCTTGTCAGTTTTCAAAGGAGCGACCAGCCCTCAGCTCAACTCACATTCCCGCTGCGAGCTGCTCACGCAGCGGGGCCAGCAGCTCTGGCCCGAGCCTGGAGGACCCTGTGCTCTCTGACCCCAGCCCAGAGCACAGAGCATAATGCCGCAAATACGCTTCTTTCATCGGCTGCTTTTCTACCTGTTGTTTTTCTCTCTCTAAAAGCCAAGTACAGTAGAACACTGCTGAAGAGTTAAGGTTTCCCATCATCGCGCTTCACCAGACTCCTACAACTTCCTTCCAGTCTCAGGACTGGGTTTTAGAAAGTGGACCCCAATCCCGCCAATCTCTACAGGCCTGGATCCCACGCATGGCCGGACATACCTTTCACCTGCTTCACACTCCTCAGTGCATACTTCAAGGTCGCCAGCGTGCTGGCCTTCCCTTTGGCCTTCTTGTCTCCAGGGAGGTGGACCTTCAGCTCCTTCAGTGTTTTTATCAGCTCCTTGTGCGTGTCCGCTTTTGCAGACTGCTCGCTGCTGTGGGATTAAAGAAAAAGGCGATCACACGTTCGCTTCCCTGGCTCCTCCTTCCCGGGCCTCTAGCCGCGTGTCTGCACCAGGCCCCTAGGACGGTCTGGTCCACGCGGGTCTCTGGCGCACTGTGGGATGCGCCGCAGGATCCCTGGGCTCACCCGGCACAGGCCGGAAGCAGCCCCACCACCTGTGACGACCGGAGAGGTCTCCTGACCCTGCAGACATCTCCTGCGGGGGGGGGGATCGAGACGGCCCGGCTGAGGACCACTGCTCTGACCCAAGTGAGTGTGGCACGAACCCCTCCCCCGGGGCTCCCCATCCCCACGGCTGGAGCCCGCCTTTACCCAGCACGGCCTGCTGGTCGACCCGCAGTCGGGCTGAGCCGGCCCCCACCTGGAGCACTGGCTGCCCGACCTGTGTCAGACAGAAAAGCATCGAGCGATGGACACTACAGAGCACAGCAAAGCAGTTTCCTGGGGCGGGAATGTGAAGGAGGAAAGTTCCAGGAAGGACGTCTAAACTTAAGGATACAGAGACAGCAGGAAGCCGGAACAGGTGGGCACCTCCTGGTAAGAGCAGAGGGAGCAGAAAGAACACTAGAAATCAGGTCTCTCTGGGGGAGATGGCCAGGTGCCCGCACGCCCGGGCCTAAGGGCTGGGGTCTGCCCCAGCCGTCATACAAAAATTCTGCGGACAGGAAACAAAGGATATCTGTGTCACAAGCACCTAGAGTGGGCACGGAATGTTCCAGGTGGACATGTCTAGGGTGCAGACATCTGTGAAGATGGGTAGGAAGGGCTCCAGACGTGGGGTGCCACCAGGGGCTCTGAGTAGCCGGTGTGTGAAAGGGCCCCTTGGCTCACAGCCAAGCCGTGCAGACCAATGGGCTCTGGCAGAGGCTTGAAAAACTGTCCTGTGACCCCAGGGTGAACCTCCAGGGACACATCCCAATGTGTCCCAAGCCCCAGAAGCAAGGGGCTTCCAACGGGCCTCACCTGCAGCCACTCGCTGTTGTGCTGTGTTCGGACTTCGCCATCAGGAGGCCAAAGGCGTCTGGGCTGTAAGCGTGAGACAGGAGGCCAGACTCAGAGGACTGCACGCCCCCCTCGCCTCCCCCCATCCCGCGAGAGTAGACCAGATTAAGCCAATTGAGAAAAAGTATGAGCGGGAGAGAAAGCGGGAACAGAAAACCTTCTGATACCAGAAAACCGAAGTTACGAGAAGGACCGAGGGACCAAAGTCATTTGCTAGCGGGTCTCCAGACCCCTTGCCCCCAAGATCTCGCGGCTCCTGCTTAGCCTCTGTCTGCTGGCGGTCAGATATTCCACACCCACAGTCCCATTGTTAGAGTAAATTGTGGTTATTCTGAGTTAATGAGATTTTTTTTTTAATGTTGAAAAACTGGGTCATTGTGATTTAAAGACCGCAAAAGCAATCAAACGGGAGGAGACGCAGGGAAAACAGACATGGCCTGGCCTGGGTGGGCCCAGGGTCCCACCTACCCCTGGTGGGCGACGGGCGGCCCGCCCAGCACCCCCAGCTCCTCGCTGCCCTGCGTGGGGTGGTTTTCGCTGGTTTCATTTCCGCTGGAGCCACTGCTCATGTCCACGTCTTCCTGGAGGGGGTTTCCGTGAGGCTGGGGCTCCACCAGCTCCTGGGTGGGGGCGTGGGGCAGGCACCCCGCGTATCTGTTCATGTTGGCACCACAACGAAGCTGGAAAAGAAAGAAATGTCAGCGGGCCTCAAAGACTGCAGTCATCGCGGCTGCCTCTGAGATCTGTTTCCACATTTTGCTAAATAAGCTGGAAGCCGTCAGTCAATTGCGAGTGTTTTTGTTCTTATTCACTGAGCACCCCCCTGCCATGCATTCCCCGGCATCTCCAACTGCCGACGTCTGGTCAGGAGCCCACAAGGGCGTCCGTGCCCACCGCCCACCGTGTGGGGAGCTCTGGGGAAACTACGGATCCCCCGGACGGCTGGCGCGGCCTAGGAGCCTGCGTTGTACAAATCTACCCGGGTGACGCTGGGGAGCAGGAGCACTCAGAAGGCTCGGCAGCCCCAGCTGCAGGGGACCCCAAGTCCAGGCCGTGGGCAGGGCACACCTCCCAGGAGAGAGGAGGCTGCGAGGCAGGGGCTGCCCTGTGAAGTGGGCAGAGCGGGTGTGCGCACGCGGCCTGCTGGGGCAGAGGGACCAGCGCGAAGCCACTGAAGGACTGGAAGTAGCGGATGCGTGGACCCTGTTGCATCTGGACGCGTCCTCACCACTGTACGGTGCAGAAACTAACTTGCGCTTTAGGGGCCGAGGGTGGAGGGGCTGAAGTGAGAGGCAGGCCGGCCCTCAGGCTCCTGCAGTCATCCTGGAAGACAGCCACGGGGGTGAGCGAGCGGTGCGTTCTCAGTTCTCAAGGCAGGACCTGGGGGTATAGACCCCTGGCTCCCCTCCCCTCCTGACCTTGGCGTCAGGAAGCCAGCAAGCAAGGGCACCCGCTGGCACAGGCCTGGAAGGCCAGCCTTGGGCACTGAGCGGGGAGGGCCCAGCCGCAGCGCCCTGACTGAGCGGAGTCCCTGGGGACAGAACGTGTGCTCAGAGGACCAGCGCAGACACGGGGTTGGTGGCGGTGACTGTGGACACACAGTGTCTCACGTAACCCTCGTGATCAGAGGCCACGGAAAGCACACAGGATGCCATTCCTAGTTCCAGTCCACAGATGAGAAAACAGGTCAGTGACTTGCTCGAGGCCACCATGGCTCTGGATCTGTGCCCGCCTGCTCCCGAAGACGGGCACCCGGGGGGAATCCAACCACATTGGCCTCCGGGAAACAGCAGGTTCGATTAGACCCGGCCCTGCTCATGAAGCAACGAGTGGGGAAAAGCCCACGTGCAGCTTCTGAAGACGGGCAGCCCGGCAGAAGAACCGAAGCCACAGGGTGTGGGGGAGGCCAGCCGATCCAGGATGGCACCTACGCCGGATCACAAATAAAAACCAAGAAATGGTGGGTTCAAGGAAACAATTAATCAAGGACGAGCTGAAGCCACAGAATGAGAAGAAAATGCCACCTGAGAACAGAACATCAGAGAGACCAAGCCCAGAGTCAATAATGAACGAGATGGCCCCGGGGAGGGGGAGGGGGAGCACGAGGAACTCTGAAAAGTGGAAAGAGGGAGCAATGATATCAGAGCCGTGTTTCTACCTGTGGTAACATCTCTTTCTGGAAGAGATGCCACGACATTAAGAGAGAGATTATAACGAAAGATACACACCGAGAAAGCCACGCTGGCTGCAGACGGGTTCGCAGCTGCTGGTCGAAGGACCCCCTGAATGCCCGGCAAAGTTACCAGAAGAGTCCAAGCCAGCAACGTCCCAATGATAAATGATGTTTTCAGGGGGAAAACATCCAAACGGGAGAAACAAGCAGATTAGCTACAAAGGATGGAAAGTCATGCAAGTCCTGGGCAGAAGACACAGAGAGGAGGAGGAGGCTGCGGTCGAAGGGAGGAGGCCTTCGCCGAGCACGCCTGCCCATTATGGGCTCAGCGGCGGGCTAGCAGGGTCCTGGATCAGAGGAGCTGAAATGCCTGAGCAAAGTCAGGAACAAAACAAGTCTACTACTCATCTTTGTTTTGTCCATTTGACTGCTTGTTTTGAACATTTCAGGCAAGTTCTGGCTGACTCGTTGACAGAATGAAAGATGCCAACTTTGGGGGGAGAGAGAGACCAGACACTAAGAACAGGCTATTCCCACCAGGAGGAACGCCCAAGTTCTATAAACACGGAGGGATGCTCGACCTCGGCAGTCACGAGGAAAAGGCAAAGGATGAGGCTACCAGAAGTGAGTGGGACTGAAGGTGCCCAGCGTCCACGAGGCTGAGGACTTTTGTGCACTGTGGTCACTAAGTCGGTCTTTCTGGAGGGGACTCTGCGCATGTCCAGCAACATTTATAATCTGCACTTCTTCCCACTGCCAGGAGCCCCTCTGCCCGTGGGAATGCCCGTATGCGGGCGCAAAGACCCATGAGTGTGGTGTTGGAGGGATACAACCACCAAAGGACGTCTCGGGCACCTTGTCCACCACGAGCACCCTGGCCGGCGCCAGCCTAGACTTCAATCTGAGCGTGTGCCTCCCCTGCCCACGCAGCAGTGGGTGAGCTCCTCCGCTCCCACGGCTCGGAGCCCAGCCCCCTTCCGCATGATGGTCTACGGCCCTGACGCTCCGCTCCTCCCTCAGGGACTTGCGCTTGCTGCCCCCTGGTGCCCAGAAGACCCATCCTGCAGACAGCCCGTGTCCACCCTGCACAAACAGCACTGACTCCCCCCCCCCCCCCCGGCCCGCATCCCCAGTGGCTTCCTCTCCTCCACCGTGCGGCCGCTGCTGGACTCCCCCCGTGCTCCGCCCTGATGTGCTGAGCTCTGAGCTGGTCCCTGCTGTAACCCCAGAGCCCCCCACGTGTTGTTAAAGGCGGGGACACCTGTGCTAGAGGACACTGCGCACCTGCTAAAAAGAGGTGGGCAAGACACCCTGGTACAGGAAGACGCTGGGACACAAAGGAGGACATCACAGGACACCGAATAACAACATCAAAGTGGCACACCGCGCTCAGGCGCTGCTGTCCATTGACTCACTCGCTCCTAGGGCACGTGGCGCCTTGGGCTGGTGCGCGTCGGGGACCGGGACAGGCGTCTCCTGTCCTCACAGAGCTTACGTCCCAGTGGGGGAAAGATCACGGGGACGGCGTATATGGCGGGTTAGTGCTAAGTGCTACGGAGAAAGAAGCACTTGTTGCGGGGGGAGGCTGGGTGTGCCGCCAGGGAAGCCGCGTGCACAGGCAACGTCTGACCTTGTACTTGAGCCCCCATGGGTGGCGCTGAGTCACAGCCCCTGGGCCTCGCTCTCCTCAGGCCCACAGCCACCACTGAGGGTATGGTCCCTGGGTCCTCTGGGCCTCACACCAGAGGCCACCGGGAACGCTGGGCTGTGCTGGCCACGCATGGCCTTAAAGGAGGCCCCTGCCTCGCCAGCTGCTGCCGGGGGGCCTGGCGAGGCAACTGGGCCTGAGGGACAAGAGCTCTGGCCGTGGGGGGTGGGAGAGAGGCCCGGTCAGCAGGGAAACAGCCGCTGTGTCCCTCCCTTGGATGGAGTTGTGAAGCTTTCCTTTCTGTCCTTCCTCCTTCTTTTTCTGGACGGCCTTTCTGACGAGGCCCTGGAGGCTCAAACACCAGCTGGGCCTCCTCTGTCTCAGCGGGTGTCCTCGCGGGGGGGGGGGGGGCTCATCCGAGCTTCCCTGCTTCCTCTTCCCCTCACTCTTGCTGTCCTGGGACAGGGAAATGCTACTGTTAAGACTTGGCCCGGATCCTGCTTAGAAGAGTAAAGAGAGTGAGAGAGTGGGCCAGGAAGGTGCTGGGGGAGAATATTCTAGGCAGGGGGTGATGGGGAAGCAAGTGCAAAGGTCCTGAGGCAGGGGCATGTGAGGAAGTGGGACCAGTCTGGAGCAGAGTGGGCGAGGCAGAGGGCAGGAGGGTGATGTGAGGTGAGAGCTGGATCCCCAGGACCTCACAGGGGCAGGGCCAGGGCCCCGGCTCCATCGTGAGTGAGATGGGAAACCGAGTCCTGAACAAGATCTACCAGGGGGAAGCAGTTCAGTAGAGTCGCCAAGGGGCTGTCCAGGGTGCTGAGGGCATCCCCGCCCCTGCCCTCCTCCTTCCCCAGCGCCCTGGATGGCATCCATCTCATCCCACAGGCCCCCCCAGATGAGCGGCCGGGCCTCCCTGCTGAGTGAGTCCTGAAGGCCGAGGGGTGAAGGGGGCCGCCCTGTGTGGCGAGGGCACCGGTGGGTTCCACCTCTTCCCAACGGGGGTGTGAGCCGGGCCAGCTCCTAAGCCTGCCGCGCCTCGTCCCCTCACCGGTGACGGGGGTGACAGCAGCACCCACCTCTCGTTGGCTAAGTGACCCAGCCTGCGCCAACCGACTGGAATGCAGTTGCGTCCGACAAAGGCTAGCTTTTACCCGGACCGCCAATCACTACGGGCCAACAGAGGGGTACGAAATAATTTTTTTTAAAGGAGACGTCTCCCTGCCACCAGGAAAGCTGCTCAGCCGGGCGCCCCCAGCCCAGGCAGTGAAGACCTGCCCCAGGCGGTGGCATCGCTCACTCTGCCGCCCTCCGCCCCCGGGCGCCTGCCTGAGTAGGAGTCACTGGGTAGGAGTCACGAGATTACCTGGGCTGGAGAGCGCATCTTTGCCCAGAGGGTCTGGCGAGCAGGACAGACGCGTGAAGCAACAAACCAACCAAACCACCTGAAGCTTCATCGTTCCAGAAAATGCATCGCTCAGCACCAACGGCTCCGAGGCACCGGCCTCGCTGTGCCGACTTGGCAAAACCAGCACGCTCGTCAGAGCGGACTTTGCCTCCTGCCTCCCACAAACGTTCACGGAGCACCTGCTGGTGCCGGTACTGCCAGGGCCCTGGGGAGCCCCGGGCCACACCTGTGTCCGCCCCTGGGGAGAAGTGCTCAGAGCCCGGGGCGCCGGGGGCTCCAGAAAGGAGAGGACGGCCAGGCTAAAAAGGGGGCGGCGGGGAAAGCTGGGGTGCCCCTGGCCGCCCCCTTTGCAGATGTCCAAGGGAAGGATCCTGGTCATGTGACCGCCCTTTAACAGCAAGGGTTGCCCTGACTGGACACAGGAACATTTAGAAAGCGCAGTCCGCAGTGAGATCATAGTCTGGGACAGCCTCACAATAACACGGGGTAAGGGAGGGGGTGGGGGGGAAGGAGGGGATAGGGGTGTGGAAGGAGAGGGGCCGGGAGCCAGCTGGTCCAAGCCGGCTGATGAGTTCATCAGGGTTCATTACACCATCCTCTCTACTTTCACAGGCATTCAGAGTTTCCATGGTAAACAGCAAAAAAAACACACCAAAAAACGGCATGAAAGCACAGCCTGGTCCAGTTCCACCCTCTGCGGCCGCCGCCGCCACACTTGAAATAGTGCATTTCTTGGTGGAAATAAGTCGGCGTACGTGTGGTCCCCTCACTTAAGGTGGTCACATTTTTGAAACAAAAGTTCAAGATACATACAGAAAAGCCCTAAATCGTAAGGTTTTGACGTGTGTCCATGAACTGACTTCACCCGCATACCTCGTGCCCAGCTCTGGAGGCAGAACACTGCCAGCTCCCCTCCCCCAGAGGCCCCCGGGTCTGCCCCCCCCAGCCGTCACCCACCCCCTGGGTCACCGCCAGCCCGACTGCTCACAGCCTGCTTCATCCAGCCGGTTTTCACACTTTATATGACGGGCATCTCACAGTCTGGACTCCGAAGCCCGCGGAGTTTTACAGCCCCGAACATTGTAACGCGCTCGCTACTTCCTGGTCGAGCCAATTCCCCCGAGGCCAGGCTGCCTAATCCGGAGAAAATGTTTGTCCTGCTACATAAACACCCGCGCTCTCCATGGCGACGACCGGCGGGGCGACTGAGGAAAACGCCGTCCAAATATGGCAGGAAGAAGGCAGGAGGGAGGCGGGCGGCCTCCCCAAGGCTCCTTTTCATTCCCTCAGCTCTGCGGTCCAGAGCCCCACGCTCGGGTAGGCGGGAGGCACCTCAGCTTCCGGCTCGGGTGCGGGGGGGAGGGAGCTGCCCCGGCGCCTGCGAGCACCCCGGCCGCCCGGTCGCCTCCCGTGGCCCCGCGGCCGCCGCCTGGGGTGAGCACACTTGTTGCAGACCTGCTGAAGCCGGGGCTGACGGGACAGCTGAGGGGCGGCGCCCATCAGAGGCCCCTGGCAGGACCCCTGGCTCCCCGCGGGGTCAGCAGGTGGCCAGCCTCGCACGGGGGGGCGGGGGGGCCCGGGGCGCAGAGAGGTGGCGCAGGGGAGGGGTTATGTTTCTTCTGAGTTTTGCCCAATAAAGTCGTTTTGAGGGCCACTTGTTCTTTGGACTAAATAACCGCTGGGAGGTCCTGCCAGTCACCTGGTGGCCTGACGGAGCCTGCGGTTCGCGGAGGGCCCGGAAAGTTCCATCACCGTCTGAAAACAGAGGCGTGCCCCCCATGATTTCTCTGATAGCGCGTGCGTGAGGAAACGCAAGCGAGGGAAGCTTCCCTCCTCCCTTCGAAGCCGCGGCCCTGCCTCACCGGGACTGTGATGTGACCTGAAGGCGAGAGCGCATCAGACACCTGTCTCCGCGTGAGCGCTTGGGGAAATCGGCCGTAAGTAACCGGAGCCCAGAAACCCAGGCGTGGAGGCAGACCGGGCAGATTGTCTCATCGGAGCCCCTCCGCGCAGGTGAGGACGCCGAGGCCCAGGGGGGCGGCTGAGTCACCCCCTCTCTGCCCAGCACCTCAGCCCCCACAGAAAGCCTGGCCGCGTTAGTTCTGCACCAGTGAGTCACACCAAGATGAAGTGACAGATAACTGTGAGCACCCACAGTGGCTCCCTTCGCTGGCATATCACGTCGCTTCCACCGAAGAAAGAGGAGTCCCTTTCCTTGTTTCACTCCTATGCCTTAGAAAAAGTGATGAACTTCGTATGTAAAAACTGTTGCCAATTAAAGCCTTCAGATAGAGCCCTGCTTCTTCTCGGCCAAACCCAGCCTGGGGCAAGAAACCCCCACTGGGGCGAGGGGGTGGGCATCGCCCCAGTGCGGCCAGGGAGAAGACGGCCCCCCCAGCACCAGACAGGGGAGGTGAGAAGCATTCGTGGAGAAACTTCCACCACGGCACTGGGCTTCTTAACATTTGGGGGACCTGGGGCTCCTCTCCCCAAATTCTGGCCCAGTCAGCATTCGGCACCCAGTTTCAGGCCTCTGTAGAATGTGGGACGCTCACCCCGACCCAGATCAAGAGCCTCAGGAGGATGGAAAGGTCGCGGCGAAAACCCACGGCCTGGCCTGGCCCTGCGGTGGGGTGTGCCTCAGTTTCCTAATCTGTCAAGCCAAGGTGTTACCTTGGATGGCTTCCAGGGCGCCTTCTGTCTCTGCTGTATGAATCAGCTTTCCAAACTGCTTTCTGCTGTGTACATTACGGAAACCCCAGCAACCAGATTCTCGTCCCTTACCTGGCCTCTCTGGAGCGCAGAAGCAGGCCGCTACCTGCCCCCTGGTCCATGTGCTGGCCGTGGCAGCCAAGGTACATCCCCAAAAGATGGTGTGATTGCTCATCACACAGCGGGGCCCCCTTCTACTGAATCTGGGGAGAGGGGGTCAATACAGGGAGGTCCAGGGGAGGCAAAGGGGGTGAACCCTGGGTGCGGCCTCCCTGCCCACAGGGTTCTAGGTCTGGCCTGGGCACTGGGGCTCTCTTCTTTCTGCTCACCTAGCCCACGGGGCCCATGGGCTGCCCGGGTAACGCTCCTAGACCAGCGCCCATCAGTGGTCCTTCCCCAGCCTGAGACGTGGCTCTCTGGCCTCAGAGCAGGAAGCCAGCCCCCCAAGGGGCCCTGCGTGTTCCCAGAAAGGCTGCACTGAACCGGTGACCTTAGCCTTCCCAGGACCCTCTCCCCGTGGGGCACAGGGAGGCGGGGTAGGGTCCATTAAAGAAGATCATCTAGAGAAGAACAGTCCCCGTGTGGGAGTCACTCGGTAGCTCCGCGACCTTGGACAAGTTGCCTAACTAATCTCTCTGGACCTCAGTTTCTCCATCTGCCAAATGGGGATAACAGTACTCACCCCAGACCACCCCTTTAAGACGAGAGGAGTCAAATGGCCCAGAAAACTCTGGGACTACGCCTCCGTGGGCTGCAGGAGCCGCCGCCGCCCGCCCGGCGCCGGTCCACGGACCCCCAGACCGCTTGCCCGAGGCCCAACCCGGCGGTTACGTAACCAGCCAGGGGGGCTGCCCGACCGCGCTCGGCGCCGCAGCCTGGCACCCGCCCGCCCCGCCCGCCGTGTCACGCCGCGCCCTCACCGAGCCGCGTCCCCGCTGGTCCGTGCGTCCGTCCGCGCGTGGCTCCGCCAACCCGGCTCCCGCCGCCGCCGCCGCCGCCGCCGCGAGCAGCGCGTAGCCCGCAGCGCCGCCGCGGCTGTCACATAGTGGAAAACGTGACTGCGCGCGCCGCGCCCGCCCCCGCCTCCAGCCATTGGCCGACGCTCAGCCTCATCTGCATACCGAGGGGGCCGAGCCTGCCAGCGCCGCGTGTTCATTGGCTGCAGCGCCCATCGCTCTCTTTACATAAGTCGCACATGGAACTCCATGTTCACCGCGTCGGTTCCTCAATGAAGACGCGGCGCGCTCGGCTCCCCCTCCTCGTCTTCGCGAGTGGTCCCTTCCACTTCCGGTCTCGGCGTCTCCCATTCAAGACGGCCGGCGTCATGTGGCTAGGGCAGCTCGGAGTGGCGCGTACCACCTCGGCCGGGGGGAGCTGGGTGCGGGACGGGACCCGGTCCAGTGCACCTTGCACCCGCCGGCTGGGCCGCCGGAATCCTGCTGAAGCCCGGGCCCTGGAAGGCCGCCACCTGTGGCTACGGGCCGGAGGCGCGCCCCCGCGAGAAACTCTCTGCGGACATCTTTCATTCCTATTCATTCATTTACTCACTCCCATTCATCCTTAGCTGGGCGCTGAAGCTGCTGGGGAACCACCCAAGGCTGGCCAGCCGGCCGGGTGCACGCCCACCCAGGCCACCGAAGTCCTCACCTGCCAGGACTTCAGCTTCCAAGTGGCCTTTCTTATATATGACATCATGTGTTGCAAATTTTGATTCAGCAAATTAGGACATTGTTACTAGGAGCGGGTACCAAAGAAAGAAGCGGTGTCCCTGCTCCCAACCACGTCATTAGGGGAAAAGGACTGTCTCCTTCATAAAAAGGGAACTTAAATACTAAATGGGGCGGCGTGGATCTTAGATTAACCAAGGTCAGAGTTATCCGCAGAGGGTCCGTGGGGGAAGCAGCACTTGAAGAGGGGAAAGGAAAGGCATTTGGTAAAAGGCGAAAGATGTGTGCGATCTGAAGATAAATCAGAGTATTGGAAAGGCATTTGGAAAAGGGAGGTTTTCAGAAGGCGTGAGCCACAGAGGCACATGGGCGGGGCGGGGGTGGGTATATAGGGCTCTGGGACACAGTAGGTCCGGAGCATCCTGCTGCCACTTTTTCTTTCAGTAAGCATTGTTGGGGGCACCTTAAGCCCGAGCCTTCTGTTTAAAGAACCAGGAGAGAGAGAGTGGAACTTACTCTCAGACCAGCTGGAGGGCTGAGGCTTGCTTGTAGAACATGAAACAGCATGCAGGCTCTGAGGCAGTTCAGCTGCTACAGGCTCAGAGACTTCAGGGTCCCGGCGGGCAGGGGAGGCTGGCTGGGCTCTGAGGGGCTGAAGGGGCCCAGCATTTCCCTCCATCTCCCTGCAGGCAAACTAAGCTGCTAGTTCTCAAAGCCAAACCCACACTCAGGAATTCCTGTGTTGGAGCCACTTCTTTCCCTCTCCTTGACAAGGTGTGGATACAGCTTTGTCAGACACAGATGCAAACTGGGGCAAATACCAAGTTCATCAGGACAGCCCTTCCCACATAAGCCCTGAGGGGCCTGCTGTGCGGTCCACACACCAAAGTGATAGTGGCCCCTCCTCCTGTTTCTCTGACACTGACACCTGGAAACCCTCCGTGCCTCCCTGCCTAACACACACACACACACACACACACACACACACACATACACATGCACACACACACACACCAAGCAAATCCAGGCTCAGCTGCACCCTGCACACACCCAAAGGCCTTTTGTTTCTTCACATACATTGACGTCAATGGTGAGCTCCATTGTTCTGGAAACAAGAATAAACAGACAGCTCATTCACATCACACAGAGATTCTTCTGCTCAGCTTTTCCTTAGTCTTGCTCCATATTCAGCCTGTAGCCTAATGTCACATTTCCTCCCTAAATTTAGCTCTTTCTTTCTTTTTCTTTTTTTTTTTTTTACATTTATTTATTTTTGAGAGACAGAGTGTGAGCAGGGGAGGGTCAGAGAGAGATGGAGACATAGACTCTGAAACAGACTCCAGGCTCTGAGCTATCAGCACAGAGCCCGACGTGGTGCTTGAACCCATGAGCCCATGAGATCATGACCTGAGCTGAAGTCCGGTGCTTAACCGACTGAGCCACCTAGGTGCCCCTAAATTTAGCTCTTTCTATTTCAACTATCAATCTCGTAGCAAGATGTTGGAGTCCATTATTTTAAAAATTATCAAATATAGAGGACCCCTAGAACCCTTCAGAACCTAATCTATTTTCAGGGTCTTCCTGCTAGTTTTTTTTTTTTTTTTAAATTCTTGTTGTTGGAAACTTTCATTCACTCCACAAATGCTTGTTGAGACCTAAGTAAATGTTGGGGTTATGCAAAAATGTATCTCATTGGATCCTTTGTGTGCAACATAGAAGAGGTGACGACCCCAGGACCAGGCTTAGTCCTTGGATGCCACTCTCACTGGACCAAGAATCATGAGTGTGTGTGTGTGTGTGTGTGTGTGTGTGTGTGTTGCGCCATTAGGTGGGAGGGGGAATGAATTCTTTCATGGTCAGCCTACACTGACCTAGAAATGTGTTGGGGTAGCTGTCATCTCTAGGACAGAACTCTCGGCCAAGCATATTGCCATTAGCACGAGGGGAGGCAGGCTGGCAAGAAGGAAGTCCGTGGAGGGGGATGGTGAGCCTGTTTCCCCAGCTGCCTGGGGAGTGCCCTCGGTGGAAGGAGCTGGCCTCTGGTGTCAGCCTTCACCCTGCCTCCCACCTGGGGGGCTCAGTCGGTTAAGCGTCTGACTTTGGCTCAGGTCATGATCTCACAGTTTGTGGGTTCATGCCCCATGTCAGGATCTGTACTGACAGCTCAGAGCCTGGAGCCTGCTTTGGATTTGGTGTCTCCCTGTCTCTCTGTTCCTCCCCCATTTGTGCTCTCTCACGCCCGTGCACTCACACTCTCTCTCTCTCTCTCTCTCAAAAACAAAAAGAAACCTTAAAAAATTAAAAAACAAAAACACAAACACAAACAAAAAAACAAAGCCTGCTCCTCCCCTGCCCCCAGTCCAGTTCCTCCAGTGGGCGTGGCTCAAATCAGCCCCGCCCACCCCTGCCCCAGGGCCTCTGCTCACTTGGGCTTCCTCGCCCTTGCAGAGCCTGCCTCTCATCCATTCATGCACTCAGTTAGCCAGCCATTTCCTGGGCAACTACTACGTGGCAGGCACCGTGTTGGCCAGACATACCTGCCTTGGTCAGAGTGGTCGTTCCCACCCCGTTCCCAGTCTGGGGAGGAAAATACTCAATGTTTCAGCCTGAAGTGTGATGTTAGCCTTAGGCGTTTAGTTTTTCGTAGATGTTCTTTGTCATGGAGAGGGTTCCTTCTCTTGCAGTCCTCTGAGAAGCTTGTTGTTGTTTTTTAAAATCATAAGTAGGTGTATGGGCCTTTAATCCATGATAGTTACTATTATTTTACACTACCTCCTCCAAATTAATCTATTTTTGCTGACTTGCAAAAATACATTCTATACAACATTCTGCATAGACTTGCTTCCTTTGTTATTGTAATTTACAACCAAAAATGTAAATGATTGGAAATATTACTGCCCAAGATTCTGCCTTTTCTAATGTTATTAGCTGTTTTCTAAATAAAAGACGTGGTTTTAATGGAAGCCCCAAAACCGTTTGCTAGCATGTCACTTGAGAAAGGACTAAGACTTCAGATGTCCTGGTCATGAGGGTGTTAAAGCCCAAGCGTCCCCTCTAGTGAGGAAGGTTGGGGAGGAAAGGGGCAGGGGAGTTGCTGGCCAGGTCTTTGCCTCTGACCTTGAGGGCTGACTTCTGGGCCAGCTGGTCTCTGGTATCTCAACTCCCTGCGCCCCCAGCCAGGTTCAGGGCCACCAGTATCCCTCAGTCTCCTGGTGCGGCCCAAGGAAAGACAGCCTGCCCGCAAGGTGACCTGTGCACGAGGTGATGCCTGATGTCTAAGGTGACCCCCATGTCCGAGGTGCCTCTTTCTTTCTTCAGAGGGTGAAAGTCTCTCTCATCAGGTGGCATGCCACTTGCCTGGACAGCTCCCAGCCCGCCGTGGGTCCCCAAGGCTGTCATCTCAGCTTGGTTCTGTGTGCAGTGCGGGGTTGGCTCTGAGGGGTAGCCCAGCAGGGATCCCCCAACCACGATGTCCTGGGGCCGTGTCAGGAAGCTGGGCTCTGCATGTCCCAGGGGTACAAACGAGGTCCCTCCCCATCAGGATGCCTGGTCCTTGAGGAGGCCGAGGTCTGGGCTGCACATTCATGGGTGGGCGCGGGCCTCAGGGTGCCCCTTGCCCTGTGACAAGCTATGACCCGGCACGTGCTTACTGTGTTAGGTGCATGCTCCGTGCATCACGCCTCCACAGGGCTCATGTCCAGATCCCCGCTGTCCCTTTGCAAAAGCACCCTTGATGTCATGATGCACCAAGGAATCATGCAGGGGTTAGGTCTTATGTCACCCAAGAGGGACAACCTTTGTCTACACAGAATGATCTCACGGTTACCCTCACCACCGCGTTCCTGTGGAGTCTGGGAACCAGGTGACCCGAGTCCAAACTCCAAGGTCCCCCTTGTCCCCTGAACGTCTTCCCCACCCTAAATCTCCCTCTATGGTGCATGGCAGGCCAGGTGCTGCCCGGACCCTCCTAATTCCTTTTCAGGTACCTAGAGGCTCATGGGTGTGGACAGCTGGAACACAGGTCATCCACATGTGCCAGCACCCGCCTGTCTATGCAGCCGTGCGGGCCCACAGCGCCTGTCCTGGCATCATAGGGCCCTGTGAACCCTGCCTCAGTCTCTGCCTCTAGGTTTTCCCTCCAGTACTTTCTGCCCTGTGCCTCGCACTGAGTTACCCGCCACGTTTGTGGCTCCCCAGTGTGGGAAATACACACTTGTCCCCAGACCACAGCTTTTTGGAAGAACAAAGGGGTTTGCCCGGGCCACTCTCAGGGTGGGATGGTGGTGGGTCACCTGACTGAGCCCAGGGGACTGTGGGCAGTAGCCTTGGGGCGCACAGTGGCCCCTCCGTGGGAGAGAGCCGGGGGAAGGGCTGCCCGGAGCCCCTCTCCCTGCTCCTCCTCAGCAGGTCCCATGAGGGAGGAGGAGGGGAAACAGGAGAGCCCCACCCTCGGGGCACTAGGAGGCTGCTGGGGCCCCAGGATGCCGCGGGGAGACCTCACGGGCGGGCGTCCACAGGAGCTCAGGGGCGAGACGGACTCTGAGTCACGGCCAGCGCCTGGGAGCTGCCCGCGTGGTGGATCCGCACACTGAGAGGCAACCTCGGTGCCGCGGGGCAGAGCAGATGGCAGGCATGGGGACCAGCCCAGGGCCCTGCCGCAGAGCCAGCGGTCTGGGCCACCCGGCACCCCTGCCTGCCTCTTGGCACGGAGCTCAAGGGGATTGGGCAGACCTGTCCCGGGGGGGTTCCCTCAGATGGGGGCACAAACTAGGACACCCCACTGAGGCCAGGGACCCCTGAGGGAACAGCTGGGAATCCAGAGAGCCCCCCCCCCAGCACTCTCTGGACTCAGAGAGCAGTGGGTGGCTTCCCGTGGGCGGGCCCTCCGGCGGAGGGGGGGGCTTTGGGGGTGGGACAGTCCTCCCAGACCCCGTCTCAGGCGGGGACCTGCCCTTCTCCCAAGCTGTGTGGCTCTGGCTTGGGATCAAAGGACGCCCGAAGGAAAAGGATGGCCTGCCCAGACCCGGACCCTGTCAGGCTGGCCGAGCACGGGGGACGGAAGGGGGCCTGCAGCAACAGGAGGTAAGGGGCTGTGGGGGGGTGGCGAAGGCTGGGGGCCCCTAGGAGACCAGAGCCTGCCATTGTCACCTGTGAGGTGAGGCCCACCTTGCAGAGCCTCTAGCCACCCCCCCGCCCCCCCGCCCAGGTCTCAGCAGACGAAACTAAAGAGCCGTGGTCTGACCGTGTCAACGTGGGATCCCCACAGGGAGCACGGGCAGCTGTAGGGCCACCCCGTGAGACCAGTCCTGGTCCGGCCGCTCTGCACCCCGTGTGAGTCCTTCAGACCAAAAGAGAATGAAGGTTGAGGCCGGGTCCCCTATGCTCCCTTCTGGGAGATCGCGGCCTGTGTGCTCCAGACCATATGTGCCAGAAAGGGGAGGGGTCCCAGACGCTCTGGGGCTGGCTAGACCTGAGAGCCCAGGTGGCTGTCTCTGTCACCCAGAAAAGTCACTGTCATAAATGCTATTGGGTTCTTCCCATATTTCCTCCCCAGGCACCACAGGGCAGCCTTACAGTTAACTAGTGAGAGGCGAGAGGGCGCCGGCCCATCCATTGCTCGCCCTCTGCCCTCCCGTGGGTAGAGATCTCCAGCCGGTCCGGAGAAGCCTCATAGGCTGAGCAAGGGAACCCAGTGACTGCCTGGCTTGGCCCGTGTGGCCATCCCTGAGCAGTGGCCACGTGAAAATGCCTCTGCTTGTCCTTCACTCTTGCTGCCCTGGAATTGTACTTCCAGCTTCAAGCATTAGTCTTTCTTTTTTTCTAAAGTTTTTTAAAAAATTATTTAATTATCTTGAGAGAGAGAGAGCTTGAATGAGCAGGGGAGGGGGAGAGAGAGAGAGAGAGAGAGAATCCCAAGCAAGAACTGTCCTGACACAGAGGGCTCGAACTCACAAACCTTGAGATGACGACCTGACCCAAAACCAAGAGTTGGGGATGTTCAACAGACTGAGCCCCCAGGCTCCCCTAACGCATTCATTCTTAAGCCTGTCTGGAGGCTCAGTTTTCTGGGGAATCTACATGAAGACATTGGATGCTGAAAACGGTTCTAGAAAGCAGATTCTTGGGGGTTTGTTTTGGGATTGAAGTGCCTGCCTGTCTCAAAGCCTTAGGGGCCCCATTCCCAGCGGTAAGTGGGACCGTGGCCCTTGAGCTAAGAATGGCGTTTACATTATTTAAAGGTAAAGGGAGAAACGAAAGCCAGAGAATATGCTGCACAGATCAGACAAGACCCACAAAATGGACCCTATTTTCTCTCTAGCCCTTTAGAGAAAAAATTTCGCTGAGCCTCGTAGTAACCCATCGCGCAGCGGCATTGCAATTCTGGAAGTTTCCATGGGGGACAGCAGAGGACAAGGCACCAAGGGAGCAAGCAGATGTGGACCTTCATCGGCGGGGCCACAACAGTAATGATGCTGACGGCAGAGAAGGGAGGTTCCCTGTGTTGGTGCCCGAGACCTCGGGAAGCAAACGATAGGCTTAGGACAGTTCACTGCCAACCTCAGACCACGTCTGCGAGCCCGAGGGCCCCCGTGGCAGCTCGGCAGACCCCCATCTTCCGCAGCCACTGGGCAGACTCGGAACTCAGCCCTGGACTCTGATAAGGTTCACAGAGCTACAGAGGAGACAAAGCCACTGCCTGGACAGGTCCCCTGTTCAAGGGCAAGAGTGCGATGGGTAATGATCCTGGGCCGTGGATGTGGCCCCTGGATACAGGAGCTGAGGATCTCAAAGCCCCAAGCTCCCAGGAGCCTCCCGCTGGCAGAGGCCGTGCCTCCGACCTTGCCAGGGAACAGACGGTCCCTGCTGGTGCCTCACCTGGAGCAGGTGCCTTGCATAATGATGCTTGTTCTCAAGGTCAGCCCTCAGCCCCCCCCCCCCCCGGCTTTGATTCCAGGCCTGTAACGAAGGTCACGTGTCAGCCGAGCTAGGGGAGAACTCACCGGCCCGGGAGCCCTTATCTGTTTAGAACGCAGGGCTTTGGCAGGAACAGCAGGAATTCGTTCTGATCATTTCCCGGGATGACTCTGGCAGCGCACTAGTAAAAGTTTAACAGCCGGCTCTCCGAAGGGGAACATTTTTGTAGCGTTTGCCAGTTTTTATGGTGTAAATAACCACACTGTGGCCAATTTCAAGCTACCAGCGTGACTCGGTTACGAAAGAGGCCATGCCTACAAAGGTCGAGTGCGTGAAGGGGGGGCCACGTCCCCTCACGCTGGGCTGGCACGGCGGCCCACCCCGCCAGCACTGCTTCAGGAATAGTCTGGGTTTGCTCGGTTACAAGGAGAAGCGGGTCTCCCGAAGCTCAGCACCTACGAGACTGTTTTCCCAAACGGTTCAGGCGATTTTAAAAGGGGCTGTAGTCACAAAAGAATCTCATTCAGCCGCTCATTGTAAAAATCTCTCTCAAAGTCAGTGAGACCTCTGGCCTCGGGCATGAGGGGTCTGCCGCGGGGCCAGTTCGTGTTGGGTTTACAGCAGTGGCTCTCAGGACGTTGTTTGTGGCAGAGACAGCCCAGCGCTCCGCCAAGCGACTCCTGCTCTTTGTGGCCATAAAATGTACTGTCAACAGAGAGGAGGCGACTCAAGTTTCTGGCCTGTGGGCGAGGGCCCCGCTCACCCAAGTGCTGGTGTTAAGTCATTAGGGTTCCGGTGAAAGAGAGATGGCTGCCAGGCATCCCTGTTTCATCCTTCCGGAATGAGCTGGCCCTCGAGACCTTTCCTGTCAGCCCGCCTCTCGTGGTCTGAGCCCAGAGAGCCAGACGTCTGGGCAGACCTTGACCTAGACCATTTCCAGCCCTCAGGGTCAAAGGCCAGGAGAAGGTCACTGAAAGACCCAGCTCTGGACGGATTGTTCCGGAGGGGTAGGGAGGGTAGGCCTGGCCAGTAGCTATGCCCAAATCCTCCTGCCCTTGACGTCGAACATGGCCTGAGAGATTGAGACTTGCGGGGTACTTCCCTTGTAGATGAGCTTGGCAGTCCTTGTTTTTAGGGGAGTACGTTTGTGTGAATGTATACACGAGAGAAAAACACAAAGGAACGTCAATGGCGCACCTGGGTGGCTCAGTCGGTTAAGCGTCCGACTTCGGCTCAGGCCATGATCTCACGGTTCGTGGGTTCGAGCCCCGCGTCGGGCTCTGTGCTGACAGCTCAGAGCCTAGATCCTGCTTCGGATTCTGTGTCTCCCTTTCTGTCTGACCCTCCCCAGCTCGCTCTCTGTCTCTCAAAACAAAAAAATAAAGATATTTAAAAAAATTAAAAAACCCAAAAGAACGTTAGAACTTTTTCAGTGGGTCTTTTCTGGGTTGTGGACCATGAATGACATTGGTTTTATTCTTTATATTTTTCAGTGCCCTTCACATATTCCATCATGAGTACTTCTCATGTTATATGCACTTGCATACGTAAATTGTAAGTTCTATCGAGTCTGCATTTATATATTACAAGCATTTCTTTTAATTCTTTTAATGTTTATTTACTTTTAAGAGAGAGGGAGACAGAGTGAGAGTGGGAGAGGGGCAGAGAGAGAGGGAGACACAGAATCTGAAGCAGGTTCTAGGCTCTGAGCTGTCAGCACAGAGCCCGACGTGGGGCTCGAACCTACCAATGGCGAGATCATGACCTGAGCTGAAGTCGGACACTTAACTGACTGAGCCACTCAGGTGCCCCCCTTATAAGCATTTCATTATTACAAAACTATAGTTTTAAATGTTATAAACTACTAAATATAAAATAAAAAATTAATTTTGAACGGGATGTTTAGTATCAGATTAAAGTGGTTTGCTCCGTGACGAGGGCTGTATTAATAGAGATGGAGAATAAGGACCAGAGCAGTAAAACAGCTAAAGCACTGAATTTTATTCTCATTGAAAATTTACTATTTTTGTCTGGCTTCTGTTCATTTCCCAGATTTTGTCTTCGATAATCAGATAAATATTAGCTTCATGCTATTTTGAGCAACCATGGCCGGAAATTTACCAACCTTGTATTTATCGTGCAAATCTGCCAAAATGGTGAACAAAGAAAATAGTCTACAGAAGTCAGGGAAACAATAAACAGACTGCAGAGAACAATCTGACGATGGATACCAGGTGCACCCGTGAGCCCAGCAAACACGAGCCGTGAGCTCTCAGGGATCGAGACTCGCTGTGATATTGAACATACGGAATAGTTGGAGGCTTTTAAAAGTCACGGCATGGGGCGCCTGGGTGGCTTAGTCGGTTAAGCGTCCGACTTTCGCTTGGGTCATGATCTCGCGGTTCGTGGGTTCGAGCCCCGCGTCGGGCTCTGTGCTGACTGCCAGCTCAGAGCCTGGAGCCTGCTTCAGTCTGTGACTCCCTCTCTCTCTGACCCTCCCCTGCTCACGCTGTCTCTCTCTCTCCTAAAAATAAATAAAACATTTAAAAAAAAAATAAAATAAAAGTCACGGCGTGATACAGATGCTACAGAGAGGTACAAAGATAAAATGACGGGCATGGATGTACCTGTGAGGTCAAAATAAAGTCGACGCGGCGATATTGCCGAAAGACGGAGCAGAATTTGTTTTCAGAGTATGTCTTGTATGCACAACCGTATAAGACGTGTATGCTGATGGAGGGCACGGGAAGGGCATACGGAAAAGTGATTTATTTCTGTGGGGCGGGTGCAGTGAAAGGATCGTCAAGCTCTGTGCGCGGCCTTCCTGGTTTGCTTGCACAAAGAATCCAGAGTACGGGGTTGCTAATTCCTGTGCTCTCTTTCTCACGTGGATTTAAACCCAAGCGAACAGCCTTCTGAGGATGTTTGCTTAACGGCCCTGCACGTCTCTCGAGTGGGATTTCAGGCAGCTGAGGCAGAGACTGGAGCGGGCAGCGGGGAGGAGGCCCTGGGGGGCAGGGGGCTCCCTCTGCCCTCCTGGACCTGGTCCCTCTGCAGACGCTTCCTCCCCTGACGCCCTTGAACGTAGGGCTGCCCGTGCTCTTCTATCAGTGACAATTAGGCGGATCCTTCCCTGTCACCTGGGGAGGACACGGGACCCCAAAAGAGCGCTGCCAGCCAGCACTGGGTGGGAGCTGCTTGGTGTCCCAGCAGCCACCTGAGGAGGAAAGTCTTAGCTGTCCTAGGTGCCCGAGATGGGGACGCCGTGTGTCCTTGCCCCCACCCTGGTCCCCAACTTCCATTCTTGCCCTCCCCTACATCCTCGCCACAACGGACTCCGGACTTCTAACACTCAGAACTCATCATCCAACGGCTCCTTCGAGGCATCTTTTGTTGGCACCGTGCCAGGATGATGACGGCTTCTTAATTCTTAGGGGCTAAACCTTGGGCTTGGGGTTTACAAGTGTTCTCCCTATCTGGGGCGCCTGGGTGGCTCTGTTGGTTAAGCGTCTGACTTCGGCTCAGGTCGTGATCTCACGGTTCGAGGGTTCGAGCCCCACGTCGGGCTCTGTGCTGACAGCTCAGAGCCTGGAGCCTGTTTCAGATTCTGTATCTCCCTCTCTCTCTGACCCTCCCCTGCTCATGCTGTCTCTATCTCTCTCTCAAAAATAAATAAAACATTAAAAAAAATTAAGGGGCGCCTGGGTGGCTCAGTCAGTTAAACGTCCAGCTTCGGCTCAGGTCATGATCTTGCAGTTTGTGGGTTCGAGCCCTGCGTCGGGTTCTGTGCAGGCAGCTCAGAGCCTGGAGCCTGTTTCGGAGTCTGTGTCTCCCTCTCTCTCTGCCCCTCCCCCACTCATGCTCTGTCTCTCTCTGTGTCAAAAATAAATAACAACTATAAAAAATTTTTTAAAAAACCCAAGTGTTCTCCATACCTGTTTGAAGCTCACCCAAAATAAGAACTATTTCCCCCTTTTCCAAAGATGAGCTTTGCCTTATCCTATCCAAGCGTTTTGTTTCTTGGTTTTTTTTGAACTCTTTTATTCCCCCTTTTCTGTCTGCTCATCGAGATTTCAGGCCACATCTATGTAACTGCAGAAGTGATCTGCCCTCGAAGGTGCCCTCTGCCAGCAATAAAGGAACTGACCCAGACTCGCAGCTGGAGCGTCAATGATGGACAGTTGTCCCTTCAGATCTGTGCAGGGTGCTCAGGCCCAAGCGCAGGTCACCTGCAGCAGCCCTGTCTGTCCCTGGTGGCTCCGGGCCTCCAGCTGCATGACCCGGCATGAGTGTGCGGCATGTATGCACGTTTGTGTGCTGCAGGTATGTGTGTGAGGGTGCCCAGCGCCGGGGACCGGCATCTTTCATCAGTCTCAAAAGACTGACCCATTTTCAGTACCTGCTTCCTGCGGCCGGTGACGCCTTTGTTGGGTTCGCATAGCGGACCTGAGAGTCTCCCGGTGAGCCTGGCTTTGCTTAAGAAGCGCCCTGTGGGCGGGTGGTTAGGAAGCGCAGCCCTGGCTCTCCTGTGAAAGTTCAGCTCCTTTCCTTCCGGAAAAGTTCGAAGACTCTCAATTCCCTTTCCTGGGTCGCGGCTGACACCTGTCTTCAGATGCAAAGTCAGCAGCGGATGATGGGAGCACCCGAAAAGCATAGCCCGCGGCTGGTGGCTGGGATGCAGAGCCGACTGCTGGGCGCCATGCGGGCACCGGGCTCAGCGCTTGCACACAGCTGGCCCCGTGTTGGCAGAGAGAGCGCCAGGCGAAGACAAGCCCCAGTGTGCTCAGCATTTGTCGAGGGGCCCAGCACGTTGAATCGTTTCGGGCTTGTTTGTAAAGTGGCATTGCACTTACAATAAAAAACGATTGCTTTACTCTTAAAATACCCCACGCTCTCTTGCCTGTGCATCCCCGAGTCTCAGGGGTGGGCCTGTCTCATTCAGTGGCTCCATTCAGTGGTGTAGCCCTTCTTTCTTCTAGATGCTGGCCTCATGTCTAGTATTACCCGTCTGACATTTATAATCATTGTCGGGCATGTATCAAATTTATCTACTTGGATTGAACAATCACCCTAAAAGAACACACGTCTAAATTGTTAGTTAGAGGCGCCTGGAGGGCTCAGTTTGTTAAATGTTCTGGTCTTGATTTCGGCTCAGGTCATGACCTCATGGTTAGTGAGATCAAGGTTCATGTCCAGCTCTGCCCTGACAAAGGAGTCTGCTTGAAATTCTTTCTCTCTCTGCCCCTCCCCAACTCATGTGCATGCCTCTCTCCAAATAAATAGATCAATTTCAAAAAAAAAAATTTTTTTTTTAATTTTTAACATTCATTTATTTTTGAAGGGGAGAGAAAGAGAGAGACAGACAGACAGACAGAGCACAAGCAGGGGAGGGACAGAGAGAGAGGGAGACACAGAATCCGAAGCAGCTCCAGGCTCTGAGTTGTCAGCACTGAACCTGATGAGGGACTTGAACCCACCGACCGCAAGATCATGACCTGAACCCAAGTTGGACGCTTAACCAACCGAGCCACCCAGCCACCCCTAAATTTTTTAAAATGTGAATTGTTAGCTAAATATTGCTATTCAAGAGAAGCACATCATACCTGGGCTTCCATCTCAGAAGAAGCCAGAAATGGGACGTTCTCCCTCTTGCGGGGTCAGCTAAGGGGAAACGTTCTAACCGGTGCCAGCACCTTCCAGGCAGTCCCCGTTCGGTTGCGGAGAGCAGACCCTGCAGCGAGCCCCAGCCCCCGTTGTGCCCTTGACCCACCATACCTTTCTGAGGCTCAGCGTTCTCTTCTGTAAAGTAGAATGAACGGCGGGACCTATCCTGAGGGTTGCTTTTTTAAAAATTAAAGTTTAAATTGTGGTAAAACATACGTAATGTAAAAGTTACCACCATACTTATTTTCCACGCTGCCAAGTGCATTCACCTTGCTGTGCGGCCGGTCTCCAGACTATTTTCATCTTGTAAAACCAAGACTACCCACCAAGCACCACCTCCTCCTGGCCCTGTGCCGCCCCCCCCCGCCCCAGCCCGGGGCAGCCACCATTCTTCCGTCTCTGGGCTTCTACGGCTCTAGGAACCTCATGGAAGTGGGGTCCTACAGTACTTGCCTTTTTGTGATCCGCTCATTTCACTTGGCATCACAGCCTCGAGGCTCATCCGTGTTGTAGCACAAGGTGTGGGCTTGACCTCGTCCCCACTGCAAGGCTGCACCCCTGGCCCACACTACCTGCCCCCCACCCCACTCCTTTTCCCTTCCCTTTCTCAGTCAGGTTGGTCTCTGATTCCCCCCCCCCCCCCCCCCCCCCCCGCAAACTCCCCGGACTTGAGAGTTAAACCTCCTTTGGAGCTCCGCTGCCCTCATAATTAATCGTGGGCCGCGGCCTCAGCCATTCTGACCTGCTGGCTGCCTCTCCTGCGCCTCCCCCCGTCTTTCTGCTCTGCCCAGGCAGCCCCCCTCTAACTCCTGGGTCCTCTCCCAGCCCTGAGGCGGCGCCCCCTGCTGGACGGCTGTGTGACTGCAGCACCCCTGGCCCGGGTCCTCCTCTGACCCCCTTCCTGGGGACTTCAGGTCAGCTGCCAGCGGGGGATGCAGCCCCAGATTCTCCCCTCCGGGGCTGCCTCCCCGGACTGCTCCTGAAAGCAGCGATCTCAGCTGGAGGCCCCTGGGAATGGGGGTTCGCGCCCCCAACTCAGGCATCCCTCCGATGGGGGCTGCATCTGGGGGGCAGAGAGTGAGTAGGCCCTTCAGGTGGTGTCCCCGAAGGGGAGCTCAGCTGTGAGCTGACAAGGGCCGAGAGGCCTCGTGGAGGGACATCGGGCGCCACCGTGGTGTAGGGCCTCCCCCTTCGGGCTCGGGTGGTCAAAGTTCATCGTGTGCCCTGAGAGACCACGGAATCGGTGCCCTCCCCCCGAGCTGCTGTGCCTTCGGTCGTGTCCTGAGGAAGCCTGGCAGGGGCCGCACAGGTCAGGTGGCCCCGAGAAGGGGCCACGAGTCGTGGGAGCCCGCTGCAGGGTGGCAGGTGAGGAGAGGTCGGGCGGTTTCCATGTAATTCAAAGAAAGCTGCGCTCCTGAACTCCAGCCTGGTTTGTGTGGGAGGGACACACACACACACACACACACACACACACACACTGGAGGGGCTGGGCACAGGGGGATGGGGCCAGCGGCTGGGGCAGGGCCCCAGGCTCGGGGAGACCCAGTTTAAGGGAACATGTGGAGGGCTGGGGGGTCGGGGGCGCCTGGTGGCTCAGTTGGTTAAGCGACTGACTTCGGCTCAGGGCATGGGTTCTCACAGTGTGATCTCACATGTGATCTCACAGTCCATGGGTTCAAGCCCCACGTCGGGCTCTGTGCTGACAGCTCAGAGCCTGGAGCTGCTTCGGATTCTGTGTCTCCCTCTCTCTACCTCTCCCCTGCCGCACTCTGTCTCTTTCTGTCTCTCTTTCCCTCTCAAAAATAAATAAACATTTAAAAAATTTAAAAAAATAAATAAGGCACCGTGTGGGACGGGGCTCTGCCCTGGCGGTTGGGGGCGTTGCTCTGAGTGCCCGCTGATACGGCTAGTTATCGGGAGAGATGTTCGAGCTTATTTGCTTCGCATCCTTCACTTTCCTGGTGAAATAACTGAGGACTGAAGAGCTCAGAACCCACCCAACTGGCACACGCGGTGACAGGTAAAGGCCGCCCAGGTGACAGCCACCCTGACCGCTAATTCGGGGTGCTCACCACGGAACCCTCACAGGTCAACTTCAGTCTGTTGGAGAACGAGAAGCCGGAGTCACCGTGAGAACGTCCTGCGGGGAAGGGACAGGCAGCAGGGAACTCACAGAGACTCCATCCCGAGGCCAGAAAGCCGCCGGGCTGCTCCTTCTCTCCAGAAGGACACCTTACGGGGCCAGGCCGGGGGTGAGCAGGTCTCGTCTGGTGCCGGATGTACTCGTGACCCAGTGGGGAACACGCTGCAGGTGCGTGGCCCGTCCAGATGCCCGACACCGTGTGGTAGGTGCTTGCTGCTATCAGACACGCAGCCAAACAAAAGAGGCTGGAGCGGGAGACGAGGCTTCGGCACCTGTAGGTCGCAGTCCCCGCTTCTTAATTCTCTTGTCACTGTACCTTTGGGACCTGTCTCTCTCTCTCACAGTCTTGTAAATGACCCTGTTAGAAGCAGTTAGACGTAAATGGGGGTATATAAAATGGGCGCCTGGGACTCAGTTTACCAACAGGGTTTATCAATACCATGATTTTCCCCAGGGGGAGGCTCTCCTCTGACAACTTTTAGCTTTTGTGTTTGATTTAAAAGTTCTTATGTATTGAGAAATCAATCTAAATTATAAGGAGGTATAAAGAACCTGAGAAATGTCCCATTATTCCAATGCCCAGATAGTCTCTGAACCCTTGCAATTGTTGGACATATTTACACACGCACACACACACATGCACTCACACACATAGACATTCAATGTCACTGAGATCCCATTGTTTACGTAACATTATAGTTTAATTTTTTAATTTAAAATTATAGTGTAAACAAATCGTATTATTAAGAGCCCTTTGGAAAGAGCAGTTTTAGTAAGAATATCGTCTATTTAACATCCAGTAAAGAGTTATCGATCGAGTGGCTGTATGTGTCTGACAATGTTGGAGGTATAGGAGATTCGGGGGTCGGCAAATCAACCAGGCCCCTCTACTAACTGAGCTCACTTTCTGGGGGGGTGAATGGAGTGGGGGAAGAGATAGAAAACAAAAGGGCAGATATGAATAAAAAAATACTTTCACAGAGTGATAAGGACTTTGAAGGAAATAAGGTAAGATAGCAGGCCGGGGAATTCAGATGTGGTCTGTTTTTGGTATCTCTGAGATGTCACATGTGAGCTGAGACCCAAATAAAGGGAAAGATCCAGCTATAAGAAGATCTGGGGGGTGAATGTTATTCTTATTCAGTTAGAGGGACCAGCAAGTGCCAAGGTCCTGGGGCAGAAATGATCTTAGCAAGTTTAGGAAGAAGGTTTTGTCTCTTTTTCTCTCGGCTCAGTTAGAGAGGACAGGGCAAGTTCTTCTATGCAGGCCCCTTGGGTTTCACAACATGGTGTCGGTCACCTCCCAGCTTAGGTGGGGAGCGCACAGCACGGTGCTTGACTGGCCTCACACACCGATGCCTTCCTTTCTGAGCCTGCCAGGGGGCCCAGTCTTAGATCCAGGGCTGGTGAGGCCGTCTCCAGACTCCGGGTCGCTCTCTGTCACCTGGTCTCTGCCTCCCCAGTCCTTCCTGCGGGCTGACCCACATCCTGGGATCTTGGCCTCCACCCCCCCCACCCCCCCCGCGCCTTTGTCTGGGAATGTTTGCCTCTCTGGGGAGGACAGGCAGGGTCTGGAAGCCCCTTGCTTTGCGGCGCTGTCTCTCCTGGGATGAGTCACGGCCACCGTCGTCTTCTTCATTCATCCAGAAACTGCTTCTTACAAAGCATCTCGGCCGCTCTTTATTCCTTTCTCTGCCGGGATTTTCTATACTTATTTAAACATTTGCCTTTTTCACGAATGACTCTTTCTTATGTTCTCTTTTTCTCTGATCCTTACATGACTCTGAGGTGCTGAGGGTAATTCAGGCTGCGGGGCCCCCGTGCCGCCGGCCCCCGGAACTGGAGGCTCCCCACTGGTGTCCGGGCCCCTCTCCCGCCCGCTCTCCCTGAGGTGGATCCCTGTCTCTTTCTAGGCGCCCGGAATCCTTCACTGCGGGCCCAGCACTCCTGCCCTGGGGCTCCGTGTGGAGGCCTCAGGCGATGCAGGGGTGGCCCGAGCACATTCCCAGAGGCTGTACCCACAGGCCGCGGCCTGCTCCCCTCAGGCGGGCCCTCCGCGGGGTCTGCTTCCTTGTCGCAGACCCCCTCAGAGACCCTCTCTCATGGCCCTGTGGTCCCAAAGAGAAGCAAGGCCTGTACCCACAGGCCTGTGTGAGCCTCCTCGGCCTAGACGGCTCCCCTGCTCTCCACAGGCTGTGGGAGAAACTGGAGTCAGGCTTCCCCCTCGTGTGGCTCTGGCTGGGGTCCTCAGTGGACGCTCAGGGGCCACACCGCCTGGCCCCACTGCTCTGGCCGACCACAATAGACAAGCCATTGTTTGCCACGGCGTCGCATGGCTCCGGGCCCAGATGATTCTGCCCAGCGTGAACGTTCCAGGAAAGGGGCTAGCCGGCGTCTGTTGGGGAGGTAGGGCACTTGGGTCAGAGGCCAGGGTCGGCGACCTCCCTGACTTCCCTTTCTGCTCTTACTCAGGCCGCCCAGCCAGTGTTCAGAGTTTAGAGGCGGCGTCCCTCACAGGAGCCTCTGGGCTCCCAGCTCGGCCACGGTGAGCAGATCAGGGAAGACGTCTGGGTCAGGACGCTCCAGCTCTCCGACACTACGACATCCTGAAGGGCTCCGCCTGGCGGTCCTGTGAGAATGACATCCCCGCCCCCTTCTCTCCCTAACACTTGGAGGGTGGGAGGCCGGCACATCTTTGTCTGAAGGCTTAATCACTTTAGAGCATTGGGCCACCTTTCGAGAACTAAGGGCGTGGCCATAAAGTAGGACACAGTCTCACGATGACCCACCCCTTTATTTAGAAGACTTTCAGGGCAGCCAGAGGGGGGCCAGGTGGTGGCAGGGAAGGGGAAGAAAGGGGCTAACATTGTTCTCCATTTGAATATGATGTACTAGTTTCAACGTGGGCGAGGATGTTCAGAAATGATGAACAGTTTGAGAATTAGCACTCATTCTTGGGAGGCGGGACATGTGTGTCATAAAGATATGTATGTGGACGAAGACGAGAACAGTGGAGGTCTGGGGCCCTAGAAGGACCCGATTCACAGTGTCCACGTCACTCTGGACTGTTGCAAGGGACTGAACTGCTAGACTGTCCTGCCCCTCCCTTGGGATGAGTCTGGAATGGAGAGCCCAGTGCCGAAAGAAAGGGGGTAGTTGAGAAGATACATATGTAGATGGCGGGATTTCCAGAAAGTCAGGACGATTTGACAAGGCAGGGGGCAGAAGATGGATGTGCTCTGGACAAGGGGATAGACCTGGAAGTTGGGGAGGAGGGTTAATAACTGAGGGAACACCTCTGAGGGTGCAGTTTGCTGGGCGCTTTTTCCCCACGGACCACAGAATAGCTCTACTTGTCAAATTCCTTCCCTCCCAGGTGGTCATTCCCTTAGGTGGCCCCTAACTTCTCGGTGAAATCTCAGACAGCCAGTCTTGCTGCAGGGTGAAGTGTGGAGAGAAGCGAGGTTTGCACCGCTGGAAGGAATGAGCCCTGGTGGCTCACCTGGCCTCCCTGGGGGACCAAGTGATGTTCCAAGGAGCAGTGGGTATCAGAGGATGGCGTGGGTATTGCTTACCGGAAGTTACATCGTTCTCCAAGAGTTCCCCAGCCCCTGTTAACCTGAAAAATAAAGCTGTCAGTTATTTTACCAGCCAAAATGGGGTTATTCTGGAATAGCAGAGAATTGCAATCAGGGACAAGCACGCTACAGCAAAACCATAGGCATGTCTCTAGGGCAAAGGAGAGAAATTCTCTCCTATAGAGGAAAGGGAGAGTTAGTTCGGAAGGCTGTTATAAACAGAGTCCATTGAAGCAAAGTGGGAGTTGGCAGTATAGTGGCTTCTCACTGGCTGAGCTGTGACTGTCTCTCATTGGCTGGGCTATTGCCTGGCAAGGAGGAAATCATTCCTCCTGCTGCTGGGATGGTAAAGTAATATCCATGTGCAATGTCCCTCCCTTCCTGTCCGATCTGCTATTGATAACCAGTGCTGGGAATGAGAGCTCAGCCCGTCTGCTGGTCTCCTGACTCCATGCTCAACGATGTTTCCTTTTATTAATTTTCGTAGCACATAGCAGTGATTCAATGAACACCTGGACACTTTATGAGCTATCCTCACTAAATACATATGAATATCCAATTAGTACATGAAAAGAGGCTCAAAATCACAAATCAACAGAGAAATGTGAATTAAAACCATAATAAGATACCATTAGAGCACCACTAGAATGACTGAAGTTAAGTTTTTAAATGTTTATTTATTTTTGAGAAAGGGAGAGAGAGAGAGAGAGAGAGAGAGAGAGAAACAGATATTCAGGGAGAGGCAAAGAGAGAAGGAGACACAGAATCTGAAGCAGGCTCCAGGCTCTGAGCTGTTAACACAGAGCCTGATGCGGGGCTTGAACTGTGAACCGCGAGATCATGAACTGAGCTGAAGTCAGATGCTTAACCAACTGAGCCACGCAGGTGCCCCAGGAATGACTGAGGTTAAAAAGAGTGACCCCCCAAAAAGAAAAAGAAGACCGACTTGTCAGGTCTAGGCAGGGATAAGGAGGAACTAGAAATCACATATATGGCTGGTGGGAATGAAAAATGATGCCATCAATTTGAAAACTTGGTAACATCTTGTAACGTGAAACATATTCTTACCATGCAATCCAGAAATTCCACTCCTAGGAATTTAACCAAGTGAAAAGAAAACTGTTTGCACAGACTTGTATGTAAATGTTCTTAGAAGCAGTATTTATTTTTTTTAAAGATTTTATAGCTTATTTAATTTTGAGAGAGAAGCGAGGGGAGAGGAACAGAGAGAGAGGGAGAGGGGATCCCAAGCAGACTGCACGCTCCGCTCAGAGCCTGATGCAGGGCTTGATCCCATGACTGTGAGACCACAACTCAAGCTGAGATCAAGAGCCAGTTGCTCAACCAACTGAGCCACTCAGGTACCCCTAGCAGCATTATTTATAAATAATCAAAACCTAACAGCAATCCAAATGCTGATAAACTGGTGAATGGATCAACAAATTGTACTGTGGACTAGTACTCAGACACACAGAGGAATGCTATATTAATGTATCTAGCAACACGGATGGATTTCAAAATCATCAAAGAAAGAATTAAGCACAAAAGACTATGTACTGTATGATTCCATTTATATGAAACTCTAGAAAAAGCATACTTATCATGACAAAGTGGATCAGTGGTGCCTGGGGCTGGCGTGAGAAAGGAGATCAGTTGCATGTGAGCAAGAGGAAATATTTTAGGGAGCATGACCTGTTCTAGATTCTGATTGGGGTGGTGGTAACATAATTGTATATAGTGACCAAAATGCATGGACCAGTAAGTATAGGTAAAATAGGTAAAGCTTATTGCATATGAATAATAATCAAATATAAATTTTAAAGTAAAAAACTCTGCCAACTAGAAACATCATGGGCACATTTTTAAAAACCAATGATAAAAGAAAATCTTGAAGGCAGCCAGAGACACAGAACAAAGAACTACAGCGGACTTCTCTTCAGAAACTATGTAAATCAGAAGCCAATGGAGTAAAATCTTTAAAGTACTGAAAGAAAAAAAAAATGTTAACCCAGGTTTGCATGCTCTGTGAAATGATCTTTCAAATGTGAAGGTGCAATAAACACTTTCAGATAAAGGAAAGGTGGGGGCGCCTGGGTGGCTTAGTCGGTTAAGCGTCCGACTTTCGCTTAGGTCATGATCTCGCGGTTCGTGGGTTCGAGCCCCGCGTCGGGCTCTGTGCTGACTGCCAGCTCAGAGCCTGGAGCCTATTTCAGTCTGTGACTCCCTCTCTCTCTGACCCTCCCCTGCTCGCGCTGTCTCTCTCTCTCTCCTAGAAATAAATAAAACGTTTAAAAAAAAAAGATTCTAAAGGTAAATATTTCTACAAGAATAGCTATGGGATCTTGAAGGAAAGTCACATAAGTTTGAGAATGTGGCATCTAGGGTGAAAACACTGATACAATACAGGTATGACTAGTTAGACCATAACATATCCTTCTGTANAAAAAAAAAAAAAAACAGATAAAGGAAAGGTGGGAGCACTATCTGTCTGCTGATCTTTGCTAAAAGAAATAGTAAAGGAAGTTTTCAGACAGGAGGAACATGATACCACATGGAAACTGGAATCTACCCAAAGAATGAAGAGCATTGAGAATGGTAACAATAAATGTAAATAAAATTTATAAAAGTACAATTAGAAGAAACAGATGAAGGGGGTCAAAGGTACAAATTTCCAGTTATAAAATAACGACGTTATGGGGATATAATGGACAGCATGGTGACTTGAGTTAATAATATTGTGTTACATGTTTGATTTGAAAGTTGCTCATGACAATGAAAAGCTTTTGAAACTACGGTGGCGGGTGTGAACCAGACTTACTGTGGTGATTATTTTGCGATGTATACAAATATCACATCATTATGTCCTACACTTGAACTAATGTTGTATATGTTAATTACATCTCCATTAAAAAAAGACGTAAAAATGGAGCTCCGATCAGCCTCTTTTAATGAGGAAGAGCTAAAAACAGATCACAAAGCCTCCAGGCTGCGGGAGGATTCCCGCGGGAGCCTGTGCGCGGCGGGCGGGGCGGGGCGGGGCGCCGCGGCGCGTCCGTTGCTAAGGCCGCGCCGCCCTGGCGACGGCGCTGGAGACCCCGCGCACGCGCAGTGGCGCACTCCGGTGCACTGTGGGATGGGAGCCCGAGCGCTGCGCCCGGGCGGGAGCGGGCGGCGGCGGCGGCGGCGGCGGGGCCGGCGGCGGCCCGGGATCGCGGCTTAGGCTCGGCGGGCCGGCGGGGGCGCGGGCGCGGGCGGCGCCGCCATGAACGCGGTCGTGGTG
Source organism: Hyaena hyaena (assembly GCF_003009895.1). Taxonomy (NCBI): domain Eukaryota; kingdom Metazoa; phylum Chordata; class Mammalia; order Carnivora; family Hyaenidae; genus Hyaena; species Hyaena hyaena. Next base: position 2,579,037 of record NW_024080664.1, on the reverse strand, counting down.
AAGCGGACGCAGGAGGCCCTGGGGAAGGTGATCCGGAGGCCGCCGCTGACGGAGAAGCTGCTGAGCAAGCCCCCGTTCCGCTACCTGCACGACATCATCACGGAGGTGGGGGCCGGGGGTCGGGGCCCTGGTGCGGGTGGGGACTCGGGTGGGGGTCAGGGGCCAAGTGAGGGCCGGAGTGGGGGTCCCAGGTGGCAGTCGGGGCCCTGGTGCGGGTCGGGACCCGGGCGGGCGACAGACAGGGCTGGGAGTCAGGCCCCAGGTGCAGCCGGAGTCGGGGTGCCGGGTGCGGGCCGGGGTCAGGGCCCGGGTGCCCCGGGGCCAGGGTCGGGGACCCGGGTCGGGAGTCAGGGTCCCAGGTGCGGACGCGCCATGGTCGGAGCCGGGGATCGGGGCCCGGGTAGGAGTCGGGGTCAGAATCAGGGCTGGCGTTAGAATCTGCCTCGCAGAGCCGAGCGCAGCCCCTGCCCGAGCCCACTGGGCCCAATTCCGAGGCGCCTCGGCACCGAGTTGCCCTCACCCCTGCTCTTCCCTCTCACCCATCCCCCTGGGCTGCCTCCCGCGGCCCCTCAGGGAGCCTTCTTTCTTTCCCATGTATCTGTTAGAGCTCCTCTCCCACTAGCCTGGTAGAGCCGTTTCTGTGATTCTGCCGCCCCCCTCAGTGCCTGGCTGGGGGAAGGCAGGCAGAAATCCTGCGAGAATGAAGTGATGCTTTTTTACCCTCATGCTCCCCACGTGTTTCTCACACTCCTCTGCACGGTGGTCACCACGTTTTGGATGCTTGATACACACCTGTGGGCGAATTTGTTGAAGGTGGTTGTAGTGCCACCCAAAAGGGAAAACTCTAGAAGGGCAGGTTGATATTTGCTGCTGTTTGCCTGACCTCCGTGGAGATGGTTTAACTTTTCCCCAGCGGATGGTGAATCACCAAGCGGTGAAGACCGTACCTGTTTGTTGCCATATCCTGGGTGAGCCGAGCTGAGTAAGGTACACAGAGGGTGCCCCGCCAGCCTTCACTGTTGAACGAGGCTGTCAAGGCTCCTGGTAACTCAGGGCCGTGGTGCCCATTTCCATGGTGTGGCTAAGAAGGGCATTGAACCCAGCAACTCGGGCGTGGTCTCCGGGAGTTAGGAATCAGGTTGAACTTGGAGACTTCTGAGGGCTCCCCAGATGGGTCCTCCAGCTTCACTTCTCTCTCTGCCCAACAGGTGGGGTGTGTTCTTCTCTGCAGACTTGGCCTTCCTCATCTGCTCTCTCAACTTAGTTTATAATGTGCGCCCACCCTGTGCTTGAGGCTCTCTGGAATCCCGCCCACATCCTGGGGCTGTCTGGCCTAAGCCCCGCCTCCTTCTCTAGCAATACTTTCACCTGTCGGGGAGGGTGTTCAGGGAAGGGTGGGGCTGTGTCCCTTCTTCTTGTCCTGGGAAGTAGGCAGATAGGGTCCTCTAACCCAGGAGGGAAGAGGTGAGTTAGCCTGGAGGTGAGCCTTCCTGACCACAGTGCTTGCCACCATTTATCTTCATCTTCTCACACCTTTGTCTTCTGGGTTAGTCCTGTCTGCCCGCCGAGGTGGGGTGACAGGAGCCATGTGCCTCGTACCGTGGGTCTTGGCGTGGTGCCGGGCTCCCAGAAGGTCAGAGTGCATCGTAGTGGAGAAGCAGGAGGGACAGTCTAGCAGGAATTGACCTGATTGGCCAGGCAGCCAGGCTGTGGAAGGAGTTACACATTCTCCGTCAGGAACCAATGGTTTGCTTTTCTTTCACGGCTTTTCTTTCCTAATCTCATGCTGAAATTAATTTCTCTGCCCGTGTGAAGACAAATGCATTAACTGTCACCTACTTGTTGTGGATATTAGGGTGACTGACCTGTTGGAAAGCATTTTCAGGTAGGAGGCAAAGAGCCACCTCTGAACATCCTTCCCTGCCTCTCAGTATTGTATTCAGGTCACCATTGGTATTTTAGCTACGGCTAAACTAACTCGGCCTCTTTCGTAAATCAAAGCATTGATCTTGTGAGGTTAATATTTCTTGTCCCTTAAAATTATTATTCACAATTTTAACTGCCTGCAGACTAGGAAAATGTCATAACAGACAAAATGAAAATGTTCCAGGAATATTAAACTCAGGATACTCTTTTTTTAATGTTTATATTTATTTTTGAGACAGAGAGAGAGAGACAGACAGACAGACAGACAGCATGAGCAGGGGAGGGGCAGAGAGAGAGGGAGACACAGAACCCAAAGCACCTCCAGGCTCTGAGCTGTCAGCACGGAGCCCGACATGGGGCTTGAACCCATGAACCGCGAGATCATGACCTGAGCTGAAGTCGGTCACTTAGCTGACTGAACCACCCAGGCGCCCCTAAGCTTAAGATACTCTTAATATTCCATCTGTCTTCTCAGGAAAAGTAGTAGCACAACTCTTAGGTAGTCTGATGAGGAATGAAAACTAGCTTAATTAACAGCCAGCTTGGTGTCAGAGAAGTAGCCTGATGTTAGCGTGGGGCTGTCTTTTTCTCAAAAAAACATGTCTTGCACTAATAAATACACTCTAGCCAGCCAACATGCACATATAGGTGTATTTATGCTTACTACATACAATGTGGCTAATATTTTCAGTTTTATTTTTTGGAAAAATGCTTATTGCTACGCATCATGTTGATTTTACAGTGACCTCTTACATTTTGAGAAATTCTGATCCGAGAGAACCAGGGTCTTGGCTCTGTGTGTGTGTGTGTGTGTGTGTGTGTAGGAACAGGAAAATCCCTACCTGTAAAGCTGGGCTGGGGTACTGGGGAAGTGCAGGTTGAAGGCCAGGAGGGAGGGGCAGGGAGAGAACAAAAGGGACTTGGCCCAGGGCCGCCCCCTGCTGTGGCCAGGGAGCAGCGTGAGGGTGAGGAGAAAGACCTTTCTGTCCACAGTTAGAAACCCAGGCTGAGAAATTCCTTTTGGTTCCAGAGTCCACTCTCTCCACTGGGCCCGAGCAACCTTTGTAAGATGTCATCTGCCTGCTTTTGAACCTTTCAGGCCCATGAGGTCCTCAGGCTCCTGCTGTCCTGAACTACTACTTTTTTTTTCTTTAAATTTTATTTATTGAAGTAATCTCTGCACCCATCATGGGGCTCAAACTCGCAACCCCAAGGTCAAGAGCTGCGTGTTCCTTCGGCTGAGCCAGCCAGGCTCCCTTGAACCGGACTTGGCCCCGGACCTTGCCGGGACCGGTTAGCCGAGCACATGTTTTCTAAACACCCCCGCCCCCCACTCTCGTTCTGTTAGCCGTGGCTTCTGTTTAGATAGGATCTCCCCTGGGAAGCGTTCCCTGACCCCCCCCCCCCGGGTGTGGATTGGGGACCCCCCTCATGCTCACTTACTGCCCTGCAAGTCTTCATAACGTTCGCCTGCCCCCCCTTCCGGGCTGGGTCCTGCCTGCTGTAAGGCCGTGGACATGGTAGGTTCTCCAAAGCTTGTGGAGCAAGTGAACGGATTAAATCCCGGATGTGGACAGACTCTGATGGCTCCTGACCGTGGGGCTCAGGGGGTGAGGCCCGTGGAGAGGCTGGCCCGTGAGCCGCTGACCGTGGCCTTGATCTTTTGAAGGTGATTAGAGTGACTGGCTTCATGAAGGGCCTCTACACGGACGCCGAGATGAAGTCCGATAACGTTAAGGTAGGCTGCACCCTCCTCTTAACAAATAGGTGTTTTGTAAGCTCTGTGCCAGGTGTGTGTCCTTTATAGGCCGCTGTGTGCAGGCCTGTGGGGTTGGTTACACTGTGGGCCACGGTGCGCGCCCCCCTTCCGTTTCCCTGTCCCCACCAACTGCGTATCATGTAGGTTCTATCCACCGAGAAGTGGAGTCAGGGCTTCAGAGTCTCTGTCAGCCCATCCGCTCGAGTTAAAAGCTCCAATGAATTATTTCTGTTTTGTTACAAAGACTTGGCATTTCCAGATTTGACATGTGTGCGCAGGAGCCGTGCCTGTCGGACATGAAGACGTGCCGAGTGTGTTGGAAGTACTTTTCTGTTTGTGTTTTAAATGGACATCTTTCAGGATAAAGATGCGAAAATTAGCTTCCTTCAGAAGGCCATAGACGTGGTGGCGATGGTGTCGGGAGAGCCGCTGTCGGCCAGGCCAGCGCGGATCGTCGCCGGGCACGAGCCCGAGAGAACCAACGAGCTGCTGCAGAGACTGGGGAAGTGCTGCCTCAGCAAGGTAGCGCTGCCGCGGGGAGCTGGACCCGCCAGGGCTGGGAAGCGGGGCGGGGACGCAGGGTCCCAAGCCTGGGGACGGTGGCTGCGGGGCGTCTGCCAAATGCTACGCTTCAGAGCCTCGGGGCTGCGGGAGAAGTGATTTATAACCGCACCGGGAGACAAGGGGATGCCGGGCACACCTTCTCCAGGCTGACCTGTGACCCAGGGGACCTTACGGGCACTGGCCGCCGGGGCGGGTGGCTGGAGGCTGCGCGCCCCTCATCCAGGCCCTGCCTGCCTTCTCTTGGGCCTCCTTCCGGGGCGGGGGGAGGGGCAGGTGGAGGACCTGCTTTTCTTCTCCTCTGGGGCTCACGGGCTCTTCCTGTTCCCTGCCTGCCTTTCCAGCCTCTGGTGTCCGCCGCTTCTCTTCCCCCCTCCCTCCCTCTGTCCCTCTGCTCCCCTCCCCCGGCCCCGGCGGTCGGCACAGAGGTGTGCTGCCAAGGGAAATCTTGTGTCACTTGTACAGGGACTCATTTTTTCTTTAAATATTTTTATTTATTTCTAGGAGAGAGAGAGAGAGAGACAGCGTGAGCAGGGGAGGGTCAGAGAGAGAGGGAGTCACAGACTCTGAAATAGGCTCCAGGCTCTGAGCTGGCAGTCAGCACAGAGCCCGACGCGGGGCTCGAACCCACGAACCGTGAGATCATGGCCTAAGTGAAAGTCGGACGCTTAACCGACTAAGCCACCCAGGCGCCCCCAGGGACTCATTTTTAGCTTCCTGGGATCCTCACTGTGGGTTCGAAGCTGGGGGTCTCTGCTTAGATCTGGCCCGGGGCCTTCTTGCTAAGGACGTTGAGCACATCTCGGCTTGGCGTCACCAAAGCCTGGGGAGAGGGTGTAGCTAATTCAGCCCTTCGTGCGCCTGATGGGTTGTGGGCGGGTAACCTTCCGTGTTACCAAAGTGGGGAAGGGTGGGCTTCAGCACACAGCAGTGGTGGGGGTGGGGCCCCGAGGAGGCCTCCAGAGAGTCTCACCTGGGTCTTCGTCCAGCTCTCAGGCTTGGAAATGAGGAGCTGATTCTGCCAGTGCCCTGCTCCGTCCCCAGGCCCCACCCCTGCATCCCTCGTGTTCACCCCTACATCTCTCGTGTTCCTTCCCTTTCAAATCACATTTGACTCCTGCCTTCCCTGCTGAGTCCTTTGCCAGCTTCCTGTTGCCTCCGGGCGCAGCCCTCTCTGCGGCCTGGCCCGTGGGGCTCCCGGAGACCCGGGGCTCCTTCCCGCCCTCCAGTTCCTCTCAGCTCTCACCCCTGTGCCTGCACCCTGGGGTCCCCTGCATGGCCAGGCCCCCTCGAGTCTTCGTATGGCGGCAGTGTGGGCTCTGGAGCCCCGGCCTCTCCTCCCTCCCAGGCGGACTTCGTTCCCGTGGCACTGGCGTCTAATTGTTGCATTCAGTCTCTTCCCCAACATGCACAAGGGTCCTTGACCTACAGTCTAGTACCTGGTGTGTGACCGTCGCTCGGTGCATCCTTGTGGAATGAGTGCGCTGTGAGGAGCAGGATCCCTGAGTGGAGGTGCTCGAAGCCTCTGCCGGCAGGCAGGGATGGTGCAGCAGAGGTTTGCATTGGGTGGAGCTTGAGCTAGAACATTCCGCAAGGCCCTTCCTGCACGGGGCCTCCGTGATCCTGGGAGAAGTACAGACGCTTGTGCGGGTCAGCTTTGCTGTCCTTTCTGACATCCTGGAGGTGACAGTTACCAGGAGATGCGGAACTTGGTGCGAACGGCATCCCCTTCTAAGATTTTATCCCGGGACCGTCCTGGGGAGACGCGGGGTGCGTTTAACGAGCTGCCCCTGAATGCCGATGCTCCCTTTGTCCCTTGCGCTGATGCCCTTTTCCCCTTGTCTTTCGTTGCCTCCCGCGTGGACCACAAGCTCTCCAGTGACGAGGCGGTGAAGCGAGTGTTGGCTGGAGAGAGGGGGGACGTGAAGGGAAGGGCCTCCCTGACGGCCAGGCCTCGGGAGCCGGACAGCAGGAGCGCACGAGAGGAAGAGCCCGGCGTTCGTAAAGATGAGGTGAATTGCCAGTCGTGCGTGTGCGGAAGCGAGATACGGAGCCTTTCTGTGGCTCAGGTAAAGACGTTTGTAAGTGATGCTGCTGTCTGGCCTCTTCCTCAGGATGAAAGGAATTCTGACATAAAGGAGGAAGGTACGAGCAGAGACCGGAAGCAGAAGGAAGGAGTGAAAGAAGAAAGCAGAGCGAGAGAGAAGGACAGGGACAGGACGTAGGGGAGCGACCGCGACAGGCACAAGGAGCCCGAGAGGGACAAGCAGCGAGACGGCGAGAGCGAGCGAGCCAGGAACCGGGCCAAGCAGGACAGGGACAGAGGCCCCCGCGAGCGGGACAGGGACCCGGAGCGCGAGAGAGCGCGGCGGGGCGAGGCCGGGAAGGAGAAGGAGAGGTGGCGGGAGCGGGACAAGGGCCGGGACCGGCGGAGGGGCAAGGACGGGGACCCGTCCGGGGACGCCGACAGGGAGAAGGGCAGAGAGCACGACAGACCGGAGAGGAAGGTAGGGCCCTGTCGCCGCCCTCGGCCTCTCACCTGCGGTGCCTTCCGTCGGCGTCGCGCCTGGTCGGGAGCGGCTTTTCTGCGGCGCCGCCTGCGGCAGCCCGGGCTTCCCAGGGGCTGTGCCCGGTGTTTCACCAGGCGCTGGCCTCACCCCTGCGCTGCGGGCGCGCGTGTGGGGGCTTGGGACCGGGGCTTCGCACTGCCCTGTGCGAGCAGTGCTGCGTGTGCGGGCTCTTACACACGCCTTGCTCGTGGGCACGGCTGCCTCCACACGGTTAGGGCTGCTCGCCAGGGCCGTGCGCGTTCGCGGCGGAGCTCGGCACCTGCGGCTGCTCTGATTGTTGTTGAGTTGAATTTTTAGGTACGTTTACGACGGGCCAGAAAATTCGTTTGGTTTCAAACAGTGTTTTCTAAACGTGCGGATACTTTTGGGCTCACGGGAGGTGGGGTGGGCCTCCATCAGGCCTGGCCTTGCAGGCGCCTGTCCCCCCGGGGAGCTCACGTTGTAAAGTGTCCCCACGGCTGTGGGAGTCTGCTGCTATCGAGGGAGCCCAGGTCCCAAGAGGTTCAAGGTCTGCCCAGGGCACGCGGTTGGGTGGTGAGGGGCGGGGCCCGTGCCTCCCGGGCCTGCAGCACCTCCAGGGCCCAGTGCGCATGGCCCTTGGGGACTCAGGGCCTCCCAGGAAGCCCCTGGAGCGATGGGCGCTGTGACAGATGTCATGAAAACCAGGCTTCCCTTAGGGAAGGTTTTAGAAATAACATAGCCATTCTGCATCTTTTGACTCTTTTTAGAGGTTTAAGAAGAAAAAATGGTTTTCACTGACCTGATTTTTCTGTTTTTTAAGTTTTTAAAAACTTTTTCAACGTTTGTTTATTTTTTGAGAGAGAGAGTGCGAGCTGGGAAGGAGCAGAGAGAGAGGGAGACACAGAATCTGAAATAGCTCTGAGCTGTCAGCACAGAGCCTGACGTGGGGCTTGAACTCATGAACCGTGAGGTCCTGACCTGAGCCGAAGTCAGACCCTCAATTGACTGAGCCACCCAGGCGGCCCGTCACGGACCTGACTTTTCTGAGGGGCTGGCACGCTCTTGTGCTCTTCCTGTGCGTGAGGCAGCCCCCTAACGGGGTGGCGCCTCATAAAGTGTCCCATCCGCTCTGTTCCCTGAAAGCGCTGATGCTGTGACCAGTGTTCTAAATAGAAACCGAACTCCAAGGACGGGTTTTATGGCAGGTCCGGAGGATGCCGGAGCCTGCTGGGAGCGGCGGCTTGACCTCGCATGTGAGACCAGGGTGAAGGGCCTGTGCTGCTGCTGCTGCTCTTTTTAAATATATTTTTATTTACTTACTGGTTTTTTAACTTTATTTTTTTTTTAATTGTTTTTTTTTTTTTAATATTTTTATTTCTAGGAGAGAGAGAGACAGCGTGAGCAGGGGAGGGTCAGAGAGAGAGAGGGAGACACAGACTGAAACAGGCTCCAGGCTCTGAGCTGGCTGTCAGCACAGAGCACGAACCGCGAGATCATGACCTAAGCGAAAGTCGGACACTTGGGGCGCCTGGGTGGCTTAGTCGGTTAAGCGTCCGACTTTCGCTTAGGTCATGATCTCGCGGTTCGTGGGTTCGAGCCCCACGTCGGGCTCTGTGCTGACTGCCAGCTCAGAGCCTGGAGCCTGTTTCAGTCTGTGACTCCCTCTCTCTCTCTGACCCTCCCCTGCTCACGCTGTCTCTCTCTCTCCTAGAAATAAATAAAACATAAAAAAAAAAAAAATTAGAAAGTCGGACACTTAACCCACTAAGCCACCCAGGCGCCCCAAAAATTGTTTTATTGTGTTTATTTTTGAGAGAGAGACAGAGTGCGAGTGGGGGAGGGTGGAGAGAGAGGGAGACAGAATGGGAAGCAGGCTCTAGGCTCTGAACTGTAGCACAGAGCCCGATGCGGGCCTTGAACTCCTGAGTGTGAGATCATGACCTGAGCCGAAGTTGGACGCTCAACCAGCTGAGCCACCCAGTTGCCCCATGGTTTTTTAACTTTAAGTAGGCTCATGCCCAACGTGGGGCTTGAATTCCCGACCCTGAGTTCACGAGTCACCTGTTCCATGGACGGAGCCAGCCGGGCGCCCTGGGCCTGTGCTTCTGCTCAGAGCTGGTCCTCCAGCCCCCAAAGCCGGCCTTCCTGGTGGTTTTTCCAGGGCTGGCCCCTCTGGTGTAAATCTGGGGTTCCTCTGTGGGATCTGGGGGGCAGTGCTCGCCGGTGGTGAGGACACCCCATGTGGATGCCTCCCAGGGAGCCAGGCTCCAGGACTTCCGTCCTCACCCTCTGTCAGTTCCCTTGACTCTCCCCCCACTTGATTTCGGTCTGGAAGAGATGATGATCGGACCTTCTCAGTTGCCCTCAGGCTTTTGTGAAGATGAGGCGAATGGTTGGTGTGTCTAGAGAGGGGGTGCGGGGGGAGGGCCAGGGGTCAGGGCTGGGGGTGCGGTGCCTCCTCATCCTCGGGACAGCGGGGCGGCGAGGGGCTGTGCACAGAGCCCGGTACCCTCCACGGGGAGGTGGGGGAGCACGTGGCCATTGACCTGAGCCATCGTCCTTTGCTTCCCAGTCCTGGGGGGAGAATCTCTTGCTTTCCACTCCTCACATCTAGATGCGTCTGTTAGGGACCTGATTGTAGGTGTGAGTTGGTATGTGCAGTTTGCATGTCATTTGCTTTGGGCTCTAGAGCCTGAAGGCTTTGTGCACAAAGGAGCGTCCCTTTGCATGCAGCCCCACTCTCTGCAGCGGCGACCAGCGGCCCTGGGGCCGTGTTGGCTGGTGGTTTCTGTTCACTCCTTCCCCGTTTCTAGACGCCCGCGTCTCACTGAGAAGTTTGGCCTGGCGTGAGGACCCCGCGTGTCTGGGGGACTCCGTTCAGTGGTTTCCCGAGAGGCGCCGCTGCCCCTGACCCTGTTGCCTTCCCCCAGGTGGCCCTTTGGGAATGCAGGTGGCATCGGGCCTGGAGTGTGACCAGTGCTCTCAAGGGCGGGTGCTCATGCCGCCGGTTGGCAAGAAACCTCTTGCATATCGATGTGTTTTTAGATATAACAGGTTTGGGGCATCTGGGGGGCTCAGTCAGTTAAGCGTTTGACTTTGGCTCAGGTCATGATCTCACAGTTTGTGAGTTTGAGCCTCACGTCGGGCTCTGTGCTGACAGCTCAGAGCCTGGAGCTGCTTCAGATTCTGTCTCATTCTCTCTGCCCCTCCCCCACTTGTGCTCTGTCTTCCAAAAATAAATAAATGTAAACAAAAAAAGATGTAACAGGTTTGAAGAGTAACAGAATATGATGAATTATTGTTCTTTTTTTAACAGTCCTTGAGCTCAGGGGAGGTGTCTAAAAAATTGTCAGACGGATCCGTGAAAGACTCCAAAGCTGCAACAGAGGTAAACCTTAAAAAATAATTTCAAGAGACATAAACGGGTAGCTGTGTTGACCCAGTGACCGCAGTGCTGTGGCGTCTTCTGGCCCCTGGAGCCCTGGAGATGGGACATGGTGCAGGCCACACAGGAGCCCGGTGTCCGTGGCGGGCTGTGGCCTTTCCTTGTACATATGGGGTACAGAGGGATGGGGGGTCATTCGGGAGAGAGTCCGGGCAGTGCCGCTGGTGAGTCGGGGAGTAGATTCAGTCTCCAGGCAGTTCCAGGAAAGCAGGGGCGCCGGAGGGACCCCTCCAAGCTCTGCCTGGCCTGTGTGGGACCTCGCAGTGCGTGTCCCACGGCTGGGGGACGGCCGGGGCGGGCCACATCTTCTCTGTGCCTCTGGCTCCCAGATGTTAGACTCGTCCCGACTTTCATAGTCCAGTTTGCATTTCAGAAGGGGTATCCAGGCAGCTGCCGGGAAGACAGACGAAGCGTGGAGTGGAGGCTGGGAGGCCGGTTAGGGGTCATTGTGGCAGGTGCAGCAAAGCCGTGGTGGCTGGTTTGCACTCTGAACGTGAATGCTTGCACTGCGAGTTGTTAGGACGGACGCGTGTGAGTAACTAGCATCTGGCCACGGAGGGTGAGTCCTCACGAACACATCTGCTAAGATAGTGTTTCTCCGTGTGGTTGGTGGACTGCTGGCCTTTCTTAGCCTTTGCAGAAGATGGATTTCTGACTGTAGAATGAAGGGGCCTCCTTGTCTTCCGTTCAGCCTCAGGGCAGGGGGCCGACTCGGTATCTGGTCCCCTTTAGAGCATCTGGATGGTGGTGTTGTTTCCTCTTTGTTCTTTATTAAGCAGAGCTTGTATCAAAAGTCTGCTGAACGAATTGCCTGACACACACCAAGTCATTCTTTTTCACTCTCTTTTCTTTAGAGCGAGGTTTCCGCCAAAGCATCCAGGTCAGTGACCACAAAGACCTCAAAACGGCGACCCAAAAATTCAATAGAAGGTACTGCAAGTTTATCATTATAAGTAACTGAAAATTGGGAAATCTGTCACAGTATCTGGTAGAAAAGAGTCCTGTGCCTGGAAGGCAGCTGTGCCGTCGGGGGGTGGGGGGGTTGGGGGGATGAATAAAGACTGTGAAAGGGGTGAAGATCTGTTCCTCCCTCCCTCCCTTTCTCTCTCTCTCTCACGCGTCTGTGTGCGTGGGAGCCCATGACACCAGGGGCAGGGAGCACCTCTTTGCTGGAGATCTGTTGCCATCTGGAAGATGTGCTCAAATTTTAGTTTTCCAAAAGTGGTTACCAGTCGCTCGTTGTCATTGACTGGTCGCATGAGCCAGTGGGCTCGCCTTAATCCTGACCAGGGTGGCCGACAAGAGCAGCCTGCTCTCAGGTGATGATTATCATTTAAAAAGCAGCAGAAATGTGCCCGGGAGTCAAGCTGAAAGGGAAGAGGTGGAGCTCAAGTGGTCAGGCCTGGTGGGTGCCGGGTTCTGACCTACTGGTAGGTGGGGTCAGTCGGTGCGGGTGCCGGCGAGCACCCCCTGCAAGGCTTTCAAGTGAAGTGTCCTGTTACTTTGAATGAGCGGCAGTAGCGCCTGAGAAATCTTCCTTCTCCTGGGTCCTGGAGGCCCAGGTGGTGTGGCAGCGTGCCCTCGTTGACTTGGGAAGTGCAGGGAGATGAGGCAGAGAGCCCCTCCTAGTGGTACGCAGTGCCCGTGAGCGCCTCTGTGCCCGCAGCTGGCCTCTTGCGGGCGATCTCTGCGGGCCAGGCTCCTGGGAGGGGCCCCTGGTGCCCAGGGCAGGCAGGCTCTCGGGGGTCAGCGCGGTGCACACCCGCTGTTCCCTGTGCCCGACACCTCTTCCAGTGTTTCCGAGGCTTGCCGGCCGATTTGGGTCAGTGAAAGATGAACGGTGCTGTCTCTTTTTAGTTGCTGTGAAATTGTGTATTTTTGACGCGTGTTAGTCATCTGCACTGACCTCTCAGGCCTGTCCTCGCCTGTGTGGGCTCCTCGCCGCTGCGACGGGCAGTTTCTGTGTTCTCAATTTGCACAAGCTCCCTGCTCGTGAAGCGCGTCTGCCGATTTTTAGATACGGGTTTGGGTTTTTTCCCCAGTTCATCCCTACTTGTTGCATCTCGTTCCTGACTTGCCTGGGTCCTTAGTTTCCCCAATGGGAGCAGCCGGTCTTTGTGGCTTTTGTAGTTTGTGCAGAGATTTGAGAGACGAAGCTTGTGTTTGTCGTACGTTTTTATGTTTAATCTTTTTAGTTATGGTGTAAGGGGAGGCTCTCAGGTTATACTTTTGGAGTAACTCACCAGGTGTTCCAGAATTACTAATATGAAGTCATTTTATGTGCTTATTCTTCCAGATTATTTTGCAAGCATTGAATCAAAAAGTCTTCCATCCCTTGAATAGAACTAATGAGTTTGTCAGGATTAGGTTCACGTGTTACACGTGTGCCCTCACTGTTGGAGGAGATTGGACACTTATGGTTTCAAGTTAGTACCAGCATCTCTGCCTCTCCCAAGAGGACATGTGTGCCCATGCCGGGCAGTGTCTGTGGTCAGGACCAGGGTTTTCCGTGGTCAGTGTGTGCCCGTGCCGGGCGGTGTCCACGGTCAGGACTGGGATGGTCCGAGGTCAGTGTGCGCCTGTGCCGGGCGGTGTCTGTGGTCAGGACCAGGGTTTTCCGTGGTCAGTGTGTGCCCGTGCCGGGCAGTGTCCACAGTTAGGACTGGGATGGTCTGAGGTCAGTGTGTGCCCGTGCCAGGCGGTGTCCACGGTTAGGACCAGGGTTTTCCATGGTCAGTGTGCGCCCGTGCCAGGCAGTGTCCACGGTTAGGACCACGGTCGTCTGTGGCCGGCGTGTTCAGTGATGCCGACTTCTTTCTGCTCCCTGTCGTCAGCTGGGTGCTGGAACACATGAGTGTCACTGACTGTCGTGACTGCGCCGTAAACCTGGCCTGTGTTCCTCTCAGCCCACAGTTCTGTTGATTTCGGGTTGTCTTCAGCGGACAGGTGTTACCGTCTCCTTTTCTAACAGCTCAGTGTGTGCAGCGCGTCTGAGTTTACTGGGGAGCTGGGACCACGGGGCCCCTCCTCTGTCGTCTCGCAGAGAACTGGTTACCAGGCTTTGTGACACTGAGCCTTACCGAGCTGTCAACAAGCCGGTGGGCTCTGTCCCCTGCCTGCGAGCCGGGCGCGGACCTCAGCGCCCAGTCTCCCCCAGCGAAGCTGCCGTACTTAAATGGGTGGCACTTGGGCAGATGTCCAGCATCCGGAAGGTGTATGAGGTGCAGGACGTCTGGGTTCTACTCAAGGGGATAAGCCTGCGTTTGCCTGGGGGTCGGGTATCAGGTTTGTCAGTCGTACATGGAATCTTAAAGTTCCTCTGAATCCCTGCAGAACCCAAAAAACATTCTTCATAAGAGTATGATAATTTTTGCTTACCATTAAGTAGTGCGTTGTAGCAGAAAAACGTGCTACAAGTGACTGTACAATGCAGCGTTACAATTTGAGTGTAACACACACTTCCGTTATGCAATTTCACATCAGGAAGAAGGGAATCTAAAACCAGTGAAAATAGTGTCTCCCCTGAGAAAGAACACAGCTCTTCCCACAGCAAAGCTAAGAAGGAACATACCACGAAAGTGCTCGGTAAGACGAAGCAACCCCTCGTGGGGCCACTGCGTTGGAGCCTGAGACCTTTGCTTCTCTCTGAGCACCGGCCGGGTGGGGTTCTGGGGTGGACTCCTGCCCCCTGGAGCTGCCCTGACCGTGTGCGGGTCTCTACCACATTCAGTGACAGGCTGGGCTTGTCCCTTTGAGTGTTGTGCAGATACTTACGGGGTAGCTGGCACCCGGGGAGTATGACGTAGAGGGTGAGGCAGGTAGTAAAGAGAACACAGGGTGCTACGTTCACGTTAACGAGGAGACGGTGGATGGAGACCGTGGCCGAGAGGAGTGGGTACTGCAGGGGCGAGGTGTGGAGGCACAGGAGGGGCTGTGTGGGCTGACAGAGGGCGTGTGGGCGTCCGGGAACGGGCAGAGGCCCTGGCGGAGGGACAGCCCTGCCTGTGTGAGCGATGGGAGGCCCGGCAGCGAGGCTGGCGGGGACGGGAAGGGGAGGAGGCCGCCCGAAGAGGCGGGGGCCACGCTGGCCCAGTGTTTGCAGCGAGTGTGAGCAGAAGCCCTGAGGGCACGTGAGGCCGGACGGAGGCCGGAACCGATTCAGCTTTAGAAGCCTCTCCTTTTAAAACTGGTGAGAGGCAAGTATGGAGGCCGGACAGCAGTTAGGTGTCTGGGGGAGAGCGTGACGGCAGGGACCCTAGCGTCCCTGGTGAGAACGGGTTGGGCATAGGACACATTTGATGGAAGGAAGAGGTATGCTGGGTGACTGCGGGGCACTTGTAGGAGGAGAGGGCATGGGGGTAAGGTCAGTGGGGACGGGTGGGCACCGGGGTGGCCCCCTTCACCGCCGCGGGAGGGCTTTGGGAGAGGCCGGTCTGTGGGATGGGCGGCAGCACGAGGAATTCTGCTCCCACACACGGGTCCGAGGTGGCTGCGAGTGGCCCGGATTGTGGGGACCCAGCAGTCGGGGGCCGAGGCCCTGAGGTCAGGGAGGGGTTGGAGCCATTGGCAGTGGGGGTCTTTTGCATGGTGGTCTTTCCCGCTGTGGAAATTTGTGTGAAGTTAAAGCAGGGGCCGTGGAGATGAAGAGGGTGGGCTCTGGGCTCCCCAGGGAGGGGGCGGTGCAGCAGCTCGTCCGGCAGCCTGGAGAGAGGCTGTCCTGAGAGCCGGGGGCTGGAGGGGTGGGGGTGGGGGCATCCTGTGACTCCCAAGGGGACGAGCTAGTGTGAGCCTGGTGTAAACCCCGTCAGTCCCAACAGGAGCACCCGCCCCACATGCAGAATCCTCTGCAGTGTTTTAATCTGTTAACTATTTTATGTCAGGAAGAAAGGAAGATAGTATCTCAGCTAAAGTTTTAGACCCCGTAGTGTCTGGATTAAATAATGAACCAGATCAGGAAACTGCAGCTTCGGAAATAGGTAAGAAAAGGAATTCTTCACCACTTTGACATGAAGCATTTATCTCTCAGTGTAGTTATACTTTTTATTATTCTAATCATGATATGCTGAAGATCAGAAATGATATCAAATATTGATACAATGTCAGTGACATTGATATTCCACTTGCTTTAGTTTGCTAAGTTATGATAAAGAGTATTAACTCGGTTTTAGTTAACTTTTATACGCCTTTTTACATGTAACTCATTTTCACATCTAGATCAAAATGCTTTCTTCATCTTGCTGTTAGGGTTTAGAAACTGATGTGGATGGTTAGGGAAATTGCCGCTCAGCTCTCCCAGCCTCGCTGCTGGGTTGTGCTAAGGGCCTGCTCCCCACTGAAGGTGGCAGGAGGGGTCGTGGCCCATGGCTTGCCCTCTTATGTTGGGGTGGGCCGTGTGCACCATGTCCTCGCCCCGCCGCTGAGGAGCCATTAGATGCATGGATTTGGGATTTCAGGTGGGGTGATCATGAGGAATATCACTATTTGTGATGGTAAGCTAAATTCTTCAGAAATACTAACAATTTTGAGTGACATTTAAGAGAAAATATAGTGTAAATCTTTTTTTAAATGTTTTCTTTAAATTTATTTTTGAAAGAGTGAGCGAGCATGAGTTGGGGCAGGGCAGAGAGAGGGGTCAGACGATCCAAAGTGGGCTCTGAGGTGACAGCAGCAAGCCTGGCGTGGGGCTCGAACTCATGAACCGTGAGATCATGACCCAAGCTGAAGTTGGAAACTCAACCAACTGAGCCACCCAGGCGCCCCTCCAGTGTAAGGGAAAGATAAAAATTTTTCTAGGCTAAACTTGCCTTGTATCCGTTCGGGTTTTAAAAATTCTGCGCCTGTAGCTAGAGTAGCGGTAAGCATATCTTTCTGTACGTGCACTTTCCCTTTAAGAAGCTGAGCTCCCAAGACGTGGGGGGGGGGGGGGCTGTTTGCCAACTCACTGCTGCATCCCCTGCTCAACCCGCACAGTCAGTGTCCAAGGTGGTCTGAGACCCAGGTTTATCTAGCTCTTTCGCGCTGTGGCCCACCGACTGAAGGGCAGTGGATGGGAGCAGAGTGGGTTCTCACTGATGAACTTGACAGCGGGCAGGCATGCCGCCGTTCACCCACACCTTGTCAAAGTATACGGATTTCACTTCTGCAGAGGCTCAGCTGCGGGGAGCCCCTGTACGGGCAGAGGGGGGCAGGTGGTGCTGGCGGTGGGAGCGGAGACCGCCACCTGGGGCAGCCGGCTGGGCAGTGTCCGTCTGCCAGCATCCCAGACGGGACGGAAGATCCCATTCCTGCCCCTCACTGCTAAGGGGGTGTGGAAACACCTGCCTTGAGATGAAATGAGGTCTGTCCAGAAAGTGGCCGGCTTGTCACATGTAGGCCACACGCCATCTGCTTTGCACTTGCCACCTGAGTTCTGCGCGCCCCGGGTCTCGCGCTGAGATGGCGTGATGGTTGGAAGTACACGGAGGTAGCTGCTCACTCCTGTGCCCTCACTTGGTAGATGTTCTCTCTGGAACTTCTCAGCACACAGTTCTCGCTGAGAGCTTTGCAGAGATGAGACCGGAGCCTGGTGCCCCCTGGTGGCCACGAGTGGAGCCCTGCACCCGGTTCCTGGGGGGTCCTGGCCCCCCCCCCCGCGCCTCCTCCCCTCCCCTTTGGTCCCGC
The DNA here is from genome assembly GCF_003009895.1 of Hyaena hyaena. NCBI lineage: Eukaryota > Metazoa > Chordata > Mammalia > Carnivora > Hyaenidae > Hyaena > Hyaena hyaena. The sequence continues at coordinate 2,562,155 of NW_024080664.1, read as the reverse complement.
CCCGCACGTCACTGGCCCCTGTGCTCTGGGGACTCAGGTTTGTCAGCTGCCTCACCGTGGCTCATTTTCCAGTGGAGCGTGGTTCCGGTCCGGTGTCGCTGGGTCGGCTCGCTGAGCCTTTCCTCTCAGGGCCCCTCCGCCTGAGCTGCTGCTTCTCAGCCGTGCCGTCCCCCTTTGTGCCTGCTCACCTGGGCTCTGGCCGGACCTCGGCCGCCCGCCCGCGGCACAGGGGCATCACGGGAGTGTCCCTGAGCTTGCTGTGCCCTTTGGCTGTGTCTCCGGCGCAGCGAACAAGTTGCAGGGACGCTGTCCACTCCTGCCCTGCTCTGTGTCGGAGCGCCGTGCTCTGTGCCGTTGTTTGACGGGACACTGTGACAGCCACAGAGCTGTGTTGTGCTTGGGTGCCCCCCCATGTCCTGTTGCCCTATTGTGTAAAATCTTTTATTATAATGCAGAGTCGGGGCGCCTGGGGGGCTCAGTCGGTTAAGCGTCTGACTGCGGCTCAGGTCATGATTTCACAGTTTGTGGGTTTGAGCCCCGCGTCAGGCTCTGTGCTGACAGCTCAGAGCCTGGAGCTGCTTCAGATTCTGTGTCTCCCTGTCTCTCTGCCCCTCCCCTGCTCATGCTCGCTTGCTCTCTCTGTCTCTCTCAAAAATAAATAAACATTAAAATGTAGAGCAGAATGATTTAACACCTACTTCTCACATGGATAACATTTTGTCTAATGTTCTAATATTTTGTCATTTTTGCTTCATCTTTAGTGACGTAGTTTCTGAACTGTTTCAAAGTATATTAAAACCATTCTAACATTTACCTGTAAATACTTTAACATACAGCTAAAAAAAAAAAAAAAGACCGCTTCAACATAGCCACAGGATTCTTATTGTACGTAGCAGATACCATCCCCCAGTGGTATCTAAATCCAGGCTGTGTTCTCATCTCAAAAATGTTATTTTTTAAAAACCAGGATCCCATTAAGATTAATACACTATATGTTTTTTATTCTTTTTGTCTTTTTAAATCATTCAAATCTCATTTAAATAACAGCCCCTTCCCCCCTTGCACCCTGGCTGGTCCTTTCATTCAGCACACTGACTTTTTTAATGTTTATCTTTGAGAGAGAGACACACACAGAGCCCTAGTGGGGGAGGGGTAGAGAGGGAGGGAGACACAGAATCCAAAGCAGCTCCAGCCCTGGCAGCACAGAGCCTGATGCGGCCGAACCCACGAACCCCGAACCTCAAGATCATGATCTGAGCAGAAGTGGGACGCCCCACCGACTGAGCCCCCCGGCGCCCCCCAGCACACTGACTTTTGAAGAGAGGAGGTTGCACGTGTTGTGGAATGATCCACCTTCTGGATTGTCTCATTTCTTTGTGGTGTCATTTAACTTAGGACACTCCTTCCCTCCCCTTCTCCCCAGACTTCTGCTTGACGTGAAGTCCTCCTCAGGGTTGGGTGGAACGTCTTGCTTCGCCCTGACCCCTGCACAAGTGAAGCTGCGTCCCCGCCTCCTGTCCCATCTGGACACACCCCGTGACTCTGCGTCCCATAATAGGATGCTCGGCCTGCTGGCCAGCAGGGCAGAGCCCCTCCCTGGAAGCCCTGGTTGCATGTACACGTGGGCGTGGTCAGCAGCTCTGCGCTGCTGCAGTTTGCACGGCCCTTTGGCAGCTGGGGCAGGGGGCTGCGTGCGGCCGTGTTGGGGGCTGTGTTGGGGCCGCGCCTCTGCTGAGTTTCGGGGGTGGTGAGCCCAGGCGCTGGTTCAGGCTCGGCACCCCGCCTTGTCCGCACCCGGTAGGTAGTACCGTAGTAGGCTGGGGCGACCCGTGGCTCAAGAGGGCAGGAGCTGCTTGAGGTGCAGCGCTTGGGGGCACTGGAGCTTAGGAGTCAGGACGCCCAGCCCCCCAGCCCACGGGTGTCATTCCTGACCGCTAATTCAGACAACAGAGGGTGCTGATGCACCGATCGGCCAGTTCATAATCATTTTTATTTTTTATGGGTGCGATGGTTTTTTTTTTAAGCTGTTATTTGGCAGACTGGGTAATCTGTGATTAAGGATTGATGGTGATATTTATTATTAATGTATAGTCTGTTCTGTTTGTGTACATTGGGGGTTTGATAAAGCTTACTTAGGAATCCTATGAAAGGGACACCCGGGTGGCTCAGTTGGTTGAGCATCCAGCTTCAGCTCAGGTCATGGTCTCGCGGTTCATGAGTTTGAGCCCCGTGACAGGCTCTGTGCTGACAGCTCGGAGCCTGGAGCCTGCTTTGGATTCTGTGTCTCCCTCTCTCTCTGCCCCTCCCCTGCTCATGTTCTGTGTCTCTATCTCTCTCAAAAATAAATAAACATTAAAGAAAAAAGAATACTATAAGAAATGTTAAAACACCCATCATAGGCTCCTCAAAAAAAAAAAAAGAATGCCACCAGGGCTTGGAGGAGATAAAATGGTGCAAAGTGTCATTGATCCCCTCAAGATACAGACAGAAGGTATTGCGTTTGGAAGTCACTTACGGTTGGTGGGTTTTGTATAAGGTAGGAAATTTTTGACACTTTCACATAAAGCAGGACAACCTATTGTGTTTTCTTTTAAAATAGTCTACAGCTGTCCAGCTTATGTTTAAGTTTAGCTTTGTTTTAGAGTTTAGTATATCATAATGATTCTTTTTTTTCTCTTATAGATTATAAACACTTAGTCACTTGAATCAGGCTGTTTAAAGCATTTTTATAGATTGAAAAATTCTCCTTAGAAAATTACATGTCTTCTATTGTTCATAGTTCTATGATATAAAATCAGGTCTTTGATAGTTAATGATAGTTTGATGCTGATATAAACTGTTTACTCGAATACTTTAAAGAAATTGTAAGGTTGTGTTTTAGGAAAGGGAATATTTTTCTAATTTTATTTTTGTCTCCTGGTTTCATTTTAGAGAGTGAGCTCCTGTAGCGGTGGGTTAGTTTTCTACCCTGGCCCTGCCACAGTTAAAACTCTGCTCCTTCAGCAGCTCCCTGTGCCCCCCGCCCCCTTATTTTTAATATAAAAATGTTTTATTTCTCGGGTATTTGATATTTTTTCTACTTTTAGACATTGGTATGTTAGCCAGTAATCAGTACACAAGTGTTTGGGAACTTTCGGTATATCTAGGGCTTTGCACTGTGCCGGAAGTGCACGGCCTGCTTTCCTGAAATTGCCACCTATTTGCAGCTTCTCAGCTGGGCCTGGCTGCAGTGGGGAGGCGGGTGGAGACAAGGTGGTGTCAGGAAGGTTCTGGAAATGGGGGTGGAGGGGCTAGTTGGCTTTGGCTGTGGGGACCCCAGGCCTCTGCCTGGGCTGAGTGGGCCTGGGGTTTGCTCACAGGCCAGGCCCCCCTTCCCTCTCCTAAGCCCACAGCCGCACCGACAGGAACATTCTTGGTGTGAGTTCTCAACAGCTGCCTTCGGTGGGTGTTCTGTGGGCTTGCAGGGTGGGAAAGCGGAGATAAGTCCTGGAGCTGTAGGGGACCCGCCTGCGGTGTGCATCTTCGTGACCCATTTTAAACTGTTTTATGTCAGGAACGAAAGAAGCTAATACTAACTCAGCTAGTGCTTCAGACGAGAATTCAGCTAGTCTGTGGCGTGAGAATGTTGAGCCAGAGCCAGCAGTGAAGCAGAAAGGTAAGAGGGCTGCCCTCTCCTCACTCCTTTCTCTTCTTGGTGAGGGAGACGGGGCTCCTCTCTCTGCCAGGGGGCGGTGGCCAGAGCCGCAGGGTCCCCTTGGCTTTTTGACCCACACGAGTCCAGTCCCTGGTTCTTCATCAGGACTGGATGTGGTGAGGGACCCACGGTCGCCTTTTTACATCAGCTGGACCAGGGCAGGCTGGTCACTGGGTGGGGGCATCAGCCTCTGTTGGGACCAGCGTCCTTTCTGGGGTAACGTGGCGGAGCCCAGGCGGTGTCGGGAATGACCTGAACCAAACTTCAGAGTCACTGCTGGGAGCCCCGCCCGCCCAGCCGCACACCACGCACGGTTCATGTTCAAAGAGGACTATTAAACAGCTCGGGACACCGTCCTGACCCGACCTTTCTGCCTGTCCTGTCATTGGGGTGTCTTAAGTTGTACCTCGGTGAGATTCTGCTTTGGGTTTGATTTTTCTCAGCATTTAAGAAAAACCGTGGTGAAAGGTGGTTTTGGCATTTGTCGGCCACGTGTCAGGCCCGGAGGGGTGCCTGTGCCTCATGGGGGAGCAGGTGGTGCTTCATGGGCCGGGTGACACTCGTCGGCTTATTCACCAGGGTTGCTGGCCGGGGCATGGGGGCCACGGGGCAGCACAGGCCCCATGAGAGTTGGGATGAGTGGCTTAATCACACGTAGGTCATGTTGGTCCTGGAGGGAGCAGCCTGGGCCTTATGGGCGGTGGGGGGACGGGCAGGTTCCAGGGTGCCCCGGGCAGGGTCTGTGCCTGGATGGGGTGTGCGTGGCCGGGGAAAGAGGCAGAGCTGGGGAAGGGTCCGGACAAGACCCACGCACCCCTGAGGCCTGAGCCCTCGCCGAGGGGTGGGGGACTCTCCTGTGAAGGGGTGAGGAGGCTGCCTTGCCCTCGCCGTCTGGGCGTCGGCCTTGAGATCCAGTAACCTCATGTCAATCCACGGTCTATCTCATCCTGGTGGTGTGAGTTTTGGAGAGAGCTTAGGGGTCAGGGGCCCGGGGTCCGGGCCGCACAGCGGCTATCACATGCTGGGCTTGACCAGGTGAGTCTGGGCGGCATGGCATCGAGGAGGGGTCTGCTGCTACCTGCTGTGGTCCCGGGGTCGAGCCCAAGCCCCCCATTGCTATCGCCCTGTCCTTCAGTGGCGCTGTCTGGAAGCGCCATTTCTAGGCGCCTCCTCACCACTACCCACGCTGCCTCAGGCTCGGCGCTGGGCGCGTCCTCGGCCGCGTGACCCCCAGGGCTCCTGTGTTCCACATGCGCGGGCCTGTGGGCCCCTGGTTCCCGTTACCCCGGAGGCTGGGCCCCTCCTGTCCCTATAGCCACCTTCTTTGGGGCCCCCCTCACATGGCTCTTTGACCAGTGCCCAGAACGTTCTCAGGCCGTCTCAGTGGGCAGGCTAAGGTGTCCGAGGAGTGCTCTTCACCCAGTGGGGGTGTGCGCTCCCAGGCGACCTGGGCCTGGTCCTTGTGCGTGGGGAGGGTCCCCATGTGCAGATGCAGCTGGAGGTGACGAGGGCTGCGTGGCAGCAGCTGGTGGCCTCTCCCAGGTCCCTGGCACTGACTTGGACCCGCACAGCTCGGTGCTTCTGGAAGCGCGGTCACGCATTTTAAGTGTGTCGCACAGAGACTGTCCTCCTGCGCCTTTGGGTCCTCCCCGCCCCACCCCTGCCCTGCTCCCGCTCATGCGCTTGTGGCCGCGTAGGCCACCCTTGTCCCCAGAAGCAGCCCTCAAGGAAGAAGGTAGCCCCTGGGGATCCTGAGAAGTTCCCTGTCGTTCAGGGGCCGTGGAAGCACCCTGCTGGTGAGCTCCGCGGGCCCGTCGCTCTGTCCTGTCCACTCGTGAAAGTGCCCGGAGCCTTGTTTTCCAGGTCACCCCTCTCGTCCCTCGCGTCCCAGTCGGTCTGCCCGCGGCTCCCTGGGCGAATCAGCTGTTGCCTATTTATTTGATTTGTGCGTGTGATCCATTCTCTTATCCGTTTCCTCTTTTCATTAATAACATTTATGCTTCAGAGTTTCCTGTCTTGTTTGTTCTCTGATCTTTGTGATCTGTGATCACAGCGGGAGGCTAGGAGAGGCCCTGAGGGAGGGCCGTGTTTTCCCGCACGAGGCCGGGTTACTTAGTTTGTATCTTTCCCTGGCCATGCTCTTTCACATACCGAGCTTTACTGAAACAAAAGTCGGTTTTCTGATGTGCCTTTTTTTTTTTTTTTTTAGGTGACTCCGCTAGCGAGGCAGGTAAGGAATGGCCTGAAGTAAGTGTGTTTGGTACAAATTGTGAAACTGTGTGTGTGTGTAAGTACGAACACGTACTCTCAAGTTCATTAAGGAAATATAAGTGTACCACTTTAAGATTTAATTTACGCATCTTATGTTCCAGAAGAATGCATTTCAGGATTCTTTCAAGAGTAAAAAATACATTTCTAAGTTCAAATTCTGATTTGTTCTATTTTCTAATTTAAAACCTTTTTATTTTAAATAGTGGAGTGAATTTAATTTAATTGCTTACCCTTTGTAGTTATAGTTTGTTACTTGCTGATTAAATCTTGTCATCAAAGGGAAGCTTTATTCAGATTTTAAAAACAATTTGGTGTTTAATCCAAAGTAGGAAGCTGTTTAAATGCAGAAAAATATGAAGAAGGAAACAAAAAGCACGGTTTCTAATGTAAATGTCCTGCAGAAATCCCCGTCGTGTGTGTGTGTGTGTGTGTGTGTGTGTGTGTGTGGTGATGAGATACGCCCGTTGCTGTTCTCAGTTCCGTGTTAGGATGATGATGTCGTCATTCTGTGCGGAGGGTGTGGCCTGCGGCTGGAGTTACACCCCCCCCCCCCCCCGTCACTAATCCTCACTAATTGTGGTGACAGGTGACCATCTCAACACCACCGGTTATGCCGTCCAGCCTTCTCAGGTTGTAGCTGACCGGATCCACCTACCTTTGGGAAGAAATGGAACCCATTTGTCTTTCCAGGGCCCGAGCGCACCCATCGCCCAGATCTTCACCAAATCTAGATCGGAAACGCCTCTTCTGTCTTTGTTAAAATGATAGACGAATAAAGTTCATGTGTATTTGCGCTTACCCGCCTGCTGTGTTTTCAAGCACTTACCTATTTGTGTTTCTTTCCCTGTGAATGGCTGCCGCGATCGTCCCGGCTCAGAAGGAGAAGTCGGGCCTTCTGTCCAGGAGAGACCCGAGCTGCCCAGCGAGCTTCCGGCCGGAGTCAGGTCTGCCCCACGCGCTACCCCTCCTGCCCCTCCTGCCCCCCCGGTGCTCCCCCGGTGCTCCCCCCTGGTGCCCCCTCCATGCTCCCCCCAGTGCTCCCCTCAATGCTCCCCCCCGGTGCCCCCCCTGTGCTCCCCCCAGTGCTCCCCCCAGTGCTCGAGCTTGACTAAGAGGAGGTGCCCGTACAGAGAGCGAGAACCAATTGTGTAACTTTCACATTCTGGGTATAAGTCACTGCACACACGGCATTTTAAAGATTTAGGGAAACTCATAATTATGGTAAATTATGTTTTGATTACTTTTGGGGCCTTAAAATGAATGAAAACATGAGATCCAAAGATGGACGCTTTAAGCTTGTCAGGTTCACGGAATGTTCTTAATAGGCTGCAGACGGCGTCCTGACTGGCATGTTGACGGGGGCGGGGGGAGTTCGCGACGACACTGACCTGGGTTTTCTCGTCCACTTTGAAATGTGCAAGTGTGTGATATCCGTTTCTCGGTTTTGCATCCTCTGGGTCTAGAAGACTCCCTCGGCCTGGGAGCGCGAGGCCAGCGCCCCCCCGGGTGAAGCACCAGGACAGTGCGGAGGCGCTGGCGGCAGACAGGTGAGGCCTCTGCCGCTTGAGGCGGGGTGAGGACGGGGAGGGCCGCCTGCTGAGGGAGGGTGGGGGAGGACGGGGCGAAGCGTGGCTGGCCCAGCCGGGGGCGCGGGCAGGACGATGCTTGTGAGGGCTGAAGGGGCTGGTACCGGAGCTGAGGGTGTTTGAGGGAAACGTGTTCGGTTTCAAGAGCTCACGCCCGAGCACATGTCCCCCGCGGCCTTGCACACTGCCAGCAAGGGAAGGGTGTGCACTGGGCATGCGCGCTGTGTCCGTGGGGCAGGGAGGTACGGGCACGTGTGTGTGCACTGGGCACGCGCTGTGGCCGTGGGGTGGGGGATTACAGGCATGTGTGTGTGTGCACTGGGCACGTACTGCTGACCCCGGGCGACGGCAGGACTCGGTGGAGAGGGGTGCTGGGCAGGGAGCAGGGCCCGGGTACATGGGGCCGGGGGAGGCCACTGTGCTCCGGGAGAGACCCAGGAGCGGGGGTCTGCGGCCACATTGCCCCCTGCCCTCGTGTTTGCGACTCGGGAGAACAGGGCCCTCCAGGGGCGGGGCTGCAGGTGGAGGGCTGGTGTTCAGAGAGTGCAGCCAGGGGAGGGGCGAGGCTCCGGGTCCCTCCACCATGAGTGGGGGCAGGAGAACTGAGGGCAGGACTCTCAGGGGCCCGGGCCTGGCGGGCCTCACGCAGCCGCCTGCGTTCTGTGCTGTTCTGGAGGCGGTTGGTGGTGAAGCTCCTCCCTCGGAGCCCGGGGGGCAGGGGGCGGGCGGCCTGATGGGGTTTCTTGGGCTCTAGGACAGGGAGTGGTGAGGCCGTGGCCAGCGTGATTGTGGACACGCAGAACTCCGACAGCGAGGAGGACGACCAGTTTGTGGTGGAGGCCGCCCCGCAGCTGCCTGAGATGCCCGGACTCGAAATGGTGAGTTAAGGGGGGCGTGTGTTTGCAGTTGCACTTGGACGGCACTGGAGTCCACGCTCCAGCATTCGGGTTCACGGAGCCCAGACGTCCCTCTCACCTTTCAGTTAGACGTCTGCCTTCCTTAATTTTGTCGTTGCGCGGGGATGATCTGTGGAGGCGGGATTTCGAGAATCAGCTTTTTCTACCTTCCTTTCCTGCCCAGGTGCCAGCGGTAGGTGTGGACGAAGAGGAGAGACACGGTGAGTGCTGGGCGCGCGCAGCCCTGCGCAGGGGTGCTCGCGCCCTTGAGCCCTGCGCCGCCGGCTCCGTCAGGTCTGAGGAGCATCAGTGGGGAAGCGCGGGTGGGCTCCCCCTGGGCTCGTGGCCTACAGCCCAGGGGCCCCGGGCTCACTGTCGCAGCCTCGAGCGCGGCGTGGGGTTAGATGAGAGGTTCGGCCTCCGGGGTCATTCCCGAATCGATGATGTTTGTCATATTTGTTCTTTTCCCAAATGTCTTCAGCTTCAAACATTTGCGGAAGCGAGGAGAGTCTCCTAAGGAACGCCTTGTTCCCATCACATCGGCGCGTCTTGTTTCCCCTAAGCCCCTGCCTGCTGCTGACCTCCGTGCCCCCCGCGCTCTTTTCTTTGTTTCGTTTTTGTTTTAAGTTTTTATTTACATTCCAGTTGGTTAACATATATTATAGCGTCAGTATCAGGAGGGGCTTTCAGTGATTCATCCCTTACATACGATACCCAGGGCTCGTCCTACCAAGCGCTCGCCTAATGCCCATCCCCCATCTAGCCCCTCCCCCCCACTGCCCCTCCGTCAACCCCCAGTGTGTCCCCAGTATTTAACAGTCTCTTATGGTTTGTCTCCCTCTCTGTTTTTATCGTATTTTTGCTTCCCTTCCCCTACGTTCATCTGTTGTGTTTCTTAAACTCCACATGCGAGTGAGATCGTACGATGTTTGTCTTTCTCTGGCTGACTTACTTCACTCAGCCTAATACCCTCTAGTTCCATCCACATCATTGCAAATGGCAAGATTTCATTTCTTTTGATCACTGAGTAATATTCTGTTGTATAGATAAACCACATCTTCTTTATCCATTCATCAGTCGATGGACATTTGGGCTTTCCATGGTCTGGCTGTTGCCGAGCGCTGCTGTAAACGTTGGGCACTCCTGTATCCTTTGGATAAATACCTAGTGGGGACACACTGAAGTTTCATGGTTAATGTCCACCGCCGGCTACTTATCAGTGTATCGCGGACTCTCTTGTACCAAATAAAGATGATCTGAAGCCTGTTTTCGGTATAGAAAGAGGAAGAACTAGGAACTAGCGTTCTTCCCACCCCCTCCCCACTTAGAACAGACGAGCTCCTCAGGGCGGACAATGACATAAAACCACTGATTCTCAACAGGAGGGCTTGTGAAAAAAATTCTGGAGACCAAGAAAGACTACGAGAAGCTGCAGCAGCTGCCCAGACCCGGAGAGAAGGTAAGGGGGGCTTTCTGCAGATGCCGCACGTACACTTCGAAGGTCCCCCCACACCTCCCCCCCTGTTGGGAGGATAGAAATTTTGGGGCCCCTCCAGTGTGTCATGGGTGGGGCCACGGCCTGCCCTGGGGGCTCGGGAGTCAAGGCCAAGGCTCTGTTCTGCTCCGGCTCCGTGGCCGTCCCCTTCCTGCCTCGTGCGTCCTCTCTCCCTGCTTACAGAGGTGGGGGGCTGGCCGCCGGGCCCTGGCTCGTGGTGGAAGAGCCTGGGAGCTTCCAGTCTGGCTTTTCAGTCTACCCGCCGTTAGGATGGGCCTCCCAGCCGCCTTGCTTACCCGTGGGACGTGCTTTTGTTGGGACCCACGGCTTCCCGCCAGCCACCGCCCCGGGGCGTGTGACCCTGGGGTGCCTGCCTGCAAGCCTGGTGCCCCCAGCGACGGCTGGGTTTCTCTTACAGTCCCTTTAAACATCAGAGTGTAGCTTCACTTACTGCTTTTTTAACAAAAAGGCATTTTTTGGATAGTTTTACTGGCAGTGAACAATTCCAGTAAGTTTTACACACATAAACACACACACAGATAATTCTGCCTAAAGTGTCCTTGTTTGTCATGAAGACGTGGCCTGGAGCCGCCAGTGAGGAGACTAGTTGAGAGTGACATTCGAGGCCCCCGGCCGACACGGGGGTAATGCTGCTGAGGCGTCGCTGGGCGGCCCCAGCCCTGGCTCGGCCGCTGCCCACCCCCGTTGCTGTGGAACCGGAATGTGTCCTGGCCCTATGCCTGCTGCCCCTGGCAGTGTCCCTGGGACTGGAGTGTGTCCCTCCAGGCTGTCCCTGTAGGTGACCTCTGAAGCCTCACTTGGTTCCAGTTTCCTAGCCATGCTTTTCACGCAGAGCACGCTGGGCCTGTGCCTCAGACTCCCCTGCAAGGGCCCATGGCAGAGCAGGCGTTTTGACCTCAGAAGATAAAAGGAAACAGACGTCCCTGTTGGGTGAACATTGGCTGCTTTAAAAAAGCACAGTCAGTGCGGGGCGCCTGGGTGGTGTTGAGTGTACGTGATTGCGGCTCAGGTTCTGATCTCAGGTTGCGGGCGGAGCCCCTGCTGGGCTGTGCGCCGGGCGCGAAGCCTGCTTGGGACCCTCTGCCCCGGCCCTGCTCCTGTGTGCACATGAGCTTGCTTTCTCTCAGAAGAGTAAAAAGTACAGAGTATTTATTTTCTTCTTATTTTTGTTTATTTTTTGAAAGACAGAGACAGAGTACAAGGTGGGGAGGGGCAGAGAGAGAGGGAGACACAGAATCTGAAGCAGCTCCAGGCTCTGAGCCGTCAGCACAGAGCCCGACACGGGGCTCGAACCCATGAACAGTGAGACCATGGCCTGAGCCGAAGTCGGACGCTTAACCGACTGAGCCCCCCAGGCGCCCCCAAAACGTACAGTTTAGTAAGCGTTTCAAAGTCTGTGTATCACAGACAGGCAGCGAAAAAGCCAGCTGCTCAGTTTTCTTTCGTGTGTTGATAAACATCAGGTTAACATTTCACTGGCTGGTCTTCCAAAAACCTCTTAGAGTTTTTTAAATAAAAAATGAAAATACACAGGAAAGGCTGATGTCCTGTCTGCCTTCGCCCCAGTCCCGTCGTCCCGGGGTGGCCTCAGGGATGAGCCTGTGGGAGCTGCGCTTTGTCAGCCGTTCCCGCCGCCTCGTGGGTTTCCTCCAGGCTGCGCTGTGCTTTTCATACCCTCTCTGTTTTGATACCTGTGGATCTAGCTTATACATCTTAACTGATAACTAGTATTCCATCATCTATTAACTCCTTTATTGGTGGACATCGGGTTGACTCCGCCTTCCATTGTTGTGAACACACCTCTGTGTCTCCTGGCAGACGGGAGCCAGTGTCTCTGAGACCACGAGTCAGCACATGTTCTCTGCAAAGGGCCACGTAGCAAATATTTTAGGCTTATGAGCCCTACAATCTGTTGCAACTTCTCAGCTCTGCTGATAGCCTGAAGCAGCCCTAGCGAGGACCTCAGGAAACCATATGTGCGGCTCTGTTCCAATAAAACTTTATTCACAACAGTAGGACCCAGCCCATGGCTGGAGTGTGCGGCCCTGCCCTAGTGCGTGTGCCCAGGCCCAGAGCTGCTGAGCGTGCACAGAGCTTCGAGTTCACCACATACCAGCTTATTCGCCAAGGTGGTTGTGCCGATCAACTCTGCCGATGGAATGCGCCTGTTTTCACGTGTCTCTGCCCTCCACAGTCAGGACGGTGAACGTGTGCATCGCCCTCCACAGTGGCCCGTGCCCTTCGGAACCCCTTCCAGCTGCCTCTCCCCGGGCCTTCCCACCAGGACCCGCCACCTGCTCCTCTCTCTGCCTCTGGTCACTCTGTGTGACTCCCAGAGCCGTAGATCGGTGGGGTCACGTGGCTCCTTTCAGCCATCTTGTGACTTGGAGATCTATCCATTTTTCAGCATGCTGGGTCGTGGGATACACCCACTGTGATTGTGTGGGTACGTCCACGATACACCCCCCCAGTGGGTGTGTCCCTTTGTCAGGTGAAGAGCACCCCATTCACATGCGTGCGAGCCTCTGTGTGGACACATACTTTTGTTCCTTTGGGCGAATACCTAGGAGTAAGATTGCTGGCTCACGTGGTAAACGTATTTTTACCTTTTTGAGAAACTGCCCGGCTGTTTTCCGAAGTGGTTGTACCATTTACGTTTCTACCACAGCAGAGAATTCTGGCTTCCCCAGGCCCCCTCTCATCAGCACTCAGGATGGCCAGGCTTTCTAAGCTTTTGTGATTTAATTTACATTTCCTTAATGGCTGATCATTCTGTCTTCACTGCTGGTTCCCTCTCTTGGTCTTTTCTTAGTAGTGAAGTCTTAGCATTGGTAACTTTTCTGTTCTCTTGAACAAATCCTTTATTTTTGATTTACCAAGTCCATTTCTTGAGTGAGTATATTCCGCTTTCCTATTTTCTTTTTGAGTTTCTGTGGGTAATTCATATTTGAATCAGTTAGGATTAGGTTGACCTGTGAGTGAAGGAGCGATCAAAAGCTCTTGTGGCTTCAGTGAGGTGGAAGGTACTTTAGCTCCTGAGTCAGTCTGGAGGTAGCTGTGGCCCAGGCACCTCCTGCCTCATTCCTCCGCATGTGTGACCCCCGTGCGTCAGGGCACCTCACGGGCCAAGGTGGCTGAGCCAGGTCCAGCCAGGATTGCCTGCCAGTCAGCAGGAAGGAGGGGAGGGGAGGAGAAAAGCATGTCCCTTTCCTTCCAGACTCTTGGAAGCTGCGCGCACCGCTTCTGTGACACTGGCCAGATCTTTGTCACTAAGGGGCCGTGAAGTGAAATCTTTATTCCAGGAATCTGTGTGCTAAGCTAAAAATCAGGGTTTCCACGTACACTAGAATTTGCCAAATTTTCTCCCTGCCTGGCGTGCTCAGAAAATGATATTTGCAAGGCACACGGGTCAGCGGAGGAGGCCGCTGCCTGGCTTGGGCCGAGGGTTTCTGGAACCAGCGTCTCCCACAGGCGGGCTGTGCTGGGGGCGGGGGGCGGGGGGCAGCAGAACCCCGCGGCCGCCGGCTGTGCCTTCTCAAGCCTTTCTCCGGGAGCTATTTCGTTCTCGGTTTACAGAGTCGTGGCATAAAGATGTTTCAACTGTGCCTTTATGATTTTAAAAATACATCTGCGGTTATAAGTTTCCTTTCCTTCCAAAAATTTTGTGTCTTTTTACCTTGAGACTTTAAAGAAGTGATTGAAATCGACACCCTCCAGCAAAGAATCAACTTTTGGTTTTGTAGATATACACTTTGGTTTTCATTTCATTGATTTCTATTCTTTAATTTTCCTTTTAATTTCTTTGGTTACTTACATTTTTAGTCCTTGTGTAAAATACATAGCTCTTTTATTTTTAGTTATTATTTTATTTTACTTATTTTTTTTAGAGAGAGAGAGAGAGATCGCATCAGTTGGGGAGAGGGGCAGAGGGAGCGGGAGAGAGAATCCTAAGCAGGCTCCATGTTCAGTGCAGAGCCTGACTCGGGGCTCGATCCCACAACCCTGGGATCATGACCTGTGCCGAAATTAAGAGTCAGACGCTTAACCGACTGAACCACCCAGGTGCCCGAGTCTTTGCCATTTTTTAAATTAATTAATTCATCTATTTTAGGTTTATTTATTTTGAGAGAGAGAGAGAATAAGAGCACTTGAGCAGGTTTGGGGCAGAGAGGGAGGGAGAGAGAGAATCCCAAGCAGGCTTCATTGTGTCTGTGTGTAGCCCAATGTGGGGCTTGAGCTCACGAATCATGAGATCATGACCTGAGCCGAAGTCAGACACTTAACTGACTGAGTCACCCAGGTGCCCCTGAGTTTGTGTCATTTTAAACAAATATATTTAAGGCTATACATTTTGTTTTAAGCATGGTTTATCTTGAATTTTTAATAAATTCCTTTAATTTGAATATGAAATGCTTTATTTATTTTTTTATCATGTGGGCTGTTCAGGAAGCTATTCTATAGCTTTGAAACATAAGGGTTTTTAAAAAGTCTTTTTATTGACACTTTCTAATACAATTTCACATTCAAAGACCATGGTCTGTGTAATATCGACTATTTGGAGCTGAGCCTTTCTCTGGGGCCGTGTCTGAGGGCAGTTTTCACGGGTGTCCCAGAGAGCTTGCAAGGGGCGTCTGCCCTCTGCGCTTCGGATCCAGACTCCAGTGCGCCTGGTTTTGCAGACAGGCGGCTGTGAGAACAGACGTTCAGGATGTGTCGGCCGCATCTGCCTGTTGCCATTACCAGTTTATACGCAGTAGTCATAATAGTAGTTGCTCGTCTTCTCTCTCACTCAAAAATCAGAGAGTAGATGTTTTCTCTGCTTTCTGCGTAAACTGTAGTGTGCCTTTAGTCTTGGTGCTTTGTATTTTTTTTTGGACGGAGGCTTGTGTTTGCAGTGCTGAGGAAATTAATGCTTGTAGTCGAGCCATGTCTCCAGCCCGTCTTTGAAGTTGCGCTGGAAGGGAAGCTATTTCTTATGGTACTAATGGACTTGAATAATACGTTCTAGAATAAATATGCGGATCAGGCCGCTTTGGGCATTTTCTTCATTATCCTGACCGACTTGTTCTCTTTTCAAGAGGAAATATAAACTTTGTTAATAGTAAGATACTGGCCCATGCCAGCATTTTTTTCCTTTCACATTTATGAAGAAGTTTTTGAAAAACAACCAGAAAAGCAGTTTTATTAGTGTTTCTTATGCTTTAAAAATACTTGCTTTTTGAACTTCATAAATAAGATGCCTGAGAGTGATATCCGGCCATTCAGACTCGGCTCCCTCACTCTGAGGGAGGATTTGTTCAGGGTTCTTCCCGCGTCCTGCTTTTCTGTTTCCTTCTACCTTCTCTCTCAGGTTTCTCCCTGTTGTGTCTGTTCTAATCGAATGTCAACTTTAGATGATTTTTCTTTTCATTCAAATTATTTTTTTAAATTTATTGATTTTGAGAGCAACAGACAATTTGAGTGAGAGCCAGGGGAGAGAGAGGGAGAGAGAGAGAGAGAGAGAGAGAGAATCCAAGAGGCTCTTTGCCACCAGCCCTGAGCCCAGTGTGGGGCTTGAACTCATGAACCATGAGATCCTGACCTGAGCCACAATCAAGAATCAGACACTTAACTGACTGAGCCACCCAGGCACCTCTCATTCAAATTCTTTATTTTGAAATAGAGTATTTCTCTTCGTGGATTTCTTTTTTAGTTCATTCAAAGTTTTTGTGATTTCACTCTCTTCATCTTTCTAAAAAATTTTTTTTTCATGTTTATTTTTGAGAGAGCGTGCATGCCCTTGCATGAGGGGGGAGGGGGAGAGGCAGAGAGAGAGAGGGAGACACAGACCCCGGGGCAGGCTCCGGGCTCTGAGCTGTCAGCACAGACAGCAGGGCTCGAACTCACAACCCGTGACCGTGACCTGAGCCCCCCAGGCGCCCCTCTCTCTTCACTTTTCTTGGCCACGCAAACTGCATCTTTTGGAGGTCATATATCAGTTCACATGTGAACTTGGTGTCTGTGTTTCCTTTGATGTGAATGTATGTATTTTACTGCCCTTCTCGGTGAAAGTAGTAATGAGGGGCTAATGTAGCAACCCGCTGGCTATAGAGATCATGGATAGTGATCCGCAAGAAGCATTTCTTTGGGAACGTGTATCTTGACATGACTCTTTTTTTTTTTTTAATGTTTATTTTTTTGGGGGGGGGGAGAGGGAGGAAGGGACAGAGAGAGAAGGAGACTGAGAATCCCAAGCAGGCTCTCTGTGTCATCAGCGCAGAGCCCGATGTGGGGTTTGAACCCATGAACTGGGGGGGGAACCACAAAATCATGACCTGAGCCAAAGTTGGACACTCAACCTACCGAACCCCCCAGGCGCCCCTTGAGATGACTCTTGATGGATGAAATGACCTCATCATGCACATGTTGTATTTTAGGTACAGTAAGTCATATATAGTGAACGACTGTTGCCTGAATTCTTACCTGAATGTCGGGATTTCGGTTTTATTCTCTTAGCTTGGCGATCTGAATAGATCTTTAGGTGATTTCTTACTGTGGTCACTAGGTGGTGCAATTTCATCACAAATACTTGAACCCTGTCCGCAAAATGCTCTTTAGAATCCCTCCTAAGCTGAAATCCTGCACCTGATAAAACATATTTTTAGTCTGGAAGTTTGTGGTCCCAGTATTATCGGAAACAACAGAAATATTGTTTCCATTTAAATTGCTGCGAAGGAATCAAAAGGGACACGTGCTATGACTTCAGCGGCCAAGCTGGGGAACCACTGACCCTCACTTTAGTCAGAAAGGGTGAGGTGATTGTTTATTTTAGGAAATAAGGTCATCGTTTTATGTTCCCAAGTAGGGCAGTGTCTGGCAGTATGCAGCCTGCGGATTTTAGAGTCTGGATGTAAAATTAAATTGTCACCAGCAAATTATCAATATCACTTAGAAATATTTTCAGATACGTGCCGCGGATATATTCTAGATTGTGAAAACAGTCTAGAAACCCTTAAAAAGTCACAGGTATGTGAACTTTGTGAAGATCATCGTGAATAAATAGGCCTTCTTTGCATAAACAAAGGTCATCATGTGGATAAAGTATCAGCGTACTTTACCTGAAAATATATACGTGTGTGATTTAAAATTGGATTGCAGAAGTGAATGGCTGTCAGCTTCTGTTGCTTACGTTTACTCAGTGAATGGTAACGTGAGTAAAGTTTTTATTTTTACTCAAAACGTCAACTTGACATTTGTATCATATTACATTTATCACTTTTCTTAGACTTAGTTTGGGCCTGATAATGTCCTATTTGCTCTGTGTACACAAGTCTTGAGTTTGACTCCCCAGCCCAAGTCTGTAGACAAAGTTGGGTGCTCAGTGCAGGTGCCCGTGTTGACACGTAGTCACCGTGGCGCTATGAGGGCTCGAGTTGTAGCCTCAGGACAAAAGTCAGTGGCTAAGGATCAGCCTGAGAGGTGGGCAAGGTTTTGCGGCCCCCAGTGCGGCTGCGGGACGGTCAGGGAGCAGTTCCAGAGGTGGCGGCCGCCCAGCGAGTGCGGGGAGGCCGGGGAGGCCGGGGAGGCCGGGCCTGCTGGAGAGTTCTGTGTGGTTCGCAGAGGCCTGAAGACTCGCACAGGCACCAGTGAGGCCTCAGGAAGGTGTCGGAGGGGAAAGGACCGTGGAGAGGACAGAGAGGCCGCGCCTGGGCCAGCGGTTGCCGTGGTCTGGCTTTGTTCTCCTTGGCTGGGAGCCGCGTCGCTGGGCCGGGCCCCCGGGGCCTCTGCTTGTCTGGGGTTCCCCAGGGGACCACGGTGAGGAGAGCTTTCCCCTCTTGGGTCTTGTTCCCACGCGTGACCTCCTCTGATGTCACCCTGGCGCCCAGGGGGTCGGGGAGCCCCAGGCCTGTGTCCCAGCTGTCTTCCGGCTCCTGGACACAGGGGCTTCACTCAGGAGGGCACACGGGCTCCTTGGGGACAGCAGGCGGGCCTCAGGTGTGCAGGCACCCTGTGCACGTGGGGACCCAGGCCCTGTCGTGCGTGGAGCTTGGCTTTAGGTGAAGCAGTTGTTTCCAGAGCTATTTTATTTTATTATGTTTTTATTTATTATTGACAGACACAGAGACAGAGCACAAGCAAGGGAGGGGCAGAGAGAGGAGGGGAGACACAGAATCCGAAGCAGCTCTAGGCTCTGAGCTGTCAGCACAGAGCCCGATGTGGGGCTCGAACCCACAGACTGTGAGATCATGACCTGAGTGGAAGCTGGACACTTAACCGACCGAGCCACCCAGGCGCCCCTCCAGAGCTGTTTTAATCCTGAAATTCCATGTTTCTTTGGCCTCACTTTAAAGAAAGAAATTTATTTCCTGGAGATTTTTTTTCTTATTCCTAGTTATTTTTGTCCTTTCTATAACATATGCATTTGTGCTCATTGTTTTAAGTGAGAAATGCATTTCTTTTACTTTCCTGGTTCCCACCTCTGTGTCGTCCCTGCCTGTTCACTTCTGACCTGAGACGCAGCTTCCCGCGAAGCACTCTGCTGCTGCAGGGACAGGCGTGGTGGACAAATGGCCCACTAACCTGGGCGACACGGGCTCAGAAGGGACGGACATGGCCAGTGGCACAGCCCTATCCCTCTTCTTTGGGAGGTGGGTTTCAAGGGAGCTTTTAGGGTAAAAAATAACTGAAATGCTTGACACCAAAATACGTACTTTGATTTCCTACTCATAGCAGTGATGCACGTATAATTTTTCATGTTGGAGCCTGATCAAGGTTTTCTGATTGAAAAAGCTTATACTCCACATAAGCTTTAAGTTTCACAGAATATTCTTGAATCCCTTACAAGGAAAAAAGATATTAAAATAAAATACAAACGTGTTTATTTCGGACATTCAGTTGTTTATAAATGAGAGAGAAAATACACCGTTAACGTGTTAACGCACGGCCTGAAGTTCGCTCTTACAGGTGCGCTCCGTTACAAACTTGATAATTCTAAACGTTTTCTTCTTTAGGTTTTGAAACTTGAGAGTAATGTCCAAATATTCATATTTTTGGTACTGACTGGGTTTGCAGGTAGCTCATGAAAGCTTTACCGTACTACAGGTAGAGTTCATCTGCAGTGAAAGATGATAGAAAATTAGGTTGTAATTATAACAAATAAAGCAAATAGAGTTCATTGTTTCACACAGTGTTAAAAGCATCTTTGGAAGAAAAGCAGATTTAGAAGCAGGTCAGTTGTTTAAAGTTGTACGGCCACATTTGGGAACTTTCAGGTCCGGACAGAGCGTGTCACGCTGTCCTCGCGGGTCTCCCCTGCTGGGCTCCTGTTTGGTGCCGTCGGGGTTCGGCGCTCAGCCTCCGGCGAGGGGAGCCGCCCCTGGTCTGGGAAGGAAGGGCTTCTCCGACTGCGCGTCCCGTGGGTGGCAGCGGGGACCACAGTGTCCCAGCGCGCGGCCAGCTTGGCTTGGATGGGCTGCAGCTCAGAGACGTGCCCCCTGGCCCCCACCCGCAAACTGCTTGAGAACAAATGGCCCGCCTCACCTCACCCCTGAGCACCTGACCGATGCTAGACGGGGACGGTCTACGTCAGGGCCGCAGGGGCGCCCGGATTGGGAGGGGGGCGGTGCCACCCAGGCCCCCGGCGCGCCCTGCACAGAAGCACCCAGCCCGGAAGCAGGGCGCCCCTGCGTTTCCGTGACCTTGTCCGCCTTGTCCGGGGGGCCGTCGAGTCAGCGGCTGTGTCCTCGCCGTCTGCCCTGCTGTTCAGGAGTTCTGGCCCGCTTTCCAGCTCCGCAGCGCGTCCGGGCCCCTCCCTTACTCTCCCGGCCGCAGGGCCACCACCTCCCCCGCTTCCTCCTAGTGGGGAACGGCGCCTCGGAAGGCAGGCCTGCTGTCTGTGCGCTCGGGGCCTCTCAGTGTCCGAGGCACAGGAACTGTGTGCGTGCGTGTGTGCGTGCGTGGGTACGTACGTGCACACCGTGCGGATCAGGCTGGTTTCCTTGCTTCACTCTCAATCCCCTTCTCCGGTCATGAGGAACATGGCTGTCATTGTCCTTAATAGACCGACTTGGCGAATGGATCCTGTGTCTCCGGTTGCTGCTACTACTGGTGGCCTGTGTGCGTGTCCTCTTCACCCACCCTGGGCTCCAGCAACCCTTGCCCCGTGGGCGGCTCCTCATGGCTCCCGGGCTAGCCATTTCCCCCGGGGCGACTCTCTCCACCCTGTGCTGGCGCTCCCCCCTCCCGCGCGTGACGTCCTGACTCCGGCCCGTGGCGCTCCCCCCCGCGTGACGTCCCGACTCCGCCCGGGGCTCCCCCCCTCCCCGCGTGACGTCCCGACTCCGCCCGGGGCTCCCCCCCCTCCCCGCGTGACGTCCCGACTCCGCCCG
>NW_024080664.1:2515821-2541233 GCF_003009895.1 Hyaena hyaena | reverse complement strand
GCTCCCCCCCCTCCCCCGCGTGACGTCCCGACTCCGCCCGTGGCTCCCCCCCCTCCCCCGCGTGACGTCCCGACTCCGCCCGGGGCGCTCCCCCCTCCTCCCTGGTGCAGGTGCCCGCTTGCTTGGCGCCCAGCGGGCTTCGGAACTGAATGTTCAGGAGGACGAGAGCAGCCGCTCAGTGCCCGGGCAGTGGAACGTCGCGGAACGTCGTCGGGTGGGGGCGTGCGTCGCGGCTGTGGCCGGCGCGGTGCTGGGCGGAAGTCGCCCTCCCCTTGCTCACTCGGTGATCTCAGCTCGCTAAACGCCAGTTCGGAGGGACGCGCGAGCAGAACGGAACAAATGATCACAGGTGAAGCGGCGCTTGGCAGAATGAAATAACACCGTTCGGAAGGACAGTCGGGGTTTTCGCGATGCTTCTGCAGGAAGAGGGCCGCAGCCTCGCGGAGCCCCCCGCCGCCCCCTCACGCGGTGGCTCCTGCGCGGAGCCCTGCACGGCCGGAGCGCAGGCGCGTGCTTTCCGGCGGCCGTAACACAGGCTTCTGAGGGCAGCGGGGTGAGGATGGCGCCCCTGGCCCGGCTGGGGTGTGAGACCAAGTAGCGCTTCTGGGGGCGCTTGTGCTTTCACCCACAGCGAGCGCTCAGCCTGCTGTGGGCCTGCCCCGTAAAGGGCTTTTGATGTTCCAGGAAGGAAATATCGTGAGAAACCACAGGTTCTTTTCAAAAACGCCGAAGTCCCCTTCGCTGTTAGGTTTGCCCCGCCGCCCTCCCCGCCCGCCGGGGCGGGAGCGGTGGCTGCGGGTTCGTCCTGCCCGGTCAGGCCGGCGTCCCGCGTGAGAAGTAAGGAAAGGCCTACCCAGGTGGCGCGGATCCTTGAAAAGATAAACTGCCTAAAACGTAGCTTACGAAGGGAGCTAGGAAACGCAAACGTGAAAAGCCCACAGCCCTGGAGAGGCCCGCGGAGCACGTGCTGACGCGTGCAGGGGCCGCGCGGCCCGTGGCGGGGAAGCGCCTGGAAAGCGGCCAGTCTGACCTGGAACACGTGGTTAGTATAAAATTCGCAGTGGATTTCGAAGACTTAGAAAAAAGGATAGAAAATATCTCATTAGTAATTTTTTAAACTTAAATTTAATTGTATTTTTTTAAGCTTACTTGTCTTAGAGAGAGAGAGAGAGAGAGAAGGAGCATGCATGGGGCGGGGTGGGGAGGGCTGTCAGCGCAGAGCCGGATGCGGGGCTCGAACTCACAGGCTGTGAGGTTATGACCCGAGCCGAGATCAAGAGTTGGACACTTAACCAACTGAGCCCCCAGGCGCCCTCGTTAGTAATTGTTTTTGGATACATGTTGAAACAATATTTTATTTATTTATTTATTTATTTTTAAGTTTATTTAGCGAGAGAGAGAGAGACTGAGAGTGCGAGCGAGTACGCGCAAAGTGGGACAAGGGCAGAGAGGGAGAGAGAATCCCAAGCAGGCCATGCACCGTCAGCGCAGAGCCCGATGTGGGGCTCGAACCCACACACTGTGAGATTGTGACCTGAGCCGAGATCAAGAGTTGGACACTTAACCAACTGAGCCCCCCCAGGCGCCCCTTGAAACAGTATTTTAGGTATATTGAGTTAAATAAAATGCACTGAAATTAATTTTACCTCTTAGTTTTTAATGAAGCTAGCAGCAACCAGTAGGAAAGAAAATTGCTTAAGCAAATCGAATCGAGTATAACTGTCACTATAGAACTCAGTGCAAAAGCCCTAAACCAGTTTTTGAAAAATCAGTTTTATGGAAGAATAGCATAATAAGAGTTGATGTTAGAGGTAGAGAGTCATGGGGGGTAAAATCCCATGAGAATCATCATTCAGAACTTTCCCCCTTCACTTTCTTTTAGGTGGTTTTTGATGGCCGAGTTCTTCCTTTTAATATCGTTAAATTCCTCATGCTTCACTCTTGGGTTTAGTGTTTTTTGTGTCTTAGTTAAAAAATCCTTCTCTACCCTAAGGTCCGAAAGATATTTTATTCTTTTTTTTTTTTTTTTTAATATTTTTTATTTATTTCTAGGAGAGAGAGAGAGAGACAGCGTGAGCAGGGGAGGGTCAGAGAGAGAGGGAGTCACAGACTGAAACAGGCTCCAGGCTCTGAGCTGGCAGTCAGCACAGAGCCTGACGCGGGGCCGGAACCTGCGAACCGCGAGATCATGATCTGCCCAGTCAGCACGGAGCCCGACGTGGGGCTCGAACCCGCGAACCGCGAGATCATGACCTGAGCGAAAGTCGGTCGCTTAACCGACTAAGCCACCCAGGCGCCTCCGAAAGATGTTTTATTCTTTTTAAAAGATTAAAACTTTGTTTTGACATTTCAGCCCTCAATCCACTTGGAGTTGATTTTCCAGAGTTCTGTGAGATAGAGTGCAGTTTCCCCCCAGTATGAATAACCGGGTTTTCATCTGTTCCCCACAGCCCTGCACTGTTGCCTCTGCCTTATGTGAATGGTATGTGTGCCCACGGCGCTTTCTGGAGCCTGTGCTCCAGAGGTTAGCTGGCTTTTTCTAGAAGGGGTCAGAAAGCACATATTTTCAGCTGTGAGAGCCACGCACGCTGTCAGTGGTACTCAGCCTCGCAAGAGCAGCCCTCAACACGCAAACGGACCAGGCTGGCTAGGCTCCAATAAAATCTTATATATGGATACCGAAAGGCAAATCTTCTAGAACTCTCTTGTGTCACAAAATACTACCCTTTCAGTATTGTTTTCAACTGTTTATTTTGTAAAAGCTGTTCTTAGCTTATGGGCTGTACAAAGAAAAGAGGCAGTGGGCCAGTCTGGAGGCTGTGGTCTGTGTCCCCGGCCCTGCCCTGTTCCGCTCTGCTTTGATTAGCCTTCTATCGAGGCCTTGTATCCGGTGACCTGGCTATTTTGGTCCTTCCCACTCCCATAGCAGCGCTGTAAGCAGCCTACTGAGCACCGTGAAAACCCGCTTGGGAACTTAGTAGGCATGTGATGAGCAGCAGTCTCTCCGGGTACTTGGCCTTCTTTGCTGCCTCGCAGTGAACATCTGTGATTTTTTTCTGTAGTGACTGTGCCCAACATTCGGTAGATTTGTATCTGGGCACTCGAGCTTATTCTGCTCTCAGAAATACTCTGTTTTAAATTGTTTTCTCATCATTGGTGGGTAGAAATGCTGTTGAGTTACAACCACTTCCTTGATAAACTGTCGTTTGAAAAAGACGTCTGTTGATTCTTTGGTGTTTTCTGTGCCGTGGGAGCAGCTGGATACTAACCCAGAGGGTGTGAGACGCAGGTACTGCCGTCTCCCTGGTTCGAGGCGGGGGCATCAGGAGGTTAAGGGACTCGGCTGGGGCCGAGGGAGTGGCGAGCGCCAGAGCTGGGGGCAGGTGCAGCGTGTGGCCCGCCTCTGAGCTCGCGCCCTGCGCTGCGCCCGTGTCACTGTTGCCCTGAGTCCCAGCGGCCTTTCCCCATCTCCGGTCCTCACACCGTCCTGGCCGTTGTCTGGTTAGTCCTGCTGGGCGTCCAGTACCCGGGGAGAAGGAGCAGCGAGAGTAACACCTGCTTCCCTTCTGATTTTCTTTTAAAAGTTTATTTTTTGTTTTTGAGGGAGAGAGAGAGCTCGTGGGGAGGGGCAGAGAGAGAGAGGGAGACACAGACTCTGAAGCAGCTCCAGGCTCCGAGCTGTCAGCACAGAGCCCGACGCGGGGCTCGAACCCACGAACAGTGAGACCATGACCTGAGCCCAAGTCGGAGGCTCAACCGACTGAGCCCCCAGGCGCCCCTAAAGTGTATTTCTAAACTAGTTTCTTTTGTTGCCCCTGCCTGTAGCCTAGAAAATGATTATAAAATGTAAAGCGCGTAAACTTGGAATCTTACGTCTTTTGAAAGATACTTAGCGGTACCTCCGCTTAGAGTCACTGGCGCATTGACTGTATTATGACACCCTGGGGCCAGGGCCCCTCCTCAGACGGTCCTCGCGTTGGCCCTGCATCGGTTGCTTAGTTTCCCAGCTGATTCTCAGGCACAGCCGGGGAGCAGAAGTCGCCGTAGAACTTGTGGTCCCGGTGGTGCCGAGCCCTGGAGGAGCGAGGCGGGAAACTGGCTGCGCTGGCCGCTGGTTCCCGTGCACAAGGCTGGTCCCGTCAAACCCTCGGAAGACCTGGAGTCCTCTTTGCGCGTGGAGAGGACAGAGCCTGTCCCTGCCTGGGTCCCTGGGCAGTGGCGGGAACTGGATTTGGCTCATTTGAGTGGGAAGCTGTGGAGTTGAGGCTAATATGGAAGATTCTTCCTGACCAGTAGGAAACGTGCCCCGCCGTCCTGCCTGGAGGCCTGGGCGTGGGCCAGTTACACGTCCCCCCCCCACCCCCCTGGCTCCCCTGAGTGCATGGGGGCCTGGGCGGATCCCTCGCTGACCCACGTGCCCAGGCTGCTGTGTGAGCAGCAGCGAAGAGCCCAGTCCCTCCCTGGGCATGTTTGCTGACCTCATGGTGCTCCCAGCCCCCCAGGTAGCCCTGCTGTGAGAGGCCTGCGCACCTGGTGATCTTGAGCCCTGAAACCTACATAACAAACACACAGGTGTAGAGAGACAAGGGGAGCGTGTGGTGGGATGAATGTGGGCTAGACACGTGTCCATGGCTTCGATTGCGTGCAGATGTATGGTGGATGCGTAAACGGGAGGGCCACGGCTGGAAGGCAAGGACCTTCCTGGGAGTGACTTCTGCAACCTGAGTTCTTCCCAGTCTGTTGAGTCTGCTCCTCAGGTTTGGTTTTCTGAGGGTTCTCTCGGAGTCTGCTGTCCTGTTCGCAAAATGCCCCTGGTTTTCTCCTCAAGGACAGCACTCAGCACCGAGCCTGGTGTCTTTTGGGGCCATGTGCATGGAGCTTCAGGGCAGGGGGCCCAGACACGAAATTCCTCCCCAGTCGGTGTTTGTGTGGTGTGTGTGGACGCTCTGACCTGGGGTGCGTGTGTGTTTACTGTGTTCACGTCCTGACAGGCTGACCCTCCTCAGCAAATAGTGACATGACCTTCTTTGTCTCTCATCACGCGTTTTGGCTAAAGGTCTCTTTCGTCTGCTCTAACACGAGTAGCCTCTTCTGCTCTCCTTTGCTTTCCATTTGCATAGAATACCTCTTCCCATCCCTTTGTGCCAGTTTGTGTATCCGTAAAGCTGCAGTGAGTCTTGCCAGAAGCACATGGCTGGGTCTTGTTTTTTAATCCATCTGGCAACTCTGCCTTTTGAGTGGAGAATCTAATCCATTTATATTTAGGGTAATTGCTGACAGGTAAGGAGGCACTAACACCGTCTTACTGTTTCCTGGCTGTTTTCATAGCTCTCTTGTTCTGTTCTCTGGCTCTGTCCATTGTGAATTCATGGTTTCCGGCAGGGTGTGCGCCGACTCCCTTCGCTCTGTTTTGGGAGTCCACTGCAGGTTTTTACTTTGCGGTTACCACAAAGCTTACATAAAACACCTTATAGGTAAAGGTCCATTTTGCGCTGATAATAAGTTAACTTCAAAAGTGCACAAAAACTCTTTTTAAAACCCTTTTACTCCCCGTTTTTATGTTTTATGTCACAGTTCGCCTTCTGATACCATGTGTTCATTAACAAATGGTTATGACTGTAGTTTTAGTACTGTGTCCTTTCACCTTAAGAGTTAGGTGGCTGACACCCCTCCTCACGGCGGCCGCGCGCTCCTTGCCGCCAGTGTGATTCCTGACCTGGCCCGCACTCACAGTCCCACCTGCTGCGCCTTTCCCTGCGGCTGGCGACTCGTCTGGGGATTTCCTGTGAGGCGGGTCTGCTGCTCGCGAACCCCTCCTCTCCGCTTGTGTGGGGTCGTGTTTGCGTCCTCGCCTTCATCTCCAAAGGACAGCGCCGTGGGCTCGCATCCTCATGGGCACTTGGTTTCTCTCGGCCTCGAACCGTATCTTCTTGCTCCTTCCAGGCCAGAAATCGGTGGCCTTAGGGGGTTCCTTGTGAGGTGCAGGCTTTTCTCTTGCTGCCTTGAAGATTCTCTGTGTGTTTTTTTCCAGTTCTGTTCTCAGGTGTGTGGAGAAGGCCTCCTGAAGGGGAGTTTGTGTGGTGAACTTGGTGAGCGTCATGAACTTGGAATACCCGGATCTCTCCCCAGACTTGGGGTGGTCCAGCCATTGCTTCCTTGAATAAATGATCTGCCCCTCCTCCTCCCCGCCCCTTCTGGGCTCCGGCAATTCGCAGATTGCTTCCTTTGATCCTGTGCCACAGATCACACGGGCTTTCTTTACCCCCTTCACTCTTTTTGTTCCTTTCTGTTTTCCTTGGGCTGGAGAACTTCAGAGGCCTGTCCTATAATTCACACATTCTTTCCTCCTCATCCATCCTGATGTTGGTGCACTCTCTGTTGTGTTTGTTTCCTTTGTCTCTTCCGCTCCACAATTTCTAGAGGTTCTTTTTCATGATTTCTGTCTCTCTGTTAAACCACTCATTTTTTCCCCTGTATTATCCTCCAGATTTATTGAATTGTCTTTCTGTGTTTTCTTGTAGCTCATTGAACTTCTGTAAAACAACTGTTCTGAATTCCTCACCAGGTAGATTGCAGACCTCCCGTTTTGGGGTCGGTTACTGGATGGTCACGGAGATATTTGGCTGCTGATGTGTTGATGTTCCCCCGATTGTCATGTTCCTTGGAGTCCCGTGCTGCTGTGTTCACCTTGAAGTAGCAGTGACCTCTCCCATCTTGACTCACTGACTTCAGGAGACACGGAACCTTCTGTCAGCCCCGCTGGGGATTCTGATGCTTTTTCAGACCTTCTGTGGACCCACCTGCTGTGTGTTGCTTGCTCCCTCTTGGGACAGAATTCTTTGTGCCTTCTCTCGACCCTGCAGTGCCCCAGGGCGGCCGGGTGCTGACAGCCCCCTTTCGCTTCCCCAGGGGCCGAGCTACAGCTCTTGTCGGTGGTCGCTCCCTGGCCTGCACATTTGGGCACACGCTGGCCACCTGCCCAAGCTCGCTCTTGTTGTCGCCAGGGGCGCATGCAGGGAGCCAGCCACGGGGCGGGGGTGCGTGGGGGTGGGCCCGCGGGGGTGGGGATCCACCGCAAGGTGGACTTTCTGGTGGGGTCTGCAGTGCAGTAGGACTTGTGTCCCTCTGACACACTCTGAGAGTCCTGCGCGCCTCTCTCCCAGCCGCGCCCTGCCTGCAAGTCCTACGGCTCAACACGCAGTGGCCTGAGCGGGCGAGAGAGCCGTGCGCGTCCTGCACGGCGGAGGGGGCCAGGGCCTCCCTCCCAGCCTGTCCCTGTCCCCCGCTGGAGAGATCACGGGCTGAGATCTCTCCTGGCGCTGCTCCATGCCGCCTTAGGGAGGTGAGGGAGGTAGAGTCAGACCATTCCTCTGACCCTCGTAAATATGTCCAAACCCTGCTGGGCTTCCCCGTGGGGCCGGGTGGGAGCCCCGGGCCCTCTCACCCGCGGGTGGCTGTGTAAGCCGGTCCCCGGGACGCCCTGCAGGCTGCGGGTTCCAGCGTGTCGGCTGCCCCACGGAGGGCTCTCTCCTCCTGGGCTCCCTGACACCCTCATGCTCCGAGCCCGAGTCAGGAGATTGTCCCCACACAGTGAGCGAGGGTGGGCGGGCCCCCGGCCCTTCTTGGGCTCTCAGTCACGTGCGGCCTGGAAACGGCTGCCTCCGACGGGTTGCTGTTTTCTACTTGTTTCCTACTTGGGTTCCCGTCTTTCTATTCTGGCCACCGGCTCCTTGTGTATTTTAACAGAATTACAGACTAAAAATCTGCAGCTGGAATGCCTTTTAGAGATTTAAAAGAATATGAGAACCAAAAGCTCATGGTTAGGAACTAATATTTTATTTCTAAAGCATGTATTTTATATCAGTAAGAATGAACTAGAATATGTTCTAGGACTGAAGATCTACCTCTGTCAGATAAATACAGTTCTATTTCGTGGATAGTACACTCCTTTTCATCTCTGCCGCCACATCCAGGGAAGAAGCAGCCTTTCGGCCGAAAACAGGTGGAGGTCAGGGGTTGCAGCACCCTTTGACCATGACTTGCCTCCCGAGAAACTATTCTTGAACAAAAAAAGTCGCTAGTAAGTGTGCTTTTTTTTTTTTAATGTTTTATTTATTTTTTTTTGAGAGAGAGACACAGCGTGAGCAGGGGAGGGCCAGAGAGAGAAGGAGACACAGAATCAGAAGCAGGTTCCAGGCTCTGAGCTAGCTGTCAGCACAGAGCCAGACATGGGGCTTGAACCCATGAACCGCGAGATCATGACCTGAGCCGAAGTCGGACACTTAACTGACTGAGCCCCCCAGGTGCCCCAAGTGTGCTGTCTCTTAAGAAGAAATGGCTTGTATAAACTTAAGCACCCTTCACGATTAGAAGCGTGCAGTGACCTGGGGGTGGGGAGGCGCCTCCGTGGGAGACCGCATGTCTGCGTCAGGCAGTCACCATCCCACGTGGCAGCAAGCGGCTGCCTCTGTCTCCACCAGACTCAGGAACGGGGCTGTGAAACAGAACCCTGTCCGCCTGTCCTGGGGGCTCTAGGCAGCGCAGAAAGAGGCGGGCGAGGCACGGAGGTCTTCATGGGAGGAGACGGGAGCCTCAGTAATTGAGGATGACAGCAGTCTGCCAAGGAAACTGATCCCCCGAAGGTTAACTGTTAGGGAAGAAATGCATATGGTGGCCAGTGGCAAAATACATACCCAAAGCCTGCGTGTGTCCTGCACGTCAGCAATACCCCATTGAAAACAATGTGCATAAAGTTCCTCCTCAGAACCGGGAACAAAATGTAACTTAGCAAGCCATGCATTTAACAAGAGATTTATAGCAACTATTTTGAGAAGCCACAGACTTTTACCAAGAAGCATAAAAGACCTGGAAATAGTCGACAGAGTGTTTCTGGGTGGGAAAACCAATGGGATAGAGATGTTATTTCCCTGAACTTACTTTATAAAGTTAATGGAATTCCAGTAAACATTCAGTGGATGTTCTGGAGCTTGGCAAAGAATATTCTAGAGTTCATCTGAGAGAATAAATAGGGGAGAAGAGCCTTTCATAAAACAGTTTGAAAGGACCAGTTTTCGGCCGGTGTTGCTCTCGCTCCTTGAAGTGGAGAGGGACTGTCGGGCTGGGAACCGGGGCTCGGCGCTTCCCTGCGGCCGCGGGCTCTGCTAGTGTCGCAGCAGCTGGCCGTGGGACCGAAGGTGGTTCTAACCTCTTCCTGGTGTTCAGACAAGTCAGAAAGGCCAGTCTGAAGCTGTCTCTTCTGTGCTGTCCCCTCGCCTGCAGCCGCCACGGTGACCCCACCGGGCCTCAGGCCAAGCCTCCTCCCTCGTCCTTTCCGCAGACTTCCACGACGTTCCTCCTGTCCACGGGCGCCAGTGTGTGTGGAAGGAGCTGAGGTGTAGTGAGCTCTGGTTCTGTGTCAGGGGCTACGAGGTACCTGGTGTGCGTGTTCCTCCCGTCGTCAGAACAACAGCCACCGTTTCTAGAGTGCTTGTTTCGGCTCAGGAGTTGCAAACATCGCTATATTTAACCCGACAGTGATTTATTGGAGAAGCGCCATCGCTGTTTCCTGAGCTTGGAAACGGAATCACAGAGTTATGGTGTCTGAGGTTGTGTAGACCATAAATGACAGAGGTGAGTCGTTGCCCACGTGGCTGTGTGGCCCTGTCTGGGCACGCAGCTTCTCCCACCTGGAAGGTTGCTTTCGACAGCATCTTCCTGACTTGCCAGCAGTTTTCTCTCTGCTGCCCATGAAATAATTGAGCAGATATTACTCATCCCGCGACTGTCAGATTGCGGGAATGCCGTAGGAGTTCATGTTATTTCATATGCATAGAAACAAAATGCTGGTTCATGAAAAGTATTCAATGTCAGTTGGTATGACCATTAAATGGAAAATTGATTGTCATTGTGTCACAAAGGGGAAGACTTACACATCCTTTGGCCCAGCAGTGCCCTCGTCATCGCAGAGCCCAGAGGATCCTGTGTGCACGGGTACTGCGGCTTACGTAAGATGGCCCGCAGTTGTCTGTCTAACACTTGTAGTAGCTAGTATTTCCCGCTAGCATTACTTATTACCTCGCTAGTCAGAATAATCACTTTTCCTAAATAGTTGTCAGAGTCCCAGACCGAAAATGAACAGTGCACACCTGCCCGTAGCTACATGGTGATTCGTAAATATCACGTTGAATGGAAGAGGCAGGCACACATTTCCAATAAGACACTCTGGACAGTTAACTCTGTCAGTCTCTGCTTTTCTCTTGTAACACGCATGCAGGCATTCTCGGCTTGTGAAGAAAATGAACTTTCGGCAGGTTGTATATAAATCAATTCCTGAGGTCACGGGAGAGTATATTATTTAAAGCGAATACTCACACTCTTTGATTTATTATTCCCTCTCTCCACCCGACATTACGCAGACCTTTGTTTATTGGGTTTGCTTAATGTAGGGTAGAGCTCTGCCCCGGAGTGTTTCTGGCCCCTCGGATCCAGAGACGGAGCGGAGGGCAGTGTGCAGACGCCACAGCCCTCCTGGTGAACCCTAAATTCTGCTCCTGAGAGACTTCTGGCAGTGCCTAAGGGTCAGGCTTCTAAGGCATTCTTAGAAAACCAGTACTTTCTTCTCATGAAGCATTGCGATTGAAATTTAAAGAAACAAATCTTTCACGTCCATGGCTTTTCTTTAGAGGACTTAGAATCAATCACTGTAAACTTAAAAATCACCATACACACGAACGCTTACACTTCTGGGGACAAGTGTGCGTATGGTACACGCAGATCACATGAAGTCCCCGAAGTTAGTAACCGTTCACCTGGAAACCCCTGGAAAATCACTCTTCCCGAAGCCCATGTGTGGATCGGCCAGCCAAGCACCGAAACGCTTTCCTGCAGCTGAGTAAACAGTCTGCAGCTCACACGCGGAGCCCAAGGCCACAGGATGGTGGGTCTGTGTCCCCATGGGACATACCGCTGCCACATCCGTGTGCGTCGCCCGTGGAGAGAGAGGCCGTGACCAGGCCCAGAGGTCTCCCCTCCTGGTGAAGAGTTTCAGGGTCTGATTTCATGGTAGCCGGGTAGTTATATATTGATGAAGTGGATCTGGGGACGGGAGTGCTCGGGAAGGAAGGTGTATTTTCGATGAAAGATCCCGTGTCTCTGGAACTGGACCCAGCAGCCTGTGGGTGCCGACACGCCAGGCATGTGTTCCCCAGTAGGCGCCGGAGTGCTCAGAACGTGCCCGACGTCGAACCTTCTGTGGCTGACAGGTCCCCTCGAGGGAGAAGAGCCACGTCACCGCCCTGGAGGCAGGGCACGCAGGTCTCGTACTTCTTTCTGACGAATTTATGACAATGGTTAACGCTCATTGAGGGTTTACTATGTGCGAGGCACCAGGCTGCTTATTTTATATGATCCCATTTAATCTTACCTACAGGATAAATATTATCATTTCCATTTTATTGTGAGGACAGAGGGCTACAGGAAGGTCAAGTCCGGCTCGCAGGGCCATAAAGTTACGAGGTGGTGAGGCTTCGTACCTGCAGAGCACGTGTTCCGGCTGCCCACCCGTTTCCCGAAAGCCAACCTGTGTTCTTGGTCGTTTGGGCGGTGTTTTGGGTAACGGTGTAGTTTCATTGTATCTTGCTCTTCTCTTTCCAGAAATTAAGCATATTTCATATGACTAGTTCCTGTGTGGTGGATATGGTAGTAGACTCTCATATTTCACTATACACATTAGAAGTCTATAAAACAAGGGTATTATAATGGTTACGTTTGTCTGGAAATTTGCTGATACAGCTATACGAGCTGTCTATAAATCAGTCTGTCGTCAGAGGGGTGTGCTTTTAAAGCAAATAATCACTGGCTTATCCACCCTACCCTGCCATGTTCGTTTAAATGGAAGTGCTTTTTTTTTTTAAAGCCAGAATTTTGATGTTTTGCCACAGACTGTTTGCAGCAATAATAAAAGTTTTTCCTGACTGTCATAACCTCAGCCCAAATGCATTTTGTTTTGAGTTCTTCATCCCTTAAAAATGAAGCTATAAAGGTAAGATTAGTGTTCCCAATTCTGCTTGGCGCTGTGATTCACGTGGTAATTATTTAATATTATCCATATTTATATTTATATATGTTTATATGTTAATATTATTCATGTTCATTCACAGCACTGAATACATGGGAATTATTTAATAAGCATTATGAATGGGTTTTAGTAGAATTATAAATTGCTCAATTAAGCCAGTGGGGGATTTACTAATCTGTATGTCATAAAGACAACACTATTTTTTCTTGAGAAGTTGTTCTTTATTGTCTGGAGTTCATTTTAGTCACTTAGCATTTTATTTTAAAGGCATTTGTGTGGCCACTAACTTTTTTCATCAGTTACACTTATTTTTACATAACTGTAGACTCAACATGCAGTTTGCAAGAAATGGTGGAGATTTCCCATGTACTCATTCTTCCCCGCTGATAACATCTTGTGAAGCCATAGTTCAATATCACACCCAGGATATTGACCTTGGTACACTCAAGGTACAGAACAGCCCCATCACCACAGGATCCTTCCCGTGGCCCTTTTACAGCCATACCTACTCCCTCTCTTCCCATCTCACCCCCTCCTTAACCCGTGGTGGCCACTAAGTGTTCTCCATATTTACCATATTGTCATTTCAAGACTGTTCTGTGAATGTGATCATAGAGCATGTAGTCTTTGGAGAGTGGCTGCTTTCAGTCAGCATAACTGTGTGGAGAACCATCCAGGGGTTGTGTGAATCAGTAGCCTGTTCCTTTTGATTGCCCGGTAGTGTTCCATGCTGTGAGTGTAGTGCCGTGTAGCTGTTCACCTGTTGAAGGGCATCTGGGTTGTTTCCAGTTCTCAGCTGCTCTGCATAAAGCTTCTATAAACGTTCACGTACAGACTTTTTGTGAACGTAACTTTGTTCCTCTGGGATATGTGTCCGGGAGTGCAGTTGGAGGCCTATGCTAGTGGTGTGTTCGTTTTTAAAGAAACTGCCAAACCGGTTTCCAAAATCTGTACATCTCACACTCCTGCCAGCCGTGTACGCGTAATCAAGTCTCTCTGCGTCCGCACCAGCCTTTGGTATTGTCGCCATTTTGTTAAAGCTATCTTTGTAGGTGTAGGGTGATACCTTCATCGTAGCCTTGGTTTGCATTTCCCAGATAAGGGATGTGGAACATCTTTCACGTGGTCACTGGCCAGCTGTGTGTCCTCTTTGGTGAAATGTCTTTCTGTATCTTTTGCTCATGTTCTAATTGGATTCCCTGTTTACTTTTTCTTTTACTTTTGAGTCGCGAGACTTTTTATATTCTTTTAGGTACTAGTCCTTTGTCAGATACATGCTCTGGAAACATGTTCTCTCTCTAACCTGTCTTTGGGCCTCTCAACAGGGTCTTCAAATTTTTTGATTGTGACAGAGTGCTTTTTCAGCCTTTCCTTTCACGAGCTATGCTTTCGGCGTCAAGTGTGAGAACTCTTTCCTTGGCCGTCAGTTCCAAAGATTTTCTCCTGGGTTTTTTCCTAAAAGTGTTGTACTTTTACATTTTATATGTACGTCCATTATCCATTTTGAGCTAATTTGTGTATAAGGAATGAGACTTGGGTCAAGGTACCTTTTTCTCTTCTGGATTCCCCATTGCTCCAGTGCCACACATTGAAAGGCTCTTATTTCTTTCATTGAATTGCTTTTGTGCTTTTGTCAAAAACCAGTTGGGCATAGTCGGTGAGGGCCTGCTTCTGGGTTCTTCATTCTGTGCCGTTGGCCTGTGTGTCTGCCCTGCCAGAACCACACAGCCTTGATTACTGTAGCTGTATAATAAGTCCTGAAATTAGACAGACTGATTGCTCCCTCTTTCTTCTTTGGTAAAAAAATATATATTTTTGCTATTCTAGGTCCTTTGTCTCTCTGGATGAATTTCAGGATAATCTTGTCTGTGAATCTAAAAAGTTTGGTTGGGATTTAGGTAGGAATTTTGTTAAGCTTATATATCAGTTTGGGGAGAATTGACGTGTTTACAGTGTTTGAACCTTGCAGTTTAGGATCATGGTCTGTCTCTCCGTTTATGTTGATCTGCTTTGGTTTCTTTCATCCACATTATGTAGTTTTCGGTATATAGGTTCCGTACATATTCGGTAAGATTTACACCTATGTATTTCTCTTTTTTGTTTATGTATACAATTCCAAATGACACTGTATTTTTAATTTCAGCATTCATGTGATGTCAGTATATATAGAATTGATTTTTGTATACTTATCTTGTATCCTGCAACCTTGCCTAACTGTTACCAGTTCTGTGAGTTTTACCTTTTGTTTCTACTCATGTTTATTCAACAGTCTCTGTGTGCCAGGCATTATGTTAAGGCTTTCCATGTGCTTGTCAACGTCCCGTAGATAGTAGAGCCAGAACCTTGACAAGCAGGTTTTTTAGTCACTTCATATGTCAGTTTGACAGGCATATAAGGAGAACCTAAATGGGCCACAGGGTCCCTGACCTCCTGGATTCTGCAGTCTGAAACAGGCATTAGAAGTCACACAGATGGTTATATGATAAAAACAAGTTAGTTAATTAAAGTTTGATTAACAGCATTTGACTCCTCCCGTAGGTGGGTAAAGCAGTGACACCTTAGCCCCATGGAGCGCGAACCTGCAGGGAGTGCTTCCTACAGAGTCTCTGATATCCTGGGGATGGTTTTCCAAGAAGCCAAACTATTCATTGGTTCTTGTCAACTTAATCGATTTTTGAAATTCAGAGATGTCTGTGAGAAAAGCTCATATGTAGAGAATTATAAACGGTTGTCAAAGAGCCCAACAGCGCCTGCGCAAAGACGGAATGAAGTTTTCCAGTTGCCGCTGTCTCCTTCCCTCCTTTGTCTGCTCACTCCATTCAAGGAGTGAGCTGCAGGGGCAGAGCGCCTTTCTGCCAGTCTGTCTGGAAAAATCGTCAGTGCCCCAAGCTTTGATAACAGTAACTACAGTAAGCTTCTGGTCAGTTGGGGAATAAATCTTACTTTATAGAAAGTTAGCCCTCAGACAGTCTTCTGGGTCAAGACCCCTCTACCTATGAGAAGGGAAGGTGGGACCCTCGGCGGGCACAGTGTACGCGTTGCCACAGCTCGGGGCTGCGGCTGGCCCGTGGGTCATGCTCGCAGGAGTGAGTAGTGGGTCCCGAGCGGGAACTGTCCCCACTCCCGTGTCTTTCCGCCCTCGGCAGGCCCCCAGGAATGAGGATGTTTCCTTCTCTCCCCGTTCTGCCCACTGACACAGGAGAAGTTGCTTGTCTCCGAGTCAGCGTGGAAGAAGGAGAAGGACATGGTCTCCACGGAGATAGAGAAGCTGCGCGTGTCCATCCAGACCCTGTGCAAGAGCGCGCTTCCCCTGGGGAAGGTCATGGACTACATCCAGGAGGACGTGGACGCCATGCAGAATGAGCTGCAGCTGTGGCGCAGTGAGAGCAAGCGGCACGCCGAGGCCCTGCAGCAGGAGCGGAGGTCGGCGGGGGGCCCCGCATCTGCCCGGGGCCGGGGGCATCTCCCAGGGAACCACCACCCTCCCCGAAGGCCATGTTTTACTTCTGCATTCATATCCCAGCATGCACTTCCTTGTAGCCATTAGGAAAGAGCTGGAGTTAAGTGTCACAGGTGAATAGACGCAGGCAGGAAAAAATACGGGCAACTCTGCAGGATGGGTGGGGTGTGTGTGTGTGTCTTGCCAATGCTCCCCCCCCCAATTTTGTAACTGTAGTTTGAAAGTGTTTTAATTCTTTACTCCAAAAGAAACATAGGTGAATCCGTTTTGAAGTTGCTACTGTGAAGGAAGTATAACCGCTAAAAAGATTTATTTTAGGGAAATGTGTGATGTTCTGTATTTATAATCATTCCAGCATGAAACTATATCAATTGTTAATGTTTTTGTTCAGAAAAGTATCTGATTGGACTCAGCGATGTATCTATAAGCCCATATGATAAGAGCTGTGTTATAAGGAAGCTGTACTCTTTACCAGTCTGCTTATTCTTAAAAAGTGCCCTAAGATTTTAAATTACAACATGATAGGAGTTAGGGAGTCTCTGGGAACTTTCTGGTGCTGGGTCCAGCATGGTAATTTGTTAGCACTTCTTACGTTTAATTGGCGTCCTGAAAAGTAGCACCAGATATCTCTTCCTTCCAAAAACTGATGTTGCTTTACGGCAGGATGGCTGGACACCACCCCTCTTTGTATTTACTCTGTATTTATATGCTTAAAAAAAACTAAAGGGAAAGGCTGATTTGACCTCTGCTTTTCCAAGGGCGTTCTAGACTTTTCCTGGCATGTAACTCAGGACTTGAACAAGTGAGTCCGGCAGGTGGTGGTGGGGGGTTCTGAGGGGAAGCACTTGAAGCTGGGTGAGCCCACCCCAGAGGAAGGTGAGGGGCATGGAGGGCTGCCCGGGGCGGCCATCTCGGTGGCCGTGCCCTCCCCAGGGCTCTGTGCAACGTATGTAGTTTAAGGACCTTACAAACATTAGGCTCCTTTGTGTAATCTCGTGTTGGACTTCATTTTGGTCGTGGTGAGGCTATGAGACCCGTTTTTTTCCCAGGCGTGAGGCTTTCGTCCCTTCACGTCATTACCGGAGCGCGTTTATACCCTTAGCCCTTTGCTCCAGACGCCGTGACTCCCTTATGCTTGCCTCCCTGCGTCACGGAGCCGCGGTGGCACTCACGAGCCTGTGTTGTCCCGCCAGCATCACGGACTGTGCGGTGGAGCCCCTGAAGGCCGAGCTGGCGGAGCTGGAGCAGCTGATCAGAGACCAGCAGGACAAGATCTGCTCCGCGAAGGCCAGCGTCCTGAGGAACGAGGAGAAGATCCGGAAAATGGTGCACAGCATCACTTTGGGTTCCAGAAGGTGAGCGCTCCGATGCCTCAAAGCCGGCCGGCCGCCTCGGCCTGAGAATAAAAAGGAAGAGAGCACCTCACTCCTCTCTAAGTTCAGTTCCCTGAGAAAATGAAGTTTTCGGTGTCTTCCGACCGAAGCGAGGCACGGTTCCGGGTGGAAGGGCCATGTTCTCATACCTTCCTCCCGCCGGCGTTTCTCCGTGTGTCTGCGGCGGCCTGCGGGCTCAGCTCTGGGCCAGAATCCTCCCGCAGGTGAGGGGCGCTGGTGCGCCAAGGGGGGCCGGCGCCCCCGCTCCCGGGTTTCGGGTGTCGAGTGGGGCTCCGAGGGGAGGGTGACTGCCCTTCGACCGGCACTTACACGCGCAACGGGGTCCGAAATGAGCACAGGGGTCATTTCAGCCTGTATCTCTAGAAGGCATGCGGGAGGCTCTTAAGCCTCTTTCCCACGGCCCCGCTACCTTATGTCATTCTCTCACGGGCCCTGTTGCCTCTCGCTTGAGTGTTTCCAGCCTTAAAGTTCAGAAATGTGAGGTTTCAGTGTGTCCTTGGCGGACATCTGGGCCCCGGGCTCTCCCCACGTGGGTGGCAGTGAGCCCCGTGGGGCCCTCCCTCTTCTGCGCGTGGCTGTGCGTTCCAGGGAGGCAGGAAGACTTCGAGGGACGCACCAATTGACACCATTTGTTTTATGTTACCGTTTCTTTTGGAAATTGTTTTTTAAAGCAAGGTTTTTTTAAAAAACATAGTTTATATTGAGTTTTTCACATGCAATATTATAAATACTTATGAAAGTCTCGAGTTTGTATGTAAAGGGTTCCACTGGTTAGAGACCTGCAGGTCTTAAGTTCAGGGTCCTGAGACTGTTATTTCTAGATATTTCTTGTGTGAACCGCGCAGTGCCATTTACACGTTAGAATTGCCCGAGACAGTTCTGCTTCTTTAAGGATTAGCACAAATGGCATGGGGTGGGTTTTCTTACTGTAATTTCCAAAATACATCCATTTCTAAGGTAGTTACACGATCTTCCAAGCTGAAGAAGTTTGGCATCATGTTATTAAGTTCTGCCTTTTGACACATGGGCCATCTCCCCGTTTCCACTGCGCACCATTAAATTGTGCGATTAGATTGCGCTGAACACATTATTGGAGGCGGCCGGCCAGCCAGTTACCTGCCCGTCATACACGTCTCTTTCCTACTGAGACTTTAGCCACCACCCTGAAGGGACTGTTTTGCTTCAAGATGTCTGCCTTTTATGAATTTGTATATCTGAATAGAATTTTTGTGTTGCAGAAAAAAAAAATTGCATACATTTTATGTGAGTCAAATTTTGTATGAAGTAGTTTATCAAACTGTATCATAAAATTTATTTTTGTTTTATACATAAATCATTAAAAACAATCACATATTTTTTCTAGAAGTGTCTGGGTTGTGCAATTCAGTTCACACCTGGAAAAAACATGTATAAGCACTTGGGAGTTTTTTTATTTTCACCTGTGTAATACTTGTTTTTCTGGTGAACAAATTTCAGGGAAATTTACCTTTTCATTCATATTGTGACCCTTCCCCCTCTTCTGTGTAAATTGAAGCTTTATAAGCCAGGTAAGCATTTGTCAGAAACTTGAGGATCATTCCTGAAGTTGTAGAAAGACTCTCTGCACGTGATTATGACTGTATCTTATCACGGGCACATTGAATCCTCAGCTTATTTATAACTTTGAGAAAATACACAAAAGGGATGATTAAGTGTCTTCCTCTGCTTTGGCTGACATTTCCAGGAAGTACTGAAGTCACTGCAGGAATTTTAATTTAAAAGTTGAGCTGACACTAATTTATATTCAAAGAAAGTACATAAAACTTCGGAAAAAATAATTCAGGACTAAAATCTGAGCGTTCTACTGTGATATTCGTGCTTATTTTTCTTTTCAATAAGAAAAAAATTTCAACTTAAAAAAATAACGACTGAAATCCGGGAAGAGGGATGATGTCATTGAGCGTCGCGGAGTGCCGTGTAGGATTCCGGGTGGTCTGGGACTGCATTCCGCCGACAGCGCCCGTGAAGTGCACTTGGACTTGTTTGCCAAGGGGCACGCAGCTCTCGGAGACGCATCCTCCGGCCACGCGGGGTGTCAGGGCCCGGAGCGTCGGGACCGGCTCCTGAATGAACGGGGAGAGGGCACGGGTCACATCCTCGGGCCACGCGGGGTGTCAAGGCCCGGAGCGTCGGGACTGGCTCCTGAATGAACGGGGAGAGGGCACGGGTCAGAGACCTCGGATGACCAGAAGCCGCAAGAATCCGCCCAAGCGAGGCCGCGCACGAGACCGGGT
Organism: Hyaena hyaena; assembly: GCF_003009895.1. Taxonomy (NCBI): domain Eukaryota; kingdom Metazoa; phylum Chordata; class Mammalia; order Carnivora; family Hyaenidae; genus Hyaena; species Hyaena hyaena. Next base: position 2,522,030 of record NW_024080664.1, on the reverse strand, counting down.
GTTTGGCCGGTCCCGCCGCTGGGGAAGTCTGTCCGCACAGAGCGGGACTCGGAGCCCAGCTCCGGAACCTTCCACCGGTACCGGCCATGCAGGGAGCGGCTCACGTCGGTGGGGGCGCCTCCTCTGCGCGGGCTTCCGCGCCGTCCGCCCAGCAGAGGGCGCGGGTGAGACCGGGAGTCGCGAGGCCCCCTAGCGGCCGAGGCCGGCGCCCGTCTCCCGCGCGGTGAGCCCGGCCCAGCTCCTGGGCTCCGCCTTAGCTGTCCTGTGATGTGCTTTATGAATAAAAAGCTTTTATATTTTTCTAGGTGTTTTGGGAAGTACAGTTTGCACAGCCGTACAGGAGTGCAGAGCCAGGCCCCACAACAGCCCCCATTTTGCTCATTACCAGTGTTTTCATAAAGGGGGATTGGGAAGGACATTTTTTTTAACTTTTTTTTTTTTTTTTTGCAAGACGAGAGAGAGTGTGAGCAGGGCAGGGACAGAGAGAGAGGGAGACAGAACCTGAAGCCGCTCCAGGCTCCAAGCCGTCAGCACAGGGCTTGGACGTGGGGCTCCAACTCATGAATGAGCTGCAAGGTCATGACCTGAGACCAAAGGACGCTTCACCGGCTGAGCCCCCAGGTGCCCCAGGGAAGGACGTTTCTTTAATTCAGCTAGAGAAAAGAAATTTAAATGGTTTTGAAACTATAAAAATTTTTAAGCGCATATTTAGAGCTGAGTTCCGAACTGATGGCTTCTTAAACCAAGCAAGGAGATCTTTCTAGTAAGAAACTGGGGCTCAGAAAGTGAAGTCCATAAACTACACGGAGGCTATGCCTGCTTAGCCAGGGAGGGATCTGGGCTTTGTAAACCAGTGGGATCAAAACCCACACTGCCCTCCCCGGGCCAGAGCCCCCAGTGCGGCGCCCTCGCCCACGGCCCCCTGTCGCCAGCCAGGCAGGGCACTCAGGGCACGGCCTCCTGCACCGTCAGGCACCTTCACGGCGTCTGCTCTGCCCTTCAGGGTGCTCGCAAGCCGCCCACTCGGGTCTCAGAGAAAGCCTTTCAATGCTGCCATCGCCACGACCGTAACGAGTCAGATGGCACTTAAGTTTGCCCTCCAGAGCCTTCGTCAAAGCCGGTGCATGGCTGGTCACTAACAGCTAGTGTGTGCGGGGCTCCCTTCCCGGTGGACGCGAGTGTGGACGCAGGTGCTTACCGTCCCTCCTGTACTTGCGGGGTGCTGCTGCTCCCCTGGGGGTGGGCCCTGCCCTGACGGGCTCTGGCTTTTCTCCAGCGTCCCCCCCCTGGTAAGGACCACGTGGCGTGCGTGGTGGTGTGTGGCCGTCGGGTCATCAAGGGCGCTGCAGTCAGTGGAGCTGTGTGGCCGGATCGGGGCTGTGCTGTGTCGACCTCGACCCCACTTCACTGTGGACAGATGCGGGGATGGGTCTGAATTCATCACTGGTGGAAGGATCTTGCCAAAGAGGCTCTGTGAGTGGTGTTGCCCTGAAGGGAATTGCCAGCTGGCCTGCCTCGTGGACATCGTCTCCAGCCACCGTCCGGAGGAAGCTGTGACGGTGGGGGGGGGGGTGACTCTCGCCTGGCTTGAGTGTGTGGGCAGGACCCACACACTGGAGAACTGACTCAGCACGTGGAATAGGAAACGGGCCGGCCCTCACTCGGTGAAAGATGGCGGGGAGAGTCAGGACGTGACGGGGGTGCGTGGCCTCGGTGGGAGCACCGTGGAGACCCCCGTGTTCTCTGGTGAGGCCGGGCTCTGCCACCTGGGGAGGCGACGGAGGAGCTGAGGCCCGGCTGGCCCAGGGCCACCGGCTGCCGGTTGAGGTTCCATCGATTCCCTGCAGGACACCCTGTGACTGTGAGGTGGGAAAATGATTTTTTAATATTTGTAAATGTATTTTATTTTATTTTTAAAGTATTTATTTTGATGGGCCCCTGGGTGGCTTAGTCGGTTGAGCTCTGCTTTTGGCTCGGGTCATGGTCTCATGGTTTGTGAGTTTGAGCCCCGCGTTGGGCTCTGTGCTGACAGCTCAGAGCCTGGAGCTGCTTCAGATTCTGTGTCTCCCTCTCTCTCTGCCCCTCCCCTGCTCATGCTCTGTCTCTGTCTCTCAAAAATGAGTAAACATTTAAAAAAGGATAAAAACAACATGTACTCTATCATGGAGACTTCACCGGCCGGTCCCTGGAGAGCCTCATTCTCTGCAGGCCTCGAAGAACGTCCCGCGGCAGTGCCTGGCTCCCCGGCCCGGCTCCCTGCTCATCTCCCAGTCCCTGGCCATGGAGAACAGCGCCACAGTGCCGAGCCTTGTGCGCCCACCCAGAAGCGAGGCCACCGGGTCCCTGGGGAGGGGTGGTGCCCCTCCCCTGCTTGCTCTCTCTCTCTCTCTCTCTTTCAAAAATAAATAAACATTTAAAAAGATTTTTTAAATAGTTCTATTTTGGGACACCTGAGTAGCTCAGCTGATTAAGTGTCAGACTCTTGATTTTGGCTCAGGTCATGATCCCAGGGTCTAGCCAAGCAAAAGGAAAAAGCAGATGGCACGCTGGTGAAAATATTTGCGACATCTCTAACAGAGTTGATATTCATAACAGACAAAGACTTTAATTAATAAGGAAAATACTTATGGCCCAACTGAATGATGGAAGAAAGACAGACTCAATTCACAGAAGATCCGATGACGAAGAAGTGTGTGAGACCGACGTCGAACCTTCCTCTCAAGAAATAACGCAGCCAGGAGTCTGGAGTCCAGATAGGGCAGAGTTGGGCTGGAGCCCCAGGGCCTGCGCTCGGCCTGCGGAGGCTCCCTTCCTAGCTCATGACTTTGGCAGGTGGTCTTAACTTCTTACCTCACTTTCCCCTGTACTGGGGTTAATCCACATGGCACCTGGTTTGGGGGTTATTGTCAGAGGATCAGTGCACTGCCGGTTATGAAGTACAGAGATCAGTCAGTGGCACGCAGGCCGCTCCACGCGGGTTTTGGGTCTCCTTCATGACCCGTGTTAGTTTCACACGGCACAACGTTCACCTGGTAAAAATCAAAAAGACCAATAATACACGGTGTGGTTGAGAATGGAGTGGTGTAAATTGTTCAGTATTTTTAAAGGGTGTTTTGGAAGTACGTCTGAAAATTAAAAATGGGAAATATTTTTCTGGCCCAGGAGAAGGCTGAAGCAGACACATGACCACCACATACTGTTTAGCTCAAAGATGGTGTGGCTGTTCCAGATAGATAGTGAGCTCCCCATCACAGGAGGTGTGCAAGCAGAAGTGGTGGACCACTTCTCAGGGGTGCTGTTGAGGTTTCCACTGGATGCTCCTGCAGCTGCTTCCCAGCCTTGCCCAACCCCAGTGAGACCAGCCCTCCATCGCCGTCTCCACCCCAGCCCCTCACTGCCCTGTCTGCTGACTTGCAACACGCCACGTCCCTCGTGTACAAAGGCTAGAGCTTCGGGCCTCAGGGGAGATGATCTTCGGGAGCCCCTGGAGGCTGAGCCGGGCTGTGGTTACCCCCCCCCCACGCCCCCGTCACCGCTCGGAGTTTGCCTGGAGAGGCCCGTCTGGCCGCTGGTGCCCTCCTCCAGCCGGGAACTTCTATCACCTCTGCTGCCCGGAAACCCGCCTGCGTCATGGCCCTGGGGCACCGGGGGAGCACTGCCGGCAGCTCTGGGGGGAGGAGCCTCTCGGAACAGGTACTGACTGGGACACGCGCCCTTGCCAGTGTTCCTGCGTCACCTTCAAGCAGCCTGGTTGAGGTCCTTCCGGGGTTTTCCAAAATTGTCATTTACACCTGGGCGAAGCTGTCTTCTGCGATCACACGCCTGGCGCGGGCTGGGCGCCTGAGCTGGGTGCAGTCACCCTGGGCTTTGAACCTCAGCCAGGGCTTGGGATCCCGGCAGGGAAGTCCTCCCTCTCCCGGTATGTTGGGGCGGCGGGGAAAAAGAGCTCCTGCTCCTGGAAATTGTTTACAAGGATGCTTTGCTCCCACTTTCTCACGTGAGTGTCTCCAGGGTGAGGAGTCAGCCCTTCTACCCATTTTACAGGTGAGAAAACCAAGGCTGCAGGCGCACGTTACAGGCCTCCACCAGCTCAAATCCCAGGCACTTTGGGGGTAAGTGGGCCGGGGCTGAGCTGCACAGCGGGGGGTGGCCCCGGGGGGGCCCAGGGGGCAGCTCCGGAGGGTGGTGCTGGCGGTGGGGCTGCTGTGTCCCATCATCCGAGCACAACGCTAAGAAAGCCCCTGCTCTGAGGGACCCCAGCGCGCTGCCCGGGACCCGGCTGTGCTCCAACCACACCCAGGCCAGACCCACAGCCACCTGTTGCCGCAGCCCCTAAATCTGGGCGAGTCCGTGGGGGCCCCTGGTACCTTAGGGACCCGTGAAGGTGTTTTAATTTCTTTTATAATCAGGACAAAAGGGACTTTTAGGTCAGCGTAGATGTTTTAACACATACCGTTAACATATTCATCTTTACATCAACACAAGTGTAAAATGTGGTTCTTAGTGTGCTGTGCGGAGGAAGGGCCCACGAAGACACAGTGCCCGCAGCCTGCGTGCGCACCGGGTCGAACCCGTCCCCGCGGCTGCGCCTGCCCCGGGCTGAGCTCCCTGCGCTCTCCCCGCGGCCTTTCCCCTTCAGGGGTTACGGGCCCGAAGGAAACAGTACAAACGCAGGATGCTTTTAAAAACAGAAGGTTCAAAAACCCCCTCTTACAGCCCAGGTTTTTAGCGTCCGGCTTGTTGGGACGGTTGTGAGATCAGGACCTTGGCCATGGGCCCGGCTCTCGCAGCCCGGGTGCCCCAACCCGCTGTCCCCCCACCGCCCGTCGCCAGGGCGCCCCGGTGCCCCAGCCAGAGCGGCCGCCCGACCCCGCCGGGCTTGTGCCGCAGGCTCGGCTCGTGTCCTGCAGGACCGCACCCGCACTTCCGCGTCTCCCCCGTTCGCCACCTGCCCAAACAGCCGTGCGTGCTGCCCGCCGTCTTGGCCCCTCGGCAGCGGAATGAGGAACGAAGGTCGCAGCCTGTAAAGAGCAAGGTGGTCTCTGGGGGCTGAGGCGGACCACGTGCGGCGCCGCTCCCCCTCCCTCCCCTCTGCGGGGGCCCCTCTCCGGCCGCCGGGCTGCCTGGCGCACCCAGACGCTGGCCCCTGATGGCCTGAGCGCTGGAGCCGCCTGCACCCACGAGTGTCACACTTCCGGGCCTTGTGCGTGGCTTCATAGTAAAGAATTGTTTTAATGTTTATTTTTTACACGTTTCTTTTTGAGAGAGACAGACAGACGGCAAGCAGGGGAGGGACACAGAAGCCGAAGCCGCTCCAGGCTCTGAGCTGTCAGCGCAGGGCCCGACGCGGGGCTCGAACCCCGCATCAGGAGAGCACGGCCTGGGCTGAAGCCGGACACTTAGCCGACTGAGCCCCCCAGGCGCCCGCGAGACCTCGGCGTAAAAGCAGAGGTGGTCAGTGCGAGAGTCACCACTCACCTATCTTTCCGTGCCCCCGAGCTGACTTCCGTCCGGACCCCCTGTCCCCGACCGTTGCTTCGCTCCCTCCAGCCGGGCCGGGAGTCGTGGCAGCTCGGAAGCTGGCGAACGTGACAGAGTGACACCGACGACAACACACGCTAACTTAGACGCGTGCGCCGTCTGTACCCGTTACGCTGACGAGGGCAAAAGACAACGTGAGGAGATTCCTTGCAGGATTCAAAAGCCACCCTCGGCCCCGCAGAGCGCGCACTCCTGTCACGTGGGGGCGATGTCGGCGGGGGGCTTCGTGTTTACTGCACTACCGCTCGGGAAACGCGTGAAAACAGTGACTGACAGTCACGTCGGGACCCCCTCTGCGAATCGCGGCCGAAGCGGGCACAGGAGTTCCGCAAACATCAACCTCTTCTACGATTAGGATTGTCTGGATGGAGTTGGAGTAACGACTTCTCTGTATTGTTTCCAAATTGTGTGCTGTGCATCTTTGATTCGCCGATGTTTTTAAAAAATAAATGCATTCTATCCCTGTTAATATGTATAATTCACCTCCCCCCCCACCCCCCGCCGCCGACCGGGGAGGAGACAGTCTCAGGTTTGTCCTCTGAAGGGGATTTGGGGCGGGAGGGTCTCCTTGTGCGGTGGCCTCCCCCCTGCCGGCCCCTCCCCCCGCCGGCCCCTCCCCCCGCCGGCCTCCCCCCCGCCGGCCCCACCCCCCGCCGGCCCCTCCCCCC